>NW_006408601.1:11455896-11467106 GCF_000296735.1 Chrysochloris asiatica | reverse complement strand
GTAAAGATTTACAGCCTCGGAAACCCTGTACAGGGTCGCTGAGTCGGAACCGAGTCCACGGCACATAACAACATCTTTGCTTTTGAACAATTTAAAAAGATCTTTTGTAGTAGATTTGCCGAATGCAACACTTTGGTTGATTCCTTGACTGCTGTTGTTAGGTGCCATCGAGTTGGAAATAATAAGGGTCATTGCAAACAGAGAACCCAAACCCTGGAAGACAAGTCCAGGGGGAGGAGGATGGCCAAAGAGAAAAGAGGGCAATTGGAAATTTGGAAACTGTCATAAAATGAATTATGTCCCCTCAAAATATATGTCAACTTGGCTGGGTCATGATTCTCAGTGGTTTGGAAGCTATATAATGATGTAATGCAGCAGTTATGTGATGATTCCCTATGATGTGATCTGATGTGATAAGCCAATAAAAGGGCTAACAGTGGGCTACAATGCCCTCAAACCCAGATCTGATGTAAGGGTATTTCTTAGGGGTGTGTCCTGAAACACTTTTTATCTTACAGGAGATTAAATGAGAAAGAAGTGAGCAGAGAAAGAGAGACCTATTATCACCCAGAAAGAAGAGCCAGGAGTGGTATGTGTCCCTTGGATGTAAGGCCCCCGAATTGTGAAACACCTGGGTTCAGGGAAAGATTGATGCCAAGATGCATGGAGATCTCCAAGAAATGCTGGACCTACAGATGAAGAAAGGAGATAAGGACCTTTCCCCAGAGCCAACAAAGAAAAAGCAAGTTTTTCTCTAGAGCTAGCCCTCTGAATGCAAGCTTCTAGTCTCCTAAACTGTGAGATAATAAATTTTTGTTTATTAAAGGTACTCATTTGTGGAATTTCTGTGAGAGCAGCACTAGATAACTAGACAAAGACCAAACACTCTTGGTAGAATAGTACAAGGAGTAAAGGAAAGTTGATGTGAGGCCCTAGGAAGAGGTAAGTAAGCATTTTTCTCAGCCAGAAATCCTCCTATATAGATTTGGGCTTGAAGTTCAGGGTAACTGAAGAGAGGGAAGGTGATTATGTAGAGGAAGGTGATGGGGGAGAAGAAGTTGACTAAATAGAGGAAGGTGAGGTGAAAGATGAATATCATATAACTTTGATTCTATGTGCATTATCATTTTGCAAGGTTTTCCTTTTAAATACACAGATGTGTGTGAGCAGGTAGACCTCCCCTTCAGCTTAGTGATAAGGAGACCTTGCAGATACAGAGATGGAGGGAGGATTTTTTGGACCAGTGGGTCTGTATGTTTGGCCACACTTGATAGAGTTCTCCTAGGTTAATATATCGCACTTAGGATTAACTGCTTGTTTCTAGACGATAAACTCTGAGGGGGCAATACCAGATCTGTCTTATTTACTATCACACTGCACCCACCACTGGGCTTATCACAGATGAGGGGCCTTTAAAAATTCATGGAAAATGGGATTAAAACATAATTAAAATGTCCATGAACTTTTTAAAGTACTCTCATAGTAGAAACTCAATAATTATTGGTTGGATTAATTTGCTTGCTGTATTTGTTGAATAAATTAATGCCATTGAGAAACTTGTTGCTATCTCATGTACTGAAAGTATCAAACATTTTTTCTTCAATAATACTAACAGTCTGATTGCTAACATCAGCCACACAATGACTTTCTGAAAGATGAGGTTTTATGCTTTTGTAAATGTTTATAGCCTGGATACCCTACACAGGGTGACTATGAGCTAGGATAGATGTGATGGCAGTGGGTGGGGTTTAGGTTTTTATTGAACACTGGTATTTGTTTTTATTTCAAGAAACAGACAACCCACCTCAACCTTTGTTTTAAAAATCCAGGAATACATCAGCAGTCAGGTAAGGCTTGGTCAGAGTTCTAGCTTGCTTTGTCTTGAGTTGGCCCTATTCCAAATGATTTTACTCATAGATGCAAAATGGTTGCTGGCAGTAGCTGGAGCCACATAATCTCTCATTTATATCCAGGATAGGAAGAGAGAGAGAAAGTGCTGGAGAGTGAGCCTGTTGTCTCTTTTCCATACCATCAAACATTTTTGAGCTTTTCGCCACATATTGATTGTCTTCATCCAGTTCCCATCCTTGGATCAACCAGTGCAGCACCAGGGCTGGGATTATCAGACCAACTACAGTCTATCCTGGAATTTAGGGGTACAGAGAATCATAACTAAATTGCATGATGACTTACAAATGAGGGAAGAGAGAAATGGATGTTGAAGAGGCAAATGAAATGTCCATTATTTAATCCTCAAATACTCTGATTTCATCTCTCATGAGGAGATGAAAAAATTGGACTCAGAGAAGTTAAAATGCGCAAGAACAGAAAGCTAGAGGGGCTTCTGGCAATATGGCAGACTAGACAGGCATGTTTACACAGACCCTCTACAACAAAACTATGGGAGACCAAATGAAACAGACACAGAGGACAACCCTGGAACCCTGAGCTTCAGAGGAAAGATTAGAGAAGTGGACTGAATACCTACTAAGAGGAGAAGCTGAGCAGGAGCAGCAAAAGAAGGAGACTGGTGGTTGGACTGCCAGCCAGATGTGGCATGATCATCTTGACCTTTTGTGAGCAGCTTTGTAGAGACAGACATATGGGGGCCTGATAGTGCAGATTCACACAGGCGACAAAAAAGCTCTATTTTCCTCCTTCATTACATTCTGTTTTCACTGTTGTTTGTTGTTTTGTTTTCCTGTATGTTTTCTCCTCTTGACCCACCTGACAGGAGATAGCAACTGTGTCCATACAGCTCAGCCACAATCAGACTCTCTGCAGCTACACCCACTGGACATGATCCAATACCAACTCCTATATCATCTGCTGATCAATGCTAGACACCAGTCAAGCCCAACCTAAGTTGAGCTGCACTAATGGTGAATGGGAAATGGTCCATATGTTTCCATTCTGTGATCACGTCCACCAAGAGATAGTTGGTAAAAGTCTAAGAACATGCCAACATGCAAGCATCAATTAAATAGGAATACAACTACACCACATGTCTTGGAGACAACAGACGATTTTAGCTTATGCGAAGAAACAAAAGAGAATGGCTCAAACAAATGACCCAGATGCAGAGCCAGAAAAGATTTTTAGAGGAAAGAAAGGTAATGGAACTATCTGAGAAAGAATTTAAAATAATGACATTTAGGTACCTTCAACAGATTGACAGAAAGACTAAGGAAAGAAGAACACAGATTAAAAACGTTAGAGTTTAGGAAAATGCTACAAGAACAAACAGGAAAAATAAATGCAAATTTTGAAGCTTGCAAATAGAAATCCAGAAGATTAATACTAAGATCTCAGAAATGGACAATACACTGAACTGAAATAAATTTGTATCAATGTAAATCCAAATTAGAGCCCTTAAAAGATAAATCTCTCAATACTAGTAGGCTAGAAGAATAGTCAGAAAAAATAATAAAAAATAAGAAGAAACACTGAGATTTGTGTGGGACACCATTAAGAGGAATTCCAGAAAAGAAGGAGGCAAAAAAAAAGCACAAAGAAAATTGTCGAAGAGTTGCTGGGCGAAAACTTCCCTAGCATCATGATAGAGGAGAAGATAAGCAAACAAGAAACTAAATGAGCCCCAGACAGGATAGATCACACACAAAAATTACCAAGACATATCATAGTCAAACTTTTCAAAACCAAAGACAAGGACATAATCCTGAGACCAACTCAGGAAAAATGAAAAGTTACCCACAAAGGAAAGCCAATAAGATGAAACTCATTTCTCAGCAGAAATTGTGCAAGCAAAGAGGCAATGGAATGACTGACATATCCAAAACTCTGAAAGAAAAAAGCTTGCCAACCAAGAACCATATACCTAGTGAAGTTGTCCTTCAAATTTGATGGTGAAATTGGGACATTTCCAAATAAACAGAAATTAAAGGAATTTGTAATAACCAGACCATCTTTACAATAAAAACTAAAGGGTGTTCTTTGGATTAAGAACCAACAACAGTAGCCACCAACCTGAGATTACCACACCTGACACCACCCAGAACTCAATCTAGATATAGAAATAGCCAAAGTAAAACAAACCTACAAGACTGAATATAGGGAACCAAAGATACCAGTTTAGAATGAAGTCAAAGCAAAAAGAGGGAATAATGTAGGTACAGAACTTCCAAATAGTGAGGAAGCCATAGTCAAGTATATTTTGAGATAAAATAAATCACAGAGTAACTAAAAAATTAATATATCGTCAATCAAAATAAGAAAATCAGCAAGATTTATTAAACATTAAAACAATAGTAATAAAGATAACCCACAAACAAAATGAGATCTGTGCATAAATTTATGTGGAACAAAGAAACTAGCAACACCACAAAAATATACAGCAAAATGACAGCAATCAATTCATACCTATTGATGTAAATGGATCAAATGTGCCAGTCAAGATATAGGGAGTAGCAGAATGAATAAGAAAATAGGATACTTCAATATGCTCTCTACAAGAGACACACCTCACACAGAAAGACTAACAATCAAAGAATGGAAAAATATATATCAAGCTAACGGCAATCAAATACAAGCAGGAGTGGCAATATTAATCTCAACAAGAAGACGACAAATAATTCAATTTAAAAATGGGCAAAGAACATGAACTGACAGACATTTCACTAAAGAAGACATTCAGGCAGCCAGCAAATATATAAAGAAATGCACAAGATCATTAGCCATTGTTGTTGTTATTATGTGCCTTGGAGTCGGTTCCATTAGCCACTAGAGAGATACAAATCACAACAATAATGAGATATAATCTTACCCCAGCACTGATAACAAAGTTAAAAAAAATAGAGAGAAAATAACAAATGCTGGCAAAGGTGTGGATAGACTGAATCCCTCCTCACTGCTTGTGAGACTGAAATGGTGCAACCACTGTGGAAAACAGTATGGCACTTCCTCAAAAAGATGGAACTAGAAATACCATATGACCTAGCAATCCCTCCACTTGGTGTATAGTCTCAAGAAATGAGAGTCACGACACAAATAGACTTATGAATACCCATGATCATTGCAGTACTACTGACACCAGCAAAAAGATGGAAACAGCTTAAAGGCCATCAACAGAAGAATGGCTAACTAAACTTTTGTAATAACAACACCACAAAAATATACAGCAAAACTAAATATACATTAGAACTCACATTAGAATGCTACACAATTTTGAAGAATAATGATGAATCTGCAAAACATGTCATAACCTGGATGAACCTGGAGGATATTATGCTAAGAGAAATTAGTCAATCACAATAGGACAAATATGAGACCACTGTTGTTTAAAGTTAAGACAAGGTTTTCTTGCTAAAAGAAAAAATTCTATGATGGTTACTATGGTGGGAGGAATGGGAAAATTTTTCACTGGGTAGAGGGTAGACACATGTTAAGTTGGGTGATGTGGAAGGTAAGATACCACAAGAGGGAGTTGGCACAGGAAATATGAAGGTAGTGGAAGACACAGGGAGGAGGGCAAGAATTAAAGTGAACAGAGGTCAGTACTGTTAACTGATGGTACGTGGATGGGATTACAGTCAATGTAATGACAAAGTGTATGATTTACTGATGATCTGTTCTGTAAACCTTCACTTAATTCACAATAAAAAAAAAAGTTAAAAAAGAAAAAAGAAGATGCTAGTAATTGGCAACATCGGGTTTCAAACCCAGGACTGTCTGACTCCAAATCCCTTGTACTTGGTCACTGTGTTCTACTACCCTACACCTCAGATGCTGCCCAAGTCTCTCCAGATTGGCATTTCTAAGAGAAGGTAGGCCTTGTGATCACTTCCAGCTGTCGTGGGAAACATTCGGGCCCAGGGTTTTTCTTGTTTTTTAAAGGTAAGAACTCCACAGAGAGTCCAGACTGCAAGACCTGTTTCAAAAGCCTGCGGATTCCAGCCTCACTGTGGGAAGCAACACATGCTTGCTTGGGCTCTGCCCAAGAGGTTGCTATAAAAGCAGGACAGACAGTCCTTGTTCTATCAGTGGTCATCCATCAAGCAGTTACTGAGCATCTGCTCTCAGAGGACCCATCTGTCTAAACCAAAGTCTGAAACATTGCTTCTAGTGTCCTTGTTGGGTCTTGGTTTTTGTCTGTTTCCTTTGTTTATCATGCCCAGAAGCCTACTCCACTTGCCTGGGTTGAACTTTCTGGACTAACGTTGCTCTTTGTCTCAGACCTGCATACAGCCTATTTCCTTTCTTTGTACCCAGTTCCCCTTAGATAGTAAATTTATGTGTCACTTCTGCAAATTTCAGTTCATTGATAATGGCTGCCTTGAGAAGGGAGCTGAGTCTGCAGCTAGTCTCAGAGGAGTACTGTGCCATAATCCATCAGCAAGGTCTACCCTAGGAGGAGATATTAGAATGACAACCTAGCTGCTCTTTTCACTGCAGCTGCATATATGGGACTCATAAAACCAGCTCCTTCTCCCACCTCCCCAGCCCACCATTGCTTGAATTCTCAGAGGATGAATTTTGTGTGGTAGCACAATACCAAGAAGCTCTGTCCCCTGATATTCCTAGCTTGCCTTTTCCATAGCTCAGAATAAGATCTAGTTGTTTACATGTTAGGTACCAGAGTGATGGGGATGTCTGGAGAAAGAATAAGGCAAACGAAAAAAGGCTGGTACACACTGAAGAGCTCTGAACTGTAAGTTAGGATGTCTGGGTTTACATCCAGCTAGAGGCTAGCTCACTCTGTGACTTCAGGCAAGTCTCTGCCTGCACTTGATCAATTATGATGTCAAACAATGTCAAGGATCTCAATGGGGGTGAAATCACCTCCTGAGGGATGGTTTGTAAATTTGTAGGGGCATTTTTCAGTGTCACAATGATTGGAGGCAGCTTCTGACATTTAGTGGATAGGGATGTTAGATATCCAGTACCACACAGTTCCTCACAGTGAAGAATTGTCTTACAATACTACACAACTGTTCCATGTCCTACTGGACATTTGTGTAAACAAGAAATCTCACTCTGTAACCGAGTTCTGTTTTAAATATGAACACAAGTCTTTTGGGCACACTTACAGAGTACACGGAATTTATGAGAAATGGAATCTCTTTCTCAATCAAGGAAAGAGCGTACTTTTTACAAAACCGTTGCATTGACATAAGATTTTCAGACTCTAAATTCATTTTCAACTGTACAATTCAATGATTTTGATAAATTTTATGGAGTTGGTGACCATTACAATTCAGTTTCAGAACGTTTCCATCACCTTAAATTTTTCCTTGTCTATTTCGTAGTCAATTTTTGTTCCCATCCCCAGCCCCAAGAAATCTCTGATCTGCTTACTGTTTCTATGGATTTGTCTTCTCTAGAAATTTCACATAAATGAGGTCATATAATATTTAGTCTCTTGCATTCTCTTGTTTTAATTAGCATAATTTTTTTGAGGTTCATCCACATTGTACCATGAAACAGAGGTCTATTTCTTTTTACTACTGAATAACATTTTGTTGTAGTAGACCACACTTTGTTTATCCACTTTCATCAGTTGATGAGTATTTGCATTGTTTTCCTGTTTGGGGTTGTTATAAATAATGCTACAGTGAACATCTTTGTTTAAACCTTTACATGGACATACATTTTAATTTCTCTTGGGTATATGCCTAAGAGTGGAAGTGTTGATTACTTTTATTTTTTTAATGAGTTGCTTATGATTTTGGAAAAGCAACACTGCTTATGGTAGCTGAGATAGCAATACAACCCTCCTGTATCCCTGTGTATTTGGAGGTCTCCTGGTCACAGTGATTCTTTATAGAGTTACAGACTTTTGAATATTTCATGATGTCTCTATTTGGGTTGTGCCTAAACATTTCCACATTGAACTGTATTACTTTATAATGAATTATTTTCTTTTTATTTCTTCTACATAAGTGATTACAAATCAGGCTGTGAACCACAAGTTCAGCAGTTCGAAACTACCAGCTGTTCCACAGGAGAAAGCTGAGACTTTCTGCTCCTGTAAAGATTTACAGCCTCGGAAAAACTGTACAGGGTCACTATGAGTCAGAACCGACTCCAGGGTACTTAACAACAACAACATAAAAGGTAAGTCAAAAATTATTGATACTAGGGTTCTAGTTCATATACTATTGTTAAGTGCTGTCAAGTCAGTTCCGACTCACAGTGACACTAAATAGGGTTTCCAAGGAGCAGCTGGTGAGCTTGAACCAGAGACCTTGTGATTCAAACTGGTTTTTTTTGTTAATGTTTTGTTGTGAGTTATGTGATAGTTTACATAGGAGAACAGTAGTTTTACATTCATCCTATCATATATTGTTTCATTGCCATGGTTACAATCCCTTCTATGCATCATCAACCAACCAAAGGGTATATATACACTGCAAGGCTGCCCCCCTGGTCATTAGCACACAGCTCCTCTCCCTCTCTGGGTCTGAAGTCCCCAGCCGCTCCATCTCTCCATGTCACTGTGTCTGCCTCCATCTCTGGCATAACTGCTTCTCTGGGTAGAATCCCGCTCTCTGCTCTTCTACCTTGATGGTCCCAGGGACCTCCGCTCCCTCCTTGCTATAAAATGTCTACCTTTACATTTCCAACCCTTACAATCAGTCCTGATAACAATTATTCACTATTGTATCACAAGTGCCCTACCTGCATTTCCTTTCATCAGCCCCACCCAGACAGATTGGATACTGCTCAGTGGAGATTCTACCTTCCTCCACACCCTTTGGATTTAGGTTCCCTCTTGAAAGCTTGTAAGCCAATGTTCAAGTTGCCCATCCCTGTCTACTCTGTGAATGGAGGGGGTGGGAATGATCCTTGCTGTAAAGATTTGTTCCCTTCAAACTGATTTTGCAATGCAGTGCATTAGCCCACAGTGCCACACCAGGACTCCCGTGAATTTAACTGACACAGTAGATCCACTGTTTTGATTGGATTCTTAAGGCACTCTAATGAAACTAGGGGTGTGTAACTGAGAGAATTTATCTGCAGTCATCCACTGACGTTTAACCGTGCTTTGTTTGAAATATGTCTGTGCATACTAGGAGGCTTAATAGAGTTCATGGAAAATAGAATTACAGGTAATGGAAAATTTCTAGGAAGCTTTTGACACCCCCTAGTACAAGAACTAGTATATGAACAAGGGATCTGCTGAGTCAGTTAACTTCAGGCAAAGAAGTCAGCTCAGGTTATGGTGATGTTTTCTTGGATTTTAAAAGGGTAATCTTAAATCAATTTTCTCAAAGGACACAGGATGATCATGGTTGCTTATTAGGAAGTTTTAAAGAAAGTTGAAAACTGCATTGGTGAGGAAAAGACTAGAAAAGTTGCACTGAGGAATTGTTTGACATCATGACAATGCACCTGCTTATTCATCAAGGGTAACAAGGGCTGTCCCATGAGAATTTTGTTGGGAAACCTAACCCATCTACCCTACAGCCCTGATCTTACCCTTTCAGACATCTATTTGTTCCCCAAACTCAAAGAACACTGAAAACAAACATGATTTCAGTCCCTCAAGGACACCCAAACTGCAATTTTCACCTGGTGTAAATCAAAGAACACAGAAAGGTTAGTGAGATGAAAAGACCGTCTTTAAAAGTGTATAACCCTAGATGGAGGATATAAAGAGAAACAATAGTTTCACATTTTGATATTTTTGTTTGAGATATCTATGATTATATAGTAAATTTTGCGTGGTGCCAGAATGCAAAGCCTTTTGAACTGCAAGGTTGGTAGTTCAAGCTCACCAGCTGCTCCCTGGAAATCCTATACAGGGTCGCTATGGGTCGGAACCAACTCGATGGCACTTAAAAACAACACCACCCTTGTATTACAATGAGGACATTTTAATGTTTTACATTATGAGTATAGATGGGTTTATAAATCTTGATGTATAATCTTGATGGCATAGTGGTTAAGCATTCTGCTGCTAACTAAACGGTCAGTAGGTTGAACCCACAAACTACTCTGAAGAAAAAAGATGCGGAGTCTGTGCCCATAAAAAGTGCATCCTTGGGAACTCTGCGGGGCAGTTCTACTCCGTCCTATGGGGTGACTATGACTTAGAATTGACTTGATGGTAATAGTTTGTTTTTGCTCTTAGATGGTTTATGTTATTGTATGAATTTCAATTTAGGATAGTGAAGAGGGCATTCATTCTAAAATATTTTTAGACAAGAGGAGCTTTGGGATAGATAAGGAAGGACTGGTAGTTTTAACTTCTCTGTCACCCTACAAATATTTAAATCTTGTGTTCTGAGTAGGCTTAATTAGAAAGGCAACTGGTAAACCCTATTGGAAGCAAACAGCAAATCAAAGCAATTGTCTTGCACCAGTTGCTTTGATCATCAGATTGTGGCCCAGTTCTTTTAGGCCAGAATCAGAGAGACTGTGATAAGCAAACCCAAGAGAACCATCATGAAGATGTACAGGAAGATCTTTGGATTGTATTACTCAGCCATGGTTTCCGCATGAATCACAGACTCCCAGACTGACCCAGTGGGCTGGCCCTGAGAGACCCATGAAGACTCACATTCTATAGATGCAGAAAGAGAGGCCTGGAAAAAGGGCAGCTACACAGTCAATAGTCATACCACTACATGGGAGTCCTGGGAGCATAATATTGAGATGTCTATTCCATCAGAATAATTAAATCTAGCTATTCTAGCATCTAGAGATGGAGCCCTGTGTGGGAAAGAACTTAGATGCGAATATAGGGCTCAGCTTTTTTTCCTCCTTTGCTCCAACAGTCATCTCTGGCCCCAGACGTACCTCCCAGCCACTTAACTTTCCTTAGAAGGCAGCTGTTATTCATAAGGAGCCCTGGTGGCTTAGTGGGTTGGGTTGTTAACAGCAAGGTTAGCAATTCAAACTCACCAGCCACTCAGAGGAAGAAAGACTAGGCTGCTCCCATAAAGATTTAGTCTCAGAAACCTTAGCTAGCAGTTCTACTGATATAGGGTTGCCATGGGTTGGAAGCAACTCGGTGGCAATGGGTTTTTATTCAGGCAAACACATTTGGGAGGTCCCATCACCTCAATCAAATTCAAATGACTTTAGGAAGAGCCTTGGTTACAGGCTCAGGTGCTAGCCAAAAGGTTGGCCCCCACCAATATTCAACGACATATGTGGCATTCTGCTTTGGTAAAGATTTACAACCTTGGGAACCCCATGAGGCAGTACTAGTGTGTACTCTAGGGTTGCTATGAGTCCGAATCAAC
>NW_006408601.1:11437950-11455291 GCF_000296735.1 Chrysochloris asiatica | reverse complement strand
TTTGCTATGAGTCAGAATTGACTCAATGGCACTTAACAACTGGCTGTGTAACAGTAATTACCAATGCATCTTGATGGCATGTTTGATCAATTTCAGACTGAAGAGGTTGGTTATTGTTGTTATAGGCTGTTGAGTCAGTTCTGACCCATAGTGACGCCAAATAAAGTTTCCAAGGAGTGGCTGGTAAGCTTGAACGACTGACCTTGAAGTTCAAACCAACTTTGCAGTCCAGTATGTTAGCCCACAGTGCCACACCAGGACTCCCCAAAAGGTTGGTAGAATTCTTCAATTTCATCATCATTGTCTTTAATGGATGGTGAGTAAATTTTAATAGTAGTGGAATTAACTGATCTTTCTTGTAGGCGAATGGCTCTTATCCTATCACAGACAGCAATGTACTTCAAAATAAATCTTGGATTACTCTTTTTGATAATGAATGTAATGCAATTCCTTTTCAATTTGTCATTCCTGGCACAGTAAACCATGATTGTCTGATTCAAATAGCCAATATCAGACCATCTCAGCTCACTAGGATGTTGATCTTTATGCATTCCATTTCAGTTTTGATGATTTCTAATTTTCCTATATTCATACTTTACAAATTCCAAGTTCCAATTATTAATGGATGTTTGAAGTTCTTTCTTCTCATTTGTGCACCATTAGCAAACAAAGTTCCTGAAAGCAAATGGAATACAAATAGAACTATTTCAACAAACACTGTTGGTGGCTTTCACGCCTCTATGCCAAGAAATTTAGAAAAAAGCTACCTCGCCAACAGTCGGAAGAGATCCATATCTGTGTCCATTCCAAAGAAATATGACCCACACTGGAATGCAGAAATCATAGAAAAAATATAATTAATATCATATTCAAGTAAAATTTTGCTGAAGATAATTCAATAATGGTTGCAGCAGTACATCAACAGGGAGCTGCTAGAAATTCAAGCTGAATTCAAAAGCAGGTATGGAACTAGAGATATCATTACTGACATCAGATGGATCTTGGCTCAAAGAAAAGAACATCCCTATGCCCTCAGAACATTAATGACTATAAGAATGTACCAGTTAAAATGCTTAACAGGAAACTATGACAGTTTCAGTTTACAAGCTGTAAAACTCACATATAGCTTACTTCTCTCTCTAAAGTGCAACAAGGATGAATAGGATGGGCCAAGGTATGATAATTAATGGCTCTGCATGATCTAGCCACTGCTAGGTCCTTGTGAAGACTTTATGAAATTAAAAAAGGAAAAAAAAAATTTTTTTTTTTAATTTAAATTGTCTTTATTTAGCATGCCAACTTTATCCTGGTAATAAACTGACACAGTTATCAAAAAAAAATTGGGCGCTTTCCTAAAGAAACATTTCTGGATGTGTACATCAAAGTGTATGTAGAACCAACTGACAATAATTTCTAACTTCAAAATGTGACATCATCAAAGTTTTTGAAGTATGCAGTGTCTCACTGTAAATCATAGTTTGAGTTTATAAATGTTTCAATTGCCATTTCAGTTCCTGCAAGAGGATTACTTGTGTTTTATTGACTATGCAAAGGCATTCAACTGTGTGGATCACAACAAACTACGGTTAACAATGAGAAGAACGGATATTTCCGAATACTTCATTGTACTACTGAGGAACCTGTATGTAGAACAAGAAGCAGCCATTTGAACCGAGTAAGAGGATATAGAATGATTTAAAATCAGGAAAGGTATGTGGCAGAGCTGCTTTCTTTCTCCATATTTATTCAATCTGTATGCTGAACAAATAACGCAAGAAATTCAATTATATAAAGAGAACATTAATCAGGATTGGAGGAAGACTCATTAACAACTGTGGTATGCAGATAATCTAACATTGCTTGCTGAAAATGAAGAGGACTTGAAATATAAGAAAAAAATAAGACCAAAGACTACAGCCTTCAGTATCGACTGCACCTCAATGTAAAGAAAACAAAAATCCTCATAATTGGACCAATAAATAACATCATGATAAATGGAGAAACCATTGAAGTTGTCAGAAACTTCATTTTGCTTGGATCCAAAATCAACACTCATGAAAGCAGCAGTTATGAAATCATTGGACAAATCTTAAGCAAAAGACATCTTTAAAATGTTCAAGAGCAAAGATGTCACTTTGAGGCGCTAAGGACTGCAGCGTGCCTGACCCAAACCATGCTATTTTCAATGGTCTCATTTGCATATGACAGCTGAACAATGAGTAAGAAAGACAGAGGAGAATGGATACGTTTGAATTGTAGTGTTGGTGAAGAATATTGACAGTACCATGAACAGCCAGAAACACAAATTTATCTTGGGAGAAGTATAGCTAGAATGCTCCTTCAAAGTGAGAATCATGGGACTTCTGTCATATTCTTAACATGTTGTTGGAGAAGGACATCATGCTTAGTAAAGTGAAGGGTCAGCCAAAAAAGAGGTAGACACCCCAACAAGATAGACTGACACAGTGACACCAGCAATGGACTAAACATAACAATGGTGAAACAGTGTTTTGGTCTGTTGTACATAGGGTTGCTATGAGCTGGAACTGACTCCACGACACTTAACAACTAGGAGCTCTGCACAGCAAGGCAGACGCTTTTTATGCTACAGGCTGCCTCACTGACTACAACACGGAAAAACATCTATTAGGCTCATAAATCGGATGCTGACTCAGCTGAAGGTTCTGTGGTGGCTCAGGCGTGACCCTGGGCCCCTTTGTCTTTTTTGATTTCAACTTTTTATTGTGAATTGAATAAATGTTTACAGAGCAGATCATCAGTTTTACATTCAACAAATCACATACTTTATTTCATTTCATGATTGCATTCTCCTCCATGTACCAAGAGTTAACAGTTTTTACCTCTATTCACTTTATCTATTGCATTCCTCCCTCTGTCTCCCCCTACCTCCCTCTTTATTGCCTGCCATCACCCATAATAGCAGGTTTCCACCCTCTAGTCATGAATAATTCTGTCCCCATAACCATCATAGTTTCTTTTATCAAGAAAAAAAAATTTTTTTTTAGCTTTTTACAATGTTGATCTCATACAATATTTGTCCTTTTGTGATTGACTAATTTCACTCAGCATAATGTCCTCCAGGTTCAACCATGTTGTGAGGTGTTTTGCAGATTTTGTCATTATTCTTCAATATTTTATAGTATTCTACTGTGTGTATGTTTCAAAGTTTGTTTAGCCATTCTTCTGTTGATGGGCGTTTAGGCTGTCTTCATCTTTATAACATGTCTTTTATAGACAGCTTATTGAAGGATCCTGTTTTCTTATCCATTCTGCTCTCTCTGTCTTCCCCCCTGCCCTCATTCTACACCTAAGCATGTCCATGAAAACTTGTAAGCCAGCTACTTAATGCTCTGTAGTCTCCTGATTTTTAAAAGCCAAAGTCTAAATTTTTCGTCCCCATCAAGGAGCTCTGGTAGTGTAATGGTTTTGAATCGGGATGTGAACTGCAAGGACAGGAGTTCAAAACTACCAGCTGTTCCATGAAAGAACAATGAGGCTTTTTGTTCCTGTAGAGATTTATAGCCTCAGAAACCCTGTACAGGGTCACTATGAGTCAAAACCGACTCCATGGCACATAACAACAACAACAATCAACTCAGTACACTGAAGAAACAAGGTTGTTCTATGATATGAAGAAATCTTCCATTCTGGTTGGAATTTTGAGTCACTGCATTTTTAGCTTGGACCCAGCCTGTAAATCATTTGCGGACAGAGAACCACAAGGTTGGGCTTAGCATCCCCTATGGTCTGCCCCCTCCCCACCCCACCACTGGATGACAGTAGGGGACATCACTAGGAGGGGGTACAGGAGGTGTTCAATGTCGTGGGCTGATGTTCTGTCATCCAAATGAGGTTATCATTCAGCTCTAGTTCTGGGGTTTGGATTTTTTTTTAACACATACGTTGGCAGTTGAGTGCTGCAGACACAAAATATCTACAAAGGAATCGTGTCGGAGACCCTGGTGTCCACCGCTGCCCTCTGACCTCTGGGCTGTGCTACTGGCTGTGCAGGGCCTGGGGATGGCAGGCTGACCTTTTTACAGGGGTGTGTGAGGTTCGGATAGACTGTGGCTGGTTCTCAGAGCCCCACGTTCAGTGGGCAATCCTGAGAGGGGCAATGACAGTGTTAGAGGAGGAAGGAGGGAGCCAGGGAAGTAGACTCAAGGAGAGGGTCAGAGGGACAACTGAAAGAAGGGGGAATCGGTGGAGACTGGAGTCTGTAAAAGGGAGAGACACAGGGAATGGGCTGAGGAGTAAAGAACACGATGAGAAGGAGGAAGGGGGAAAAAGCAGAGACAGGAAGAGGGAGGCCAGCTGAGAAGGTTGTGTGGAAGGCTAGGCTAAGGTGGAGAGAGGAAGGATGAATGGAGAAAGGGGACAGAGACAAGGTATACGGCATTTCAGTTGAGGCTGGCTCCGGTTGGAGAAAAAACAAAAACCCATGGCCATCAAATCGATTCTGACTCCCAGGCACCCTACATAGGGCTTCCAAGGCTGTAAATCTCTACAGGAGCAGTAGGTTTGAATCACTGACCTAGCAGTCAGCACTTCAGCGCTTGTTCCACAGCGTCTCCTGAAAAGCACTCTGACTTGCTTTGCTCACATCCTGGAAGATCTGCCTGCTGCCCCACTGCTGGCAGATCTCCTTTCCAGGGCTGTGGACAATCTTCCCAGCACCGGGAAAGCAGAACCTATGGAAATCAGGACCCAGATTCAAACTGGGTTCCCAGTGTCTTCTTGCTGGCCAGAAGTTAGCCAGAGGGGCACAGAGATCCAAAGCCTCATTGTGCCAAGGGGCTCATAGAAAGACTCCTGTATTTCCACAAAGCCCCAGGTGTCTATACAGAGACCCCAATACATATACGGAACTCTGATAGCCATACAAAACTCTAGAGGCCTGCGTGGAGACCAAAGTGTCCCCATGTGGGGGGCCTCTGTAGTGCATGTTGGAGGCCCAGGTGCCTGGCAGTTCTTGCTCAGGTCTGGGTACTGTTCATATCTCCATGGTAAGTTATAAGTAAACCACAAGCAGTTATTCAGGTCCTTCTATGCAGGCTTTGTTGGGGTTGGGCCCCACTTGGCAGCATCAGGGGTGCCATGGGTGTGAGGCGAGGCCGGAAGAGGAAGGCTGGGAAGAAGTAGAAACTTAGAGCAGCCTTTGTTCTGACATCAGGACCAGCCTGCAATTAGTACTTGAACAGTTTGTCGTCTCCTACTGCTCACTATATTCCCAGAGTCATATGCTTGTGTTTATGATGGAAGACTCACTGGCTGTGGAACAATTACTGTGTTGCAAACACAGCATTATGACTGGAGGTGAGAGGGAAAACAAATCGCAAGTACTTTGAAATCTGGCTTCTCTAAAGCTTCTGTAGCAAATTTCCCAGGTGAAGAGCATCCAGAGTTCCAGGAGCCCGCTGGGAAGCTGCTGGATTACAGACATTTACAAAAGCAAAAAAAAAGTCAGCCTGGTTTAGATAAAAGAACACATCTCGCCTCAGGAAGCCAGGAGTGTGTGCCTTGCAAGCAAATAACAGTCTGCCAGAGTATCAGGAAAAGGTAAACTCAGGGCTTTCAAAAATGAAATGATCAAACCCTCTCCCTTTCCACTTTTAAGAAATAGAGCAAGAAATGATGAGGTTATTTTAAACTCAGTTATTTGCTTACTGCTGATTAAGCATGCACTTTCTCTTGCATGCAGGTAGAAGTAGAGAAAGCAAAGCAGTGTGGAGAGAGGGGTTTAACACAGAACTAGGAGTCAAGCTGCCTGTTTTTGCACCTGGCCCCTGGACTTCATAACTTTGTAACCCTCTAAACCTCAGTTTCCCATCTGCAGACTCACAGAATTGTTGTGAAGATTAAATAAAGTCCAAAATCAGACACCTGGGGAGTATCTCCTTAAAAATTAGTGATTATTGGGATCACCACCACCAGTTTACATACAAGGCAGCTCATTTGTGAATCAATGAACTGTAATAATAAAGTGGTGGGGCTTTGTGGCCTTTGGTACTAGCATGGACAGAACATTGTTTTCCTATAAAGACTGGTTCCATTTCAGCGCGTACTTCTTTTGTATAAAATATCAAATTAGGCAAAGAGTCCAATAAATCATCTTGTCTAGACCATTTCATATTTGAAGTATAGAAAGCAATGATTTTTGGTGTATTTATAGAATTGTCCAGCCACCACTTTACTCTCATTTTAGATCATTCTCATCTCCAGAAGTGAACCTCGTAACCCACAGGCAGTTGCGCCTCACGATAGCCCCAGGCAATCTACTTTCTGTCTCTATTGTTATTGTTGTTAAGTGCCGTTGAATCAGTTCTGACCCATAGTGACCCTGTATATGGTTTCTGAGGAGTACCTGGTGAGCTTGAACTGCCAACTGTGCCTTTCAAATCAACCCTGTGTTCGTTCGAGTGCTGATCCTACAGCATCACAGCCGGACCCCTTTAATCAGTATAAATTTGCCTATTCTAGGTATTCCATTATAAATCAAAAGAAGAATATATATACAATATGCAATCTTTTGTGGCTAAAGAGCCCTGGTGGCATATGGTTAAGCACTCACGTTTTAACTGAAAACTCAGCAGTTTGAAGTCTTGGAGTCTTGGGGTGGCTATTCTGCGGGAGAAAGGTTAAATAGTCAGCTTCTATAATGATTGTTGTTGTTAAGTACCATGGACTCGGTTCTGACTCATAGCGACCCTGCATAGGGTTTCTGAGGCTGTAAATCTTTACGGGAATAGAAAGCCTCATCTTTCTCCCGCAGAACAGCTGGTAGTTTTGAACTGCCGACCTTGAGGTTAGCAGCCTGATTCGTAACCACTACCCTACCAGAGCTTCTATAATGATTACAGCCCTGGAAACTCTATGGGGGCTCTTATACTCTGTTCTAGGGTCACTATGAGCTGGAATTAATTCAAGGAATAGGTATTTTATTTAACATAATCGTTTTTAGATGCATTTCTACTGTAGTATATGTCACTGCTTCATTCTTTTTTATTGTCAAATAATATTCCATTGTCTGTATGTACATTTTGTTCATCTGTTCCTCAGCTGATGGACATGTGGTTGTTTCTACTTTTTGACTACTATAAATAAAGTTGCTATGAACATTGTGTACAAATTGTTGTGTGGATATGTGCTTTCATTTTTCTTGGGTATGCATCTAAAGGTAGAATTGCTGGGTCACATGATGACTATGCTTAACTTTAAATAACTACCAAACTGGTTTCCACAGTGGATGCATCATCTAACATTCCCACCAGCAATACATGAGGCTTCTGATTTCTCTCCAAGCATGCCAACACTTGTTATTGTCATTTTTATTATAATCTTTTTGATGGGTGACATGGAAGCTTATTGTGGCTTTAATTTGCATTTCTCTGATGACTTGCCACTGTAGGATAAACACTGGACTGTTAACTGCAAGGTGGGCAGTTTAAACCGACCAGCTGCACCTTGGAAACCCAATACAGGGTCACTAGGAATTGAAATCAACCTGATGGCACTTAATAACAATGGTTAATAATGGCAATCATCTTTTTGCATGCTTATTGGCCACTGGAGAATTGTCTATTCACATCCTTTGCCCAATTTTTAATTGAGTTGTCTTTTCATTATTTAGTTCTTCATACATTCTGGATGTTGTTTTTGTTAAGTGCTGTTGAGTCAGTTCCGACTCATAGCAACCCAGTATAGGGTTTGTGAGGAGCGACCTGTGGTCCTACACTTATCCTATAGTGCCACACCAAGACTCCATATTCTGTATACTAGGCTCTTATCAGATATAATTTTCAAATATTTTCTTCCATTCTATAGACTAGATTTTCACGTTCTTGATAATGACCTTTGATGCACAAACGTTTTTAATATTTTAAAGGTCAAATTGCTAATTTAAAAAAAATCACTTCTTCATTTTAACCAACAAGGAAACTAAGGCCTAGTAAAATTGAGATTTGCTCCATTACATAGTTAGTGGGTAATAAACATTTTTTTAATCAACTTAATTTTGTACAGCCTGAAATCAAAACAACTTTTAGACCCAAGAAGGGCCTCAAGCCATATTAAAAATGAGAGAATCCAAAACTAATTTATGGTCTGTGTATTCATTCTGAAATGGGGTCAGCCTTTTATGTGAGGCTAATGGTTAAGTTCCCATTTCTTGAACGATTAGTCTAAGTGAGGTACTGTACCACTTCACATGCATTTTCCTTCTCAAGATTACCTCATAAATAAGTCATGTTGCTGTCCTTATTTAAAGATGTGGAAGTTGGTGCTCAGAAAGTTTTTTTAAGTAATATGTCCAATGTCAAACTATAAAAAGTGACTGGGTTGGGTTTTGAATCCAGGACTCTTTCTCCTTATAGAGTATCCTACTAGAAAATCGAAAGCTTGTGACTGAATCCATAATAATGGAATTCTGACAAGATGAGAATCTACTGATGGTATTAATGGGAACCCAAGTGTCCTGCCCATTTCTTGTCACCTCTATAGGTCATTTCTGTTCATGGGGCTGTGTTGATTTATGGTGGGGAGCACACTGACACCAGAAAACATCTAGGATGCAAGGAAGTCCTAATTCTTTTTCTTTAAATCCAATTTTCCGGTTGGTTTGGCTAAGGCAGGAGGATGTCAAATTCCATGGCAGAGGTCAGTCCTATAAGGTGCTTGTCTCTATTTACATAATTCATCAGAACATGTCAGAGTTGGGGGAATCCATCTTCATTGACATTAGCCTTGAGAAACAAATCTACCTGGGATAGGAGGGAAGCAATCCCAAGCTTAGATCCCAGGGTTAGCCATGTACTGAGGGCTAAGATTGTGGTTTCCATGGGGCAGATTTATTTACATGTGGAAATTCCCAGTGGGAAACTGAAGAACACAGCTTAGGAGTGGTCCCCAAGTGGGAAATTGAACAGTACACTGAGCTGCCTTTATTTCCATTTAATTTACCATTGGTATCATTACCATTATTTTGTTAATCATCTCACTAGCAATGATGTAGCTTGGGACCAAAGTAATTGCAGTCTTGCAATTAATGGGAAGGATGCTTATCTGCAGTATCTCATTGGCAAAGGCTTTAATTCACCTTTTTAGGGATGGATTTTTAGTTCTCTCTTTTATTCAGGGAGCAAAGAGCTGCCTTGAAATACTGAAGATATTAAGAGTTCCCCACAACTTAATGAACTCCACACTTGGTTGAAGAGAGGTTTCTGCAGTTTTCAGTCTACTGCTGCAACTGTATCTCACTGCACAGTGAAACCGCTTCCTGAGATCCTAACAAGTCTAGGTAAAACAGATCATGTCTGTCCTGTGTTCTGAACAACATGATTAGGACTTTACAGGTAAGGATATGACTCCATTTTTAGATAGTTGTGCCAACTGAGGAAAGTTACTTGTACTCTGAGTCTCTATTTCCTTGTGGATTCAAGAGAAGGTAGTACAGCTTAGCTCAGATTGTTGGGTATGAAATGGGATACTAGGGGGGAAAGGCCCAGGGTGCTGTTTGGCCCATAGTTGTTGTTGTTAAGGACCATGGAGTTGAGCCAGACTCATAGCGACCTTGTGTAGGGTTTCCAAGGAGCAGCTAGTGAGCTTGAATGGCTGACCTTGCAGTTCAAACTGACTTTGCAGTCCAGCGCACTGGCCCATAATAGGTGTTCAAAAAATACTATTTCATTCCTGACAAAAGTGCTGGTGTAGAAGGCTTATCCTTTGAGTTCCAGAACTGTTTGGGAATCAGGTCCATAGAAAGACCTTAAGCTACAAAGGTGTTAGTGATGGGATTTGGTCTCTGTGCCTTTGAGAGTCCAGGGATTGTTTTGGTTTGAGGGGTAGAGACCCTATGTGATCTGACCCTTGCCTACCTCTGTACTCCTCTTGTACTTCCTTTCCCTCATCTTCTTCATAATGTTTCTCCCATTACACTCACTGTGTAATGGTCTTCTTTCATTTTCTCCAATGTGTTAACTGTTTCTCTCTTCAGGGCCTTTCTAGAGACTGCTCCCTCTGTTGGTCTACACTCTTCCCAACTCCCTTCACTGATTTAGTGGTTGCTGTTGTTAGATGCAGTAGACTCCATTTCCAACTCATAGAGACCGTGTGTGACAGAGTAGAATCACCCCATACAGTTTCTGGATTGTAATCTTTATGGGAGCAGATAACCAGCTCTTTCTTCCACAGCACCACTAAGTGGGTTTGAACCACCAACCTTTCAGTTAGTAGCTGAGCACTTGACTGTTGCATAGTCAGGGCTCTTTGGCTAAAGACTCCTCATCCCCCAGGTCTCAGCTTCTGTGTCATTTCCTTAGAGGAAGGTCTCCAGAGGTCCCCTGATAGAATGTCTCCACAGGTCACCCTGCATTTCTCTATACAGCAGACTAGTTAGTAGCTCAACAAGGTTCTCTTTGTGTGGATTTTTAAATTTAAAGTCCAGCCTGTTGTTGTTAAGTGATGTTGGGTCAATTCCAATTCATAGCAACCCTGTATATGGTTTCCAAGAGGCTGGTGCGCCTGAACCACCAATCTTGTGGTTCAAACTGACCCTGCAGTCCAGCATATTAACCTGCAGTGCCACACCAGGACTCCTACCACCAGACAATTACCTCCATGAAGGCTGGGTCTAGTCCTGTTTTGCCCCACCCCCATCTCCCTAGGTGGTATTCAGTAATAATTGTTGAATAAGTGTGAATGAATGGATGGATGGATGGATGGATGGATGGATGGATGGATGGATGGATAAGGAAGTCACTGGGAAAAATGAAAAGAGGGCTTTGATGTTGATTGTTGAAATCCCAGTCTTGGGGTAAAATGCCTCTTGTTAAGTGCCATCTAGTTGGTTCTGACTCATAGTGACCGTGTATAGGGTTTCTGAGGAACAGCTGGTGAGCCTGAACCACCAACCTTGCAGTTCACACCGACCTTGCAGTCCAGCACATTAACCTGCAGCACCGTACTACCTCCATGCATTAACTCATTTAATCTTCACAACAATCCTATTATTTTTATCCTCATTTAAATATGAGGAAACTATGGCATCGAGAAGTCACTGTGAGTTAATAAGGGGCAAAGCCATGATGAAAGTAGAGACTCTGGCTCCAAAGCATGTGTTCTTAGCCACACCACCATACTTTTCAAACCCATTCCCTCTCCCTAGATATGCTTTCCTCCCCCAATCTTCTTCTCCCTATTCCACTGACACATGTTTGGGGCCTCAGATTCCAGCTGAAATAGCACTTTCTCAGGGAGAACTTTCCAGACTTCAGATCAGGCCCAGTCACCAGCACTCAGAGCATACTGAACTTTGTATTCACTAATCCTGACTGGTTACTTCCTTCCCCAGTTACAGTCCATATCTTATTTTCCTCTGTTTAGGAGCTAGGTGTTAATAATACACAGCTTTAGATTTATGTCACTACCTAAAACATATGCATATATATAACTCAGCTAACTACAACTATGATGACCTTCAGGAGATCATCATACAAATAACACATGATGTCAATGTAAGGATCACTGATAATGACAAAAAATTAGGAACCTAAAATGTAAATCATTGGGGAACTGGTTGTGCTTTCCATATCATGCATTCCTATGTCACCATTAGAAAGGATAATACAAGTAGAGCTTACTTGGTAAGTGGAAGGTCAGCAAAAAAGAGGAAGACCCCCAACAAGATGGCTTGGCACAGTGGCAAGAGCAATGGGCTCAAGCGTATCAATGCTTGTGAGGTCAGTATATGTAAAAGGTCACTAAAAGTCAGTACCGACTTGATGGCATCTAACAACAACAACAACAAGCTGAAAAGGGAGTCCTGGTGTGATGCTCTGGGCTAATGCATTAGACTGCAAAGCCATTTGGATGGCAAGATCGTTGGTTCAAGCTCACCAGCTGCTCCTTGGAAACCCTATACAGGGTCGCTATGAGTCAGAATTGACTCAATGGTACTTAACAATAACAACAACAGCAACAAATCTGAAGAGAAGGAGTCCTGGTGGCACTGTGGGTTAAGCATTGAACTGCTACCTGAAATATTAGCAGTCCAAACCTACAAGCCACTCCATGGGAGAAAGATGATGTAGTCGACTTCCATAAAGATTTCCAGCCTTGGAAACCCTAAGGGCAGTATTCTACTCTCTCCTATAGGATTGTTAGGAGTTGGAATCAACTTGTTGGCAGTGGATGATTGTTTTTTCTTTTCAACTGAAGAAGGAATCCCTGGGTGGTGCAAATGGTTAAGTGCTTGACTACAACCCAAGACGTTGATGGTTTGAACCCACCCAGAAGCACCTCATAAGACAGGTCTGCTGATCTGCTTCTGAAAAGTTCTTGCAAATCCTATGGAGCAGTTCTACTCTGCACACCCGGGACATCACGAGTCAAATCGAATCAACAGCAACAAACTGAAGAGTGAGAGACTAAGTCATATCTCAAGTCATAACTATCTGTAGAGCTTGGGATCTTTATCATTACATTGTAGGAGGAATCGTCAAAAAGTTTGTGGCTTCCAGTATCTTTGAATTCTACTTTTCCATGAGCTTCTGAAGCCCCCTGTACTATCTCTTTGATGCTATTATACATTACTGCATACATATTGTGTCAGATTGCTAGGCTTCCCTAAATATTTGTTCCATTCATCTTTAATAGCAGAAGGATTTTGAGCTAGGCACATGGCTGCCTGGACAAGAACTACATTTCCCAGTGTCCCTAGCATCTGGGTATGACTCTGCAATATAATTCAGACCAGCAGGATATAAGCAGAAATACATGCCGCAGTTTAAAGAGAACAATGCATTCTTCCCCCCACCTTCTTTCTTCTATATTCTAGAATGCATGTACTGTCCTTTGGATCCTAACATGGAAGTCATGAGATAAGAATGAACCTTGCTTACTAATGCGATGGGGAACCTTGTTAACCTTGAGCCATCCACCCAGACTTCTATATGTGAGAGAAATGGGTGTCTGCTTGTTACATCATCTCTGTCTAGGTTGTCTGTCACTTGCAGCTGAATGTAACCTCCCACCACACACACACATGTGCACACATCCTGGAAGGATTTCATCACAGTGTGAACAGCAGTTGCCTCAGGGTAGCAAGATTTACAGTGATTTTTTATGTCATCTTCATACTTCTCTGGGCACATGGGTTACTCCTTACAAAGCAAGCAACCAACAAAATATAAAATAGTCCCCTACACCTGTCCTAAAGTTTCAGCTCAGTGGCCAAATTCTCATCCTGGTTCTCTGGGGTGCATTTCTGGCTGGCCTGACATTGAGGTTCAAGCTTACATGTGCAAAAATGCATGCAAGTTATAATATAGAGTAGACACTGGAGGGGGAGAGAAAGGAATAGTCAGAAACATCACACTAGAAGGCTTACAAATCCGTCTTCTGCCTTTAACGGATTGGAATACCTAAAATGGGGCTACAGTGTACCCAGAGAACGAGGCTTCCTGCGGAGCCTTTGCAACACATAAAACTATAGGTAGAAACCAGAACCCTATCCAGATCACCAGAGATGAGAAATCTCCACTTGAAAGGATGAGCTGACCAGCCTGGAGGGGTGAGAAGAACAAAAGATACTACTCGAATGAAAGACCTACTGGAAAAATATGAAACAGTGGAGGCAGATGGACTGTTACTACAGGAACAAATGGGTCGCTTCCCTAGGAGACAATGGGGCAGTTGGTTGGGTTCTTTCAACGCAGGCCCCCCTTCCAAGACTGAGACCCGGTGGAAATGTACGCTCGGATTGGTGACCACATGCATCACCGATGGGGAGAAGTGGGGTAAAGGCAGCAATGAAGCTGCGAGCTAAGCCTTACAATATTCAGTAGGCTTCTGTGGACCCGGTTGGGGACCTGGTTGGCAAGCAGTGTGAGGAGACCTGAGGACTCCCAGGCCCAGAGTCAGTGGCATGGCCACGGAGGACTCAAGTGGAGAATGGAGCTGCCAGCTGATAGGAAGAGAGGGCATGTGCACAAGAACACCCACACTTGCAGATGGTACCCACGTGACCAGGACTGGATGACTGGATGATCAGAGCTTAACCAAGAGAAGAAAGAAGGGGGGGTGGTGGTGGGGGAAGACTGAGCTGACTCAATCTGATGAACTTGACCTATACCTATGAATGCAGTGACTCAAAAAAGGCAACAAATCCTTACAGCAAGAAACATTCCCACCCCCTCCAAACACAGAGTAGACAGAGATGGGCAACTTGGACATTGGATACCCAAATGGAGAGGGGGGGGACTACAAAGGCAAGAAGTAACTGGCTTACAAGCTTTCAAGAAGGAACCTAGAGCTAGGGGGCATTGAGGAAGGCAGAATCACCAGTGAGTACTATCCAATCTGTCTAGGTGGAGCTGATGAAATGAAATACAGATGGGTTACTCATGATACTGTAGTGAATAATGGTTATCAAGATGGATTGTGAGGGTTGGAAATGCAAAGGTAGACGTTTTGTAGCAAGGAAGGGAGTGATGATTTCTCCAGTCTAGGAGCAGAGGTCTCTGGGACCACCAACAGAGAAGAGCCGAGAGCGGGACCCTACCCAGAGAAGCAGGGATGCCTGAGATGGAGACAGAGACGATGACGTGGAGTGATGAAGTGGCTGGGGACTTTGGATCCAGAGAGGGAGAGGGACTGTGGGCCAAAGATTGGGGGGGGGGGGTGGGAAGTGTAGAGGACGTGTTTCTAGGATACGCCCTTTGGTCGGAAGATGATGCATGGAGGGGATTGGAACCATGGCAATGAAATGATATATGATGGAATGAATGTAAAACTAAAATTCTCTCATGTAAACTATCATATAATTCACAATAAAACATTAAAAAAAAAAAATGCATGCAAGGTGCATCAATCATCTGGGAGGAAAAACGAAGATGACTGTGTCTCCCTGCCCTCTTTTTCCCCAGGAGGAGATGAAAACCAGAAAATCAGGCCAATTATTGTTCCCAGAGAGAAGCAAGATGGAAATAGACCTGTGTCTTATTTATTCAGTAAATACTGAAACTGGACGCCTATCTGTTCCTACCTCTGTTCTAAGAGTGGGGCTTGTGCAGTAAACAGGTAAGAGTCTCTGTTCTCAGAAAGTGTGCATTCTAGTGAGGACCATCAGCAAACATGCCTTTATTTAAATGCTATTGAGTGAATATGCTTTCCTGAGCCAGTCAGTTCTCTCCCCTGTCAGTGAGAACCCCATTTTCCAGCTGTTTCAGCATGCCATTGTTTCATTCATTTGATACATTTTCTGATGGCCTACAACATGCCAGGTGGAAACTGGGAATTCAAAGGGAAGCAAGACAGTCTGTTCTCATGATTCTGCCAGTATAATGGGAGCGGCAGAACAATGAAAGGCTCCAACATCCTAAGACAGGAGGACGCTTTTGGAATATCAAAAGGACACCCCACATTGCCTGAAGGAAGGATGTCAAAGGAGGCTTTGGGGAACATCACAGCTCAGTCACGTCCTGAAGGACAAATGAAAGTTGCCAGGTCATGTCTCAGCCTCGTGGAAAGCACTCCCTCTGCAGTGCAGACAGGGGTAGCAGCAGTAAAATCCATGTGGACCTTTTCTCTTTCAGGGACATCAAGGTCTCAGCACAAGTCTCAAATGGGCTTCAGATATGATGAATGGGTGATTTGGGTTTCTTAATCACAAGGTCAGTAACTAGTCACAAGGTCAGTAGCTCGAATCCACCAGCCCATGCACAGGAGAAAGATGAAGCTTTCTGCTCCCATAAAGATTTACAACCTCAGAAACCCTATTATAAGGTCACTGTGAGTTGGAACTGACTCAGCAGCATACATAGCAATGTTGAAAAGTGCCATTTTGTTGGAGTTGAGGGGGAAGGCAAGGTTGAAGAGGAGGCTGACATGTCCTCTCAGTTATTGGTCCCCAGTCTGGTCCCACAGACTCATTTGAACACTATGGAGGGCACAGGTAGAGGCTGGAGGAGCTTAGAGGCTGCATGAGACAATGGGACACACGAGGTCTGCAAAGTCAATCAGTTACAAAAGGGGAGGGGAAGGAATGTGTCCTTCCTGCATGCTCATAGTACTGTGGGTGACTTCATTCGCAGAGCGCCCAGAACGCAGTGCTGCTGCCTTGACTGCATGGGT
Organism: Chrysochloris asiatica; assembly: GCF_000296735.1. NCBI lineage: Eukaryota > Metazoa > Chordata > Mammalia > Afrosoricida > Chrysochloridae > Chrysochloris > Chrysochloris asiatica. Next base: position 11,439,142 of record NW_006408601.1, on the reverse strand, counting down.
CAACAGGCCTGACAGCATGAGAAGAGAGTCCCTGGTGGAAGAATAATATCCTCACAAGGACACAGGCAAGAGCAGGAGGGAGAGGTAGCACCTGGGTGACTTCTCAGGCAGTGACTCTCAGTGAGGGTGTCTGAGGAAAGAACACATGCAGAAGGTTTGTGAAGATAGGTAACTGACCACGAGGATTCTCAGAAACACTAATACTGGCAGAGGGAGGAGGAGAAAGACCTTGGATTCGTGAGGCTGAGTTACTATGAGTTACGTGACTATGAGTTACGTATCTTGAAGAGAACCTGGGATAGAAGCTTGGATGGAGGTAATTAATTTAGAAATGTGATTCCAGGGAGCAGCAAGGACAGACACCAGGAAGTAAAATAGAAGGGGGTACCCATACAAGGTGATATGATGTTGGGGGCTTCTGAGATGACATATGTCTCAGAACTGTCTGCCAGGTATGAAAGGCGGAAGCATTTATCAGTTGACTTTGATCTTCTATTGGTCAACAGTGGCCCCAGTACTTATCACCCCACTTTTCCAGCAACTTCTAAGGTGTCTCACCCAGTGGGGCAGAACGGGAGTGAGGCACGGCCCAAGGTGAACACTGACTGGGTACATGCTTACGACTGTGTGAATTCTGTGCTGAACTGGTAGCCACCTAGTAGCTGGCATCAAAGGTAGGCTGAGAGAACCTTAAAGAATGGACAAGAAGGGTGCAGGAGCTGATAAGGCCTAAAAAACCTGAAATACGGAAGTTTTCAGAAACAAGCAAGTACAGTGATACATTGTTATTTATATTAACAAATAACCAGCTGCCGCTGAGTTGACTCTGACTCATGGAGACTCCATGTGTATATAATCAACTCCAAGTTGATTCTGAATCATGGAGACTCTGTGTGTATAGAATTGAGTGTTGATTCTGACTCATGAAGACTCCGTGTGTATAGAATACTGAGTTGACTCTGAGTCATGGAGACTCCGTGTGTATGGAATTGTGAGTTGATTCTGAGTCATGGAGACTCCGTGTGTATGGAATACTGAGTTGATTCTGAGTCATGGAGACTCCGTGTGTATGGAATACTGAGTTGATTCTGAGTCATGGAGACTCCGAGTGTATAGAATTGTGAGTTGATTCTGAGTCATGGAGACTCCGTGTGTATGGAATACTGAGTTGATTCTGAGTCATGGAGACTCC
>NW_006408601.1:11431866-11437533 GCF_000296735.1 Chrysochloris asiatica | reverse complement strand
TCTGAGTCATTGAGACCCGTGTGTATACAATTGTGCTCCATAAGATTTTCAAATGGCTGATTTTTCTAAAGTAGGTCACCATGGCTCTTCTCAAGGACACCTCTGGGTGGGCTCAAACTTCCAACTTTTCAGTTAGCAGCTGGACATGCTAATTGCTTGTACCACTGAAGCACTCCATTCATAAATAATATTATTGGTGTTAAGTGCCATCAAGTCGGTTTCAACCCATAGCGACCCTGTATAGGGTTTCCAAGGAGCAGTTGGTGAGCTTGAACCGCTGACCTTAACAGTCAAACTTCTGGAGAGGCGGGGCTTGATGGCGGCTAGGGTGGAAGTGCATTGAATACCAGGCAAAGCAGATCCAGGGCAGAGCTCCAAAACTCAGAACCACAGACATAGGAATATTTTGAAGGTTTGAAGGCCTACAGATTGTGGAACTTGAAGCTGAAGTAAAATATTGCATACTTTTGAATCTGCCGGGCTGGGCTTGGAGGCCCAGAACCAACATACTGGGTGAGACCAAACGACAAGACAAACGGGGGAGCAGAAACACCACGGAAATACGCCATGGGAACCTTGAAGCAAAAGTGGACTTTGTTAGTTTTGCTTTGTTCTGATTTTCTTCTTCTTCTTCTTTTTTTTTTTTTGGTGTATGGTCATTAGCACACCCACTGTTTGCCCACCTCCATTCTGGTGAATAGCGGGGGAACCTGAGTAAGTGAACACCCCCCACCCTCACCACTGGTGGGTTCTTCTGCCATGCATGCACACAGATACTCAGCCCAAGAGCAGGCCCTGAAGGCTTTTTGCTTGTCTATTTTTTGTTTTATTTTAAAGTGGGAAAGGGCAGGACAAGACTGTAGAGAGGGAAAGAGAATTTAAAAACACAACAGGCCAAAAATTAAATTAAAGCCTGAGGTATGGCATAACAACCAACACTGGCATCCTGAAATCTCTCAGGCAGCTTTGAAAGCAAGAAGCTGAAAAGAGGAACTTAAAGTCATACTCATATTAGGCTACTTATTCAGTCTAGTTTTTGTTGTTGCTGTTTTTTGTTTGTTTTTAGTTTATTTTTTTCTCTTGTATTTTTTTTGCTGGTGCTGTTTTGCTATTATATGCTCCCCCTTTGACCTTTGGAGGACTCTTTGTCTCCATAAATTACACAAGAAGAGTCAGCAACTGCTGCCATATAGACAAGTTACAATCACACTCTATAAAACACCAAAACACAGGCAAGAACCAATACCAATTACCATATACCAGGAAAAAGATAACACCTGTGAAAGTTACTCTTCATTAAATAATAAGTAGAGTGAAAAGGGAAGCCCACATCTTGATCACATTTCCCTGGAAGCAAACAGAAAGCATAAAAAATAACAAAACACATACTCAATTAAGTATTAAGGCCACAGATAAATACTGATCATGTCCAAGAAGCAAAAGCAGATGACCATATCAGCACATGTCCAGAAACAAGATAAAATGTCTGAGACAAATGACCTAGAGGTAGACCTGGATTTCTTTCTGGACAGCCGGCAGGCCTTGGAAATGCCTGAGAAGGAATTCAGAAAATTATTATAAAATGTTTCAAAATTAAAAACTTCTGTATGACTAAATGTTACCACAAAGAACATTAAAATAAAAACATGTGGAGGAAAAAAAATTCCTACCTAGAGAAAAGGATTCATGGACTATTCAAAACTCCTTAAATCAAGAAGAAAAAGTTCATTAACCCAAAAGAAAAATGAGCAGATCCTGATTAGGCCATTCATGTCAAAGAAAATCTAAATGGACATTAATACAAATATATAAATATGGTCCAAGTTACTAGTAATGAAGGAAATGAATATTGAAATAGGAATGAAATAATATTTTTTATCCACTAGCTGGGTAAAAGGAGCTCTGGTAGCACAATGCTTATTAGTCAGGTTGGTAACCTCAAGGTCAGCAGTTCAAACCTACCAGCCATTCCACAGGAGAAAGATGACACTTTCTGCTCCTGTAAAGATTTACAACCTCAGAAACCCTATAAAGGGTCGCCATGAGTTGGAACCCACTCCACGGCCACCACCAGATGTGTAAAACGTAATTACGTAAAAATACCAATTATTGCAAATGTATCAGGAAGCAGCAACACTCATACTCTGATGTGGAAGTCGGAGACATTTTGGCAATTTCTGTTAAAATGTAAAACACTCCAACACCATTAGTGTTTTTCCTTCCCAATATGTCCCGTAGAGAAGCACCCCACATGTCTAAAAGAAGGCATGTGTAAGGATGTTTATTCCATCAGTTTATCATAGCTAAGAAAATAATAGGAGAGAATAGGAAGACACAGCTTAAATGGTCATCTATAAATTGCTGGTGTTTGTTGCTATCAAGTGCCATCCAATTGGTTCTGACTCATAACAGCCCTGTATAGAGTTTCTGAAGCTGTACATCTTCACAGCAGCAAAAAACCTCTTCTTTCTCCAGAGAAGTGGCAGGCGGACTCAAACTGCCAATGTGGCGGTTCGCAGTCCTGTGATGATCCTCTAGATCCACAAGGCTCTCCATCTGTAAATAAACTTTGTTGTTTCCGTGAGTATGTTAGGCAAACATTGAAAACAGTATCCAGCTCATGGAGACCTTAGGTGTGTCAGAGAAAAAATATGGCCCTAATGGTTATCAATGGCTGATTTTTTTGCAAGTAAATCATGAGGCCTTTCTTCCACGGTGCATTGGTGTGGACTCAAATCTCCAAACTTTCAATTAAGTGGAGTGTGTTAATGATGTGCACCACCTAGGGACATATTCAGGGGTCCTGGTGTGGCACTGTAGGACAAGTACTGAAATGTTAACCAAAAGGTAGGTGATTCAAACCTACCAGCCACTCCTCAGAAACCTTGTAAAGGGTCACTATGAATTGGACCTGACTTGACAACACTTAATAACTTAACTACAGGGACTCCTTAAAAAAAAAAAAAAAAAAAAAGATGAAGTTCTGAGTTGTAGAACAGTACATAGAGTACAGATGTAATTTATCATTCCCACAGAATCTGCATTGAAAACGTCTGGAAACATGAACGCCATATCTACAACCTAAGTTATTTCAAGAAAAGGGGAGACTGTGATCTTACTTATACCATTTTGATTTGTTGGTTGTTAAGCTGATTCCGACAGATGGCAGCTAGAGGGCAATATATTTATGCATTACTTTTGCTATCTAAGACTGTTTTTTCAAATAAAAAATTTTAAAAGCAGTTTTGGATGTACAGAAAAAACAAGCAGAAAGTACAGCATTCCTGTACTTCCCTCTCCCCCTCCACAAAGTTTCTCTTATTGGTATACCTTAGTATGGTACAGCTGATACAATGGGTGAATCAATATTGACACATTATTGAAGTCCGTTGTTTACATTGCGGTTCATGCTTTGTGCTATATAATCTTATGACTTTTGTTTGTTTACCTATGCTTTATTGAATATGCAAAGGATTTTGACTGTATGGATCATGATAAAATATGGACAGGTTGGAAACAACTCAGTGGGTTCCCTCTTGAAAGCTTGTAAGCCAGTCACTTAGTGCCTTTTTTAACCCCCGCCCCCATTTTGAGTAGCCAATGTCTAAGTTGCCCATCCCTGTTGACCCTGTGTACTGAGGGGGTGGGAATGATCCTCACTGTAAAGATTTGTTCCTCTTTTGAGCTACTACATCCATAAGTATAGGTCAAGTTCATCAAATTGTCGTGGATTACTATTTATTTCCTCTTCTTTCTTCCTCTAGTCAAGTTCTTTTCATCTAGCCATTGAAGCCAGGTCAAATGGGTACTATCTGCAATTATGGGCATTCTTGTGCACCTTCCCTCACTTCATATCACTCTCCACTTTAGTCTTTCTGTGGCCATGTCCCTATCCCTGGGCCCAGGAGTACCCAGGTCTCACCATACTGCTGGCCAACCAGAATCCTATGACTCTTAAAAAACTTATGATTTGAATGAAGGTTTACGGACCAAGTTGGTTTTCCATTAATGCTTCATATGCATTCTACTTCAAGGCATTGTCTGCAATCCCCACAATGTAACAGCAGTCTTCCCACTTCCTCCCTGTGTTGATCTTTTTCAGTCTGCCCTACTGATCCCTGACTTCTGAGGTTTGTCCCAGGACAAATGCTGCCCTTTTGGTTTCATATGGCTGGTTGCTCTAGGGAGTCTGATGGGTTTTGACAAATTCATTATGTCATATATTCCCCCATTACAGGATCATGCAGAATAACTTCACTGACCTTAAAATGCCCTGGGCTTCACCTAATATTGTGTTTCTTTTTAAATATTAAACTACAATAGCCCTTGATAGTTGGTTGTTGTTATTTAGTGCTGCTGAGTCAGTTCCAACTCATAATGATCCTGAAAGGGGGTTCCAAAGAGCAGCTGGTTTGAACCACCAACCTTGCAGTTAACAGTCCAGTGAATATATCCAATAGCACCACACCAGGACTTCAGATAGTTGATGCATTGCCTTTCCCAACATCGAAAGAACAGAATTCTTATGCAACAAATTATAGGTTCATTCCAAACCAGCACTCCCTTTCCAACTTGTTCCTTTATAGCTCTGTGGACAGATACTACTGTGTGCCTTCCACTGCAGTCTCAGAGGACAGACCCTCAGCCTCTCCCTTCAAAACTTCCCTTAGGCATGCTCACGGTGCTCTGACATTTGTTCACCCAGAGCTAACTGCAAGGCAATTCTATGATTACAGTGGGTGGTTTGTTTTGTTTCATTTCTGTTTTTCAATAAAGAGAAAGGTTGAACATGTAATGTTAACATTAAACTTGGTGTAAAAACATTTCAACCAAGAAACATTGGAAATTGATTTCTGTTCTTTCTTTCTTTTTCTTTTTTTTTGTGGTGAGCAACCTGGAGGACATTTGTGAAGAAGTCGCTTGTGTTTAGTTCTATTGGTTAGCATGAAATATGAAGGGTGTTAATTTACAGCAGTGGAACCCAAAGTGTGCCCCCCTCAGGGCCAGCACCATCAGTATAATTTGGGAACTTGTGATAAATGCCAATTCTTGGGTTCCACTGCATACATACCAGATCAGAAATTTAAGGAGTAATGCCCGGCAGTCTGTGTTTCAACAAAGCCTCCAAGTGATTTGAATGCACATGTATGTTTGGGAAGCTTTGATTTGGATGGCTATATAAACATCACCTCTCAGAAAATCAGTCCATATATCTACAGAGTAATCACCTGATAGGAAACTCTAGGATACATTTCTATTCATTCTTTAGGTATCAACTGAAGGGTCACTTTCTTAGGAAATGAGAGGTAGTACAGAGTTTCTGAGGAGCAGTTGGTGGGTTTGAATCACTGACCTGTGGTTACCAGTCCAGTGCTTATCCTACAGTACCACATCAGAACTCTAGGTACATAGAAAACCAGTTGGGTTCCAAACAGATGCCTCTTTTTCACTCCTCCATGTTACTCTCTCTCCTGAAAGCCCTACTGTGGGAGCAAGTGGATATACTGGAAAAGAAGACGAGCTCTAGGACCAGAGAGACTGAGTTTAAATCTTCCACCATGATGGCTGGGGCACCCATGGCAAATGATGCATCCTCTCTGAACCTCAGTTTGTTTTTCTATAAAATAAGGACAAATATAATTATGACCTCATAGGGTTGTTATCCAC
>NW_006408601.1:11386206-11427391 GCF_000296735.1 Chrysochloris asiatica | reverse complement strand
GAGACCTGGGGACACCTGAGCCCATAGACAAGGACATAGCCACAGAGGGCTAGAGCTGAGAGTGATGCATCCAGCTGATATGAAGTAAGGGGAAATGCATAAGAATACACAAACTTGCAGACAGTACCCATTTGACCTAGCCTCAATGGCTTGATAAACAGAACTCAACTAGAGGAAGATTTAAAAAATAATTTTTTTTTTTTTTAAATAAAGGAAACAAGGGTAATTTACTACAGTTTGATGAACCTGACTCATGGAGGTAGTAACTCTAAATACCAACAGAGAGGGAAAAGAGTCTTCACATCAAGTATCAACACAATCCTCTCTGTACACAGGATAGATAGGGACGAGCAACTTAGACATTGGCTACCTAAAATAGGGGGAGGAGGGTTATAAAGGCATAAAGGGACTGACTTACAAGGTTTCATAATGGAGTTTAGTTTAAGGGTTTGTGGGGGAAGATAGAGTCCCCACTGTATAATTTTCATCTTGTCTAGATGGGTCTGGTGAAAAGAGAGGGAATAAGATGCTTATGATTCAATAGTGAATAATTGTTATCATGACTAACTGCAACTGTCACAATTTTAAAGGTAGAAGTTTTGTAACAAAAACAGGGGAGTGATTAATCTTACAGTCCAGAAACAGAGGACCCTAGGACCATCACGGGAGAAGAGCACAAGCAGAATGCGGGACTTTTTCCAGAGAAGCAGCAATGCCAGAGATGGAGGCAGAGATGGGGACGTGTAGAGGGGGAGTGGCTGAGGACTCTAGATTCATGGGAAGAAAGGGACTAAGAGCTGTTGGCCAGGAAGCAGATTTGCAGAATGTGCCCTTTGGAGGTGTAAGTTATTTATGCCTGAGTGTTTTTGTTTTGTTTTGTTTTAAAGAGCTAAAGTGAATAGAGAGAAATACTGTTAACTGATGGTACATGGAGGGAATTATAATCATTGTAATGAAACAAGGTGTATGATTTGTTGAATGCAAAACTGATGATCTGCCCTGTAAACTTTCACTCAATCCACAATAAAAACCTTTAAAAAAATAAAAACAAAATAAAATAATAATACAGGAAACAAGGGAATAGCCAAATTGGATGTCAGAAGAGACGCTGAAATTTGTTCTCCAGCATAGAGATGCTAAAGCAAATGGAAGAAATGAGGAGGTATAAGAGCTGAACAGAAAATTTCAAAGGGGAGTTCAAGAAGACAAACTAATATAATGAAATGTGCAAAGACCTGGAGTCAGAATACCAAAAGGAAATAACACTCTCAGCATTTCTTAAGTTAAAAAAACTGAAGAAAATATTCAAGTCTTGACTTACAATATTGAAGGATTCTATGGCCAAAAATACTGAGTGAAGCAGAAAGCATCAAAAGAAGATGGAGTCACTGTACCAAAAAGAAATGGATGATGTTCAACCATTTCAAGAGGTGGCATATGATCAAGAGTCAATGGTTCTGAGGGAAGAGGTCCAGGTGAACTGAAGACATTGACAAAGAACAAGGCTCTGGGAATTGATAAAATACAAATTGAAATCTTTCAACAAACTGATGCAGCACTGGAAGCACTCACTCATCTCTGCCAAGAAATTTAGAATATAGCAACCTGGCCAACTGATCCAAATGTGTGCCCAATCCAAAGAGAGGTGACCCAACAGAATGCAGAAATCATCAAGCACTATCATTACTATCACATGCCAGTAAAATTTTGCTAAACATAATTAAAAAATGGCTACAACAGTACATTGACAGGAAACTGCCAGAGGTTCAAGTCAGATTTAAAAGAGGAATTAGAGTAAGGGACATCATTGCTGACATCAGATGGATCTTGGCTAAAAGCAGCGAATACCAAAAAGATGTTTACCTGTGCTTTATTTACTATGCAAGGCTTTCCACTGTATAGATCATGACAAGCTAGGGACAAAATTGTAGAAAATGAACATTCAGGAACACTTAATAATGCTCATGGGGAACCCATACTTGACCAAGAGGCAGTTGTTGAAACACAACAAGGGAACACTGAATGGTTTAAAATCAATAAAGGTGTGAAATCAGGAAATGTGTGCATCTGGTGTATATTTTTTCACCATAGTTATCCAATCTGTATGCTGAGTAAATAATCCAAGAAGCTGGATTATATGAAGAATGTTTCGATATGCAGATGATACAATCTTGCTTGCTGTAAGCAAAAAGGATTTAAAACAATGATGAAGATCAAAGACCACAGCCTGCATTAGCGATTGCACATCAATGTAAAGAAAAGAAAAATCCTCACCACTAGACCAATCAATAAGGAGCTCTGGTAGTGTAGTGGTTACGAATTGGGCTGCGAATCTCAAGGTCAACAGTTCGAAACTATCTGCTCCTGTAAAGAGTTACAGCCTCAGAAACCCTATACAGGGTCACTATGAGTCGGAACCGACTCCACAACACATAACAACAACAACAACAGACCAATCAATAGCATCAAGATAAATGCAGAAAAGATTGAAGTTGTCAAAGACTTCATTTTGATTGGATCAACCATCAACACTCAGAAAAGAAGCAGTCAAGAAATCAAATGACGTATATTACATTAAGCAAATCTGTTGCACAAGACCTCTTTAAAGTGCTCCAGGGCAAAGTTGTCAGTTTGAGGACTAAGGTGCACCTGACCCACAGCTTCATATGCACATAAAAGTTGGACAATGAATAAGGAAAACTACAGATGCTTTTGAGCTATGGTATTGGAGAAGAATATTAAAAGTACCATGGACTGCTAAAACAACAGACAAATCTGATGCATTGCCTTTCCCAACATTGAAGGAACAGAATTCTTATGCAACAAATTATAGGTTCATTCAAAACCAGCACTTCCTGTCCAACTTGTTCCTTTATAACTCTGTACATACACTTCGGTTGACTTGTGTACATTTTTCATCAATTTCTAAAGTCAAATTGCTTTATCAAAGGGCACATGCATATCAAAAATATGGATGCATACTGTCAAACAATCTCCAAAAAGAATGTTTATTCCTAACAGCATAAGTGGGGGGGGGAGGGTTCCTTTTCCTCACATTTGGACTACTACTAAGTTTTATCCTTAAAAAGATCTTTGTCGGATGAAAAGTGATGCATCTTAATTATATGTTGCTCTTCACTGTTCTTAACTTTGACTCAAGGGAACACTATGTGTGCAGAGTAGAAGTAAATGGTAGAATTTCCAAGGTAAGGTAAAAAACATTTTTATGCTTGTTGGTCTTGTAGATTTCTTTTTGTGAATGACCTATTCATGACCTTTACATAAACAAATTCTTTTTTTAATAAAAACAGATACTCAAACAAAATTAGGATCAAGTTATAAGTCACTTCTCTTAACCCAACTCCTGTAGAATTGTGTGTGCTGTGGCCTTACCTCACTGAGAAGGATGCATTGAGCTGACTTGGCAGGAAGGCCAGCACTGGAAGGCCTCATACCCGTCACTTGGCTGAGCAAAGGGCATGGAAATGAGACAGCTAAGGAACGTCAGAACCTGGAGCTGGTCTTCTGTGAAGGGTGACGATTCTTGCTCACAATGATGCTGACTCACAACAAAGAGTCCTATGACAAAATCATGCTTATTTTCTTGATGGCAAGAGAAAATTCCTCTATAACCAATGCAATGACACATCAAAATAATTTCAGCTAAGAGATATTTTAATTTAAATGCATGCATGGCTAAAATCACAGTAGTTCTAGTTGGCAGGTTCTGAGGAGGGAAAGTCAAAATCTAAGTCCTCTGGTGTGGCTAAAAATGCTTTGAACACAGGAAGAAATGTCCAGAATCCCTTTTGTTCCATCCCTTTCCTTTTTATCCCATATCGTTTGATAGAAAATCTGAGAGTTGGGGAGACTGAACCAACTGAGGTAGAGACTGATAACAATAATACGACAACAATATTGTCATATTGTTGTTATCAGTTTATTGTCAAATTGTCCTTTTTGGTGCCAGATATTGTTTTGAGTATTTTACAAACATGTCATATTGTTATCAGCTCACTGTCAAATTGTACTTGTATGTGGCAGACATTGTTCCAAGTATTTTATGAACATGAGGAAGCTTCTAGAAGTTCATGAAAAATTGGAATTAAAAGATAAAGGAATTTTCCCATCAACTTTTTTGAAGCTGCCTTCATGTATTAACTCATTTAATGCTTTAAACCATAGTATGAGATTGGCATTACTATTATTATTTTATAGCTGAGAAAACTGAGGAGCAACAAGGGAAGGATATTGCCCAGGAATACACAATAGTGCTAAGTGCTGATTGAAGCCAAGCTTCAAACTCAGGTGGTCTGGCTCAAAAAGGGCAGCAGTGGGTTGTGTTTAGCAGCTCTTTACCTCAGAACTTAGGGCCTGTAATATGCCTATCTCATAGAGTTGACCTTTTACATTTTTGTTTCAGAAAACATTTTAAAGAACTTATATTCCACAGACCACAAACTGTTAAACACTGGTGGAGAGGGCACAAGAATCAGATGCGTAGGGGGGCACTGGAGCCCAGCTTTTTGTTTTGTTTTTACCTTTTATTGTGAATAGAGTGTAGGTTTACCGATAAGATCGGTTTTATATTCAACAAATCATACATTTGCTTCATCTCAATGATTACAATCCTCCATGAAATAAATTAGCCCATGTCCTCTCTGTGGTTCCTGATTTCCATTTCACCTACCTGTCTTCCCATCCCTTTTCAACTTGTTAAGTGCCATAGAGTCAGTTCTGACCCATAGTGACCTTGTCTATGGTTTCTGAAGAGTGGCTGGTGAGTTTGAACCGCCGACTTTGCAGTCTACAGCATTAACCCACAGCACCATGCCAGGACTACCTTTCAACTTAGTCCTTAGGTAAATGTTGCCATTTTGATTTTAAGTGATTCACCAGCCCGTAAAGAGCATATAACTTAGTATTTTCATCCCCCATATGTATCTGTCTATGGCTTTACTGAAAATTGAGCCACAAGGGTGAATTCCTATCCAAACCTCAAGGGTAGGTGACAGCCAGTCTTTTGAGAAGTAAGTGTGTGTATGTGTTTTTAAGTTATTTTGAATGTTGCTCTACATGTTTCTCCCACTCTATCCAGGACTTTCTAATGTGATCCCTTTCAGAACAGTTGGTATTGATAGCCGGGTACCATCTAATTCTTCTGGTCTTAGAGTTGTGAAGACTGAGGTCCATAAGTTCCATTTGCACACTGAACTGAGTCTAAGCATCTTCAATTCTCATCATTCTTCTCTCTTGCACACATGGAGAGACCCTATAGTAACATGCTACATGGCCACTCATGAGCTATTAAGATCCCAGACACTACTCACCAAAATAGGATGTAGAACATTGTCTGTGGACTATGTTATGCCAAGTGACCATGATGTGCCTTGAGATTATGGTCCTGAGCACCCCCAGTCTCAGCAACTCATTCCCTTAAGATGTTTGATAATACATCTTTGATAAAACATTAGAAGTTGTCATCATTTTGCCCACATTCATAGGTGTGTTTGCAGCAAACATAAATTGTTGTTAGGTGCCATCAAGGCTGTTCCAACTCATAGTGACCTTATGCACAGTGGAACACAACACTGTCCAGTCCTGTGCTCTCCTCACAACCATTAAGCTTGAGTCTATTGCTGCTGCCACTGTGCCAATCATTCAGTGTATTTAAATATAATAAAGTAGCAAAAGTCTTCACTTTCATGGAGCTCCATTCTACTATTTCTGTGTGTATAGGGGAGGGAGGGAGGAAGGATACTAGCAAATCAACAAATATTTTTATGATAGTAAATGATACTGTTAAAAGCAGAACAAAACAACATAAGGGGACAGAAAAGATGTACTACTTTTATATAAAATCCATTGCCATAGATTCTGACTCATGGCAACCTTACAGGACTGAATAGAACTGCCCGATCATGTTTCCAAAGCAGACTGTCACATCGTCCACCCATGGAGTGCTGGCGGGTTCCAACAGCCAACCTTTCAGTTAGATGCCAAACGCTTTAGCCATTGCACAACCAGAGTGCCTTAATTTTACACAAAGTGGTCAAATAAGTCTTCTTTGATAACTTAGAAAATGAGGTAGAGACCTGAAGGAAATAGGAACCTGAGAGATGAATATTCCGACAACAGAAATAGGGATGTGAAATCCTTGATGTGTGTTCTTAGAAAGTTAAGGTAATTGTAACAGAGTGGGCAAAGGATGACAATATGAGATGAGACCAGAGAGTAGGATAATGGAAGGGGGTCTCAGATAGGACCTTGAAGTAGTTGATACAGACTGGATTTTATTCTGATTCATACCATAAGCCATTATAGGGGCAGAAAATGGAAAAAAGCATATGTTCAAAATCCAAAGTGACCGCTGTATAATATAATCACAATACAGGCTGGGTTTTATTCTGATTCATACCATAAGCCATTGCAGAGACAGAAACAAGAAAAAGGTGTATGTTCAAAAGCCAAGCTAACTGCTATATGATATAAATACATTACAGCCTCATGGTTAAACAAGTGAGAGATAATGGTGTTTTGAACCAAGTGGAAGTGGTAGAGATGATATGAAGTTATCAGACAGTAGATGTATTTTGAAGGTAGAGGCAAAAGATTTGTTGATGGTAGTGGATAGGTTCAGTTGAGAGATAGAGTGAGATCAAGAACAATGTCTTTTTCTTTTGCCCCTAACTGAGCAACAGAAAGAACAATGATTCTACAGAACTGGATTCAAACCTTTACTTGCTCCGTGGGCTGGGAAGTCCACTGCTCTGTCTCATGCTCTGGTTCTTGGTTTTGCACTATTACTTCTTTGCCACTCCTCTGGTGTCACAACTTTCTGTGCCTGGGTCAAGGAAGTTCAGTGCACAGGTATCTCTGGGTCCAAAATATGTGCTCTACTCCTGACTCTTCTTTCGTGGCAGTGCAATCCCCCCTCCTGCTTCTGAGAGGGCTCTTTTTATACCCATGCTAGAGTTTAAATTTTGTACAATTAGAATGAACTGTTAACATCCACAGCTGATTCATGTTATGCTATTTGTATTTCTTCCACCTGCTCTTACCCAGACCCATTAGAGACACTTGGTGGGAGTTACAAAGACTAAGGCTAGGACAGACTAAATTAAATAATTCACTATACCATGAATACTAAAATATATATATATATATATCCAATGCATACATGCACTGGTTTATTCTTAACAAAATGTGTTTAAATATGTCAGTGAATGGCTGTAATACACTTGTCTTACTTACTCTCATTAAGGTGTCTTCAAAAAAAAAAAAAGACCAATTAAAACCGTTGCTTTTGTAAACAGAGAAAAGACTAAACTTTTCAAAGACTCCATTTTGCTTGGACCCACAATTAACACTAGCAGCAGAGAGGATATCAAATCATGTATTATATTAGTCACATCTGTTGCACAAGACCTCTTTGAAGTGTTCAAGAGCAAACCTGTCAGTTTGAAGACAATAAGGTGCGTATTTTCAATAGCTTTATATTCATATGAAAATTGGACAATGGATAAGGAAGACCCATAGAAAAAGTGATGCATTTGAGTTAGGGTGTCCAAGGAGAATATTAAAATCACCATGGACTACCAGAAGAACAAATCTGTGTTCGAAGAAGTACAGTCACCCATGCTCCTTAGAAGTCAGGATGGTGGTCTTAGTGAAGCATATCATGCTAGGTAAAGTGGAGAATCAATGAAAAAGAGGAAGACCCCTCCACACACAAGGAGATGGATTGGTACAGTGGCAAGTGCACTGGACACAACTTAACAAAAATTGTGAGGATGGTGCAGGACCGGTGAATACTCAAAGGGCCACTGTGAGTCAGAAGTAACTAGACGATACCTAAAAACAGCACATACTATCCTAACTTGCCCTCACCCATCCCAATATATATTACTACTCGATTTTGGCAATTGGCTACTTAAAAATTCTATATTTTTCTTGCTTAGTCCAGCAACACTAGACGGTTTCAGTTTCTCCATATGAAAAATTTTAGAGCTCCTGCTATCTGCTCTACACTGCTCAACCATCCCACTGTTAGTGCTAAGTGGGCTCCTGTGAGAAGCTATCTGCTCAGCTGCGGTGCTTTTGAGATTAAGTGATGATGGTGTTCTTCCTGTGCCTGGTGGTGCTGTAGGAGAACACTGGATGCCTAACCACAGGCTCAGAAGTTCAAGCTCACCAAGTGCTCCACGGGAGGAAAGATGAGGCTTTCGGCTCCATAATGATCTACAGTTGCTGTGAGTCGACTCTCTGACAGTGGGCTTGGTTTGGTTGGTGACCTTCCAAAAGGAGCTCTGGTGGTTCTGTGATCTAAGTGTTTGGCTTCCAACTGAGAAGTTGGAGGTTTGAATTCATCAGCCTTTCTGAGGGGGAAAGATGAGACTGTCTCCTCCTGTGAAGATTTACAGTCTCAGGAAGCCTACAGAGCAGTTCTCTGTCTTATAGGGTTGCTGTGCCCAGCATTAACTCGATGGCTGTGGTCCCCTAACTCCTTCCCCCCACCTTAGGCTCAGCCTATTCAAGGTTGTCATTCAATGATGGTCACATGACATAGCAGGAAACAGAGTGCAAAATTTCAAATTCCCTTAGCAACACCTTTGTCTATTTAAGGAAAAGACAGGTCTCCTCACACCCTCCCTTTTTTTCTCTGGATCACAGGAGTTGTTCATTAAACCAAACACCATAGAACAGCATGAGGAGTCAGGGCAAAGAAGGTGCAAGGGGAAGAAAGCCTATTAAGGTGCCCAGCAGGAGGTTCATCGGAGACACACACACTAATGAAACCAGACCTGGAGCTCCATTCATGTTAATGTGGTCTCAGCTCCAGGTTTGATGAGGGGAAAATATGCTATTTCCTTTCACAAACCATGTCAAGGCACTCTGCAGACCACACAAAAGGTTTCAGTCTTCCAGAAACCTTTAGAATAGAGGTAGGGGGAAAATACCATTTATAAACAAAATCTTTGCTGGCACTATTATAAACTCAATAATGTTTTAATAATTTATCTGCTCAAAATTAACTAAAATAATTCTAATAATTAGCTAAATGTTGAAAGGTTATACTTTTGGAGTCATTCATAATTTTGTCCTTGTTTCCTTATTAATATTAAAATTTTTTTTAAAGTAATTTACTTGACCTTTTTAAATGAAATTTTAACTCTATCTGTGAAAGCAGTTATCACATATTGACCAATACAAGCAAAATTAACATTTGCGTATTTTTAAATATACCAGATGAAACTTTTCAAGTTCAAATTCATAAGTCAGATTCAAAAGTATTTAGGTGTGTATATGTTGACTAAGTAAGATCCATTCATATGTCAAACTAGGGTTTCTCTGAGGGCTCAGAGCCTTTTGGTATCCTTGATGGTGGGGGTGTGTGTGCCATGGAGTCAGTTACGATTCATAGAAATCCTGGACAGCATTTCTGAGGCGGCAAATCTTTGCATGAACAGAAAGCCTCATCGTTCTCCCACGAAGTGGCTGGTAGATTTGAAGTGCTAACCTTGCTGCTAACTCGAAGACATTTAACACCAACCACCACCACCACTGGGTAATTGGAGAAAATCACCTGACTAAACTACTGGCCAGAGAATATTAAAAGCACCGCGGTCTGCCAAAATAACAAATCTGTGTTGGAAGAAGTATAGCCAGAGAGCTCCTTAGAGGCCAGGATGGCCAAACTTCGTCTACCATGCTTCGGACATACTGTCAGGAGAGGCCAGTCACTGGAGAAGGATATCATGTTTGGCAAAATAGAGGGTCGGAAAAAAAGAGGAAGATTCCCAACTAGATGGTTTGTTGGCGCGGCGGCAGTAGTGGTGTGCTGCGTCGTAGTGATTGTGAGGTTGGCCCAGGACGGAGGAGTGTTTCTTTCTGTAGTGCATAGGGTCACTATGAGTTGGTACCTACTCAATGGCACCTAATAACAACAATATGATTCATTAATTTATTCATTAAGCAGAATTTTGTTGAGCTCTTGCTATGGGCCAGTGCAGAACACAGCAGTTAAAGAGACAAAAATCCCTGTCTAGTGGCACTTCATCTAGTGGAGGTTGAAAAGAATTAGAAACATAAGGACTAAAACATGTGAGTGTGGTGGTGCTGTAGGATAAGCACCGGACCATGAACTGCAAGGGCGGAAGTTTGGGCCCACCAACTGCTCTTCCAGCGAAACCCTGTACAGGGTTTCCGAGGCTGTAAATCTATGCATTGGACCAGGTGCTATAGCACAGAATGCCAGAAACAAGAGTATATATACGAAGGGGTTTCAAAAATTTTGCGGAAACAGAATTAAATGATAATAGAATTTCTCCACGAAATTTTTGAAGTCCCTTGGTCTATAATTCCATTTATCTGAAGTTCTAAAGAAGGGAAAGCAAATTTATAGTGACAAAAATCTCTTGCCTGGATGCAAAGTGTGTCATAAAGAAACTTTTTGATGTGAAAGAAATGTTCTAAATAGTGATAAAGGTAATTATTACATGAGTATATGAGGGGACTTCCGACAGTTCATGGAAACATTCCATCACTTTTTAATGAAAAATTTCACGAATTTTTTGAAGTGCCCTCGTATGTTTGTACAAACTGATCCAATGGCATACTTAAATTAGTGTTTTATTATATAAAAATTATGCCATCATGAATGTAAAACTAATGTTCTCCCATGTAAACTATCACATAATTAAAAATAAAACATAAAAAAAAAATTAAGCCATCATAGAATTGTTTTTTTAAAAAAGTAATGGGAGGAGTGAAAATAGGCATCTTTTCTTGAGGGGTTTCAATGTAAAGTGAGAATAGTGGCAATAGCAAAACGGAGAAGAGGTGTCAAGAGGATTTTATTTTTTCCTCGATGGGAGACCTAATAGCCTATTTGTATGCTAATGAGAACAGAGAGAGGGACTAAGGAGAAATGCTGACTCGACAGGTCTGAGTAATTGACAGAGTGGGCTGTGGGGCACATGGAGAGGGCTTGGCCTTGGCCAGAAGCACCGAGTTCACCCACAGTCGGATGGTGGATGGACCAGTAAGTGTTGGCTGGGTGGTGTGGTGAGAGTGAAAGCCTGTGAATTTCTGACTGATTCTATTTTTCCTGGTGAAATAGAAAACGAGGTCTTCAGCTGAGAGTATCTATGAGAGAGGAGGTGTTGGAGATTTGAGGAGAAAAACAGTCACTGAGGAGAGTGGTACACTGGATACTGTTGTGTGCTGCCCACTGAGTTCTGACTCATAGTGACCCAATTAGGAGAACTGCTCCTTAGGGTTTCCTAGACTGTAAATCTTTACCAGAGTGATTGTCAGGTTATTGCTCCCAGAGTGGCTGGTTGGTTTGAACTGCTGACCTTTCCATTAGTAGCCAAGAGCTTTAACCATTGTGCCACCTTGACCGGGGTGACGTGAAGTGCCTCTGGGCATTTTATAAATCTCTGGAGTCATTAGTTGCTGTGCAGTCGGCTCCTGACTCATGCCAATTCCATGACTTACAGGATAGAACTGCTGTATGTGGTTAGGTCCTGGTGTGACGCTGTGGATTCATGTGCTGGACTACAAATACACAAGGTTTTCTTGGTTGTAGTCTTTTTAAAGAAGCAGGTCACCAGGTTGTTCTTCTGGTGGGTTCAAGCCGTCAGTCTTTGGGTTGTGCTACCCAAACTCACTATCATCGAGTCAAGTCCAATTTACAGTAATCCTATGTCGGGTTTCTGAGACTGTTATCTTTACAGGAGCAGAAAACCTCATCTTTCTCCCATGGAGTGGCTGGTGGTTTTGAACCACCGGCCTTGTGTTTAGCAGCTCATTGCCTAGCCCACAACACCACCAGGGCACCTTTCATTTGGGATTACAAAAACCAAACTCATTGTCACTGAGTCACCACTTCTGACTCACGGCGATCCTGTATAGAGTTTCTCAGGTTATATATCTTGGTTATGCCATCTAGTTGATTGTGACTCACAGTGATTGTCTGCACAACAGAACAAAACACTGCCTGGTCCTGTGTCCTCCTCATTATTGCTACATTTGAGCCCAGGGCAGCTGCTCCTGTGTCAATTCATCTTGTTGGGGGTCTTCCTCTTTTTCGCTGACCCTCCACTTTACCATGAGTGATGTCCTTCTTCGGGGTCTGGTCCCTCCTGATAACATGTCCAAAGGGTGGGAGATGACGTCTCATCATTCTGGCTTCTAAGGAGCACTCTGGCTGTATTTCTCCCAACACAGATTTCTTTGTTCTCCTGGTAGTCCATGGTACTTTTAATGTTCTTTTTTAACACCATATGCACTGATTGTTCTACAGTCTTCCTTATTTATTGTCCAACTTTCACATGCATATGAGGCTACTGAAAATACCATGGCTTGGGTCAGGTGCACCTTAGTCCTTAAACTGCTTTCTTTGCCCTTGAACACATTAAAGAGGTCTTGTGCAGCAGATTTGCCTAATGTAATACATCATTTGATTTACTGACTGCTGCTTTCATGTGTGTTGATTGTAGATTCAAGCAAAATGAAGTCTTTGACAACTTCAGTCAGTTTTCCATTTACCATGGTGTTATTTATTGGTCCAGATGTGAAGATTTTCGTTTTCTTTACATTGAGGTGCAATCCATACTAAAGACTTTGATCTTCATCAGTAAGAATTTAAGCCCTCTTTGGTTTCAGCAAGCAAGTTTGTATCATTTGCACACTGCAAGATGTTAAATGACTCTTTGGAGTCTTGGTGTGGCGCTGCCGGTTAATGAGGACTGCAAAGTCAGTCTGAGAGCAAGGTCAGTGGTTCAAGCTCACCAGCCGCTCCCTGGGAACCCTATGCAGGGTCGCTATGGGGCAGAACCGACTCGGCAACATTTAAAGTCTTTCTCCATTCCTGATGCCATAAATACTGCTTTTCAGATTATGTGCTCAGCATACAGACTGGGTAAGTATGGTGACAGAATACAACCCTGGTGCACACCTTTCCAGATTTCAATCCATTCAATATCCCATATTCTGTTCTTGGTGTATGGACAAGTTCTTCATGAGCACAATTAAGTGTTTTGAAATACCCATTCATCACAATATCATCCATAGCTTGTCAGGATCCACCCAGCTGAATGCCTTTGCAGAGTCAATAAAGCACAAGTAAACATCTTTCTGGTATTTTCTTCTTTCAGCCCCAATCCATCTGATATCAGCAACGATATCCCTTATTCCACACCCTCTTCTGAATCTGGCCTGAATTTCAAGCAGTTCCCTGTTTATGTACTATTGAATCACCCTCAGCAAAATTATACTTGAATGTGATATTAATGATATTGTTTGATAATTTTCACATTCTGTTGGGTCACCTCTCTTTGGAATAAGCACAAATATTGATTTCTTCCAATAGGTTGGCCATATTCCTTGGCATAGATGACTGAGTTCCTCCAGTGCTGTATCCATTTGCTGAACGATTTCCGTTTATATCCTGTCAATTCTGGGAGCCTTGGTTTTGACCAGTGCCTTTAGTACAGCTTCTTCCATCAGTACCGCCGGTTTGTGATCATATTAATATCTTGATGGGAGCCCAAAGCCTCATCTTTCTCCCATGGAACAGCTGGTGGGTTTGAACTGCAGACCTTGTAGTTAGCAGTTCAATGTTTAATCTATAGCACCAGCAGGGAAATGTTTTCCTTCAGTCTGAGTTGCACAGGTATAGCCATGGCGTTGGATTTAACCAGGATTATAGTTCAGCCAAGAGTACAGAAAAGTGAGTGAAGATAAATGAAAGGAAGTGCTTATAATGCTGGACTATGGGTTTTAAACTGCTGAAAGAGAGAACCTCAGTGAGATGGATTGACGCAGGGAATGCAACAATGGGTTCAAACATGGAAACGATTGTGAGGATGGCCCAGGACCAGGCTGTGTTGTGTTTTATGGTACACAGGGCCTTTGAGTCAGAGCTGACTCAGCGGCATTTTACAGCAAGTAAGGAGGGAAATGGAAAACAGGAAGCAGCAAGGATAGTGAAAATGTGGTAAGAATCAGTGGATTTTGTTTTTGGTGAATTTTAGTTTTGCTGGAATTGGAATACTAAAGAGAGTGAGCTGAAAGATAGGTGGTTTGAATGATACTGGAAATTGATATATATGAGTCTCAACTCTGGGTCAAAAGGTACCCTGGGGGTACAAGTCGTATGCAATTAGCTGCTAGCCTAAATGCTGGTAGTTCAAGTCCACCTAGAGGCACCACAAAATAAAGGCAAGTTGACAATGGCTTTGTTTTTTAGTTGGAGTTCTGGCCCATGCACAGTTCTAGAATACGACCAGGAGTCCTGGGTGGAGCAAATGGTTAAGTGATTCAAACCCACTTAAAGTCACCTCAGAAGGCAATTCAATGCCAACTAACAACAGTATGATCATGGCAGGCTGTAACAGAGGTGAGATGGAGGGCAAAACCACTGGATTAAAGGTCACACAGAGCCTGGGGTTAAAAGCATAGTGGTTACAAACTGCAAGGTTAAGCAGTTGGATATTACCAGGTGTACCATGGGAGAAAGATGAGGCTTTCTGCTCCCATAAAGATTTACAGCTTTGGAAACCCTGTACAGGATCACTATGAGTCGGAACCGACTCCACGGCACATAACAACAACAATAACAAGAGATGATCAAGCAGCAGTGTGAGACAGAAAGGAGCTAAAGGAATAAGGAGACTGATCTGGGGGTGAGCAAATGGTTGTATAAAGTAAGGAATTGGTCTGATCATCTTAATGAGAAGAATGGAACACTGGGGAGAAAGTCAAGGAAGGGAGAGGGGAGGGTGGTTTATAAGTGACAATAAGAAAGGAAGTCACTTATCTCACCTCCAAGCACAGAAACAACACAAGCAGTGTCTGAGAGAAGATAGCCACCATTTCAGAAGGTGGTGCTGTGGAATAAGCATTGAATTGCTAACCATAAGGTCAGTGGTTCAAACCACCAGCCACTCTGCAGGAGAAAGCTGAGACTGTGTGTTCCTGTCAAGACTGATCATTTCAGAAACCCTGTAGGGTCACTAGGAGTTGGAATTGATCAGTGGTAGTGGGTTGGTGGAGGAATCAATGTCTCCAGGAGAAAGCAAGTCATTTGGGATAGAAAAGGGAGATTTACAGAACTGCATGAGACTGGAGCTAGGAATGCAGAAGGAACTAGGAGACCTCTGCTTCTTGTAGTCACTACTACAAGACATTACAAAGTCAGTTCTGATGGCTCTACGCAGTAGTCTCAAGACTGCAGATGCTGGTTGAGAAGTGAGGATAGGATGCTGCCACAAGTGTGCAGTTCTTGGGCCCCCATGTGGCCAGAGCTGTTGCAGTGGCCTGGTTGGCTCACTTCCAGTATCAACACTGTGCAAACAGCATTGCAGCTACTCAATTTGATTTTAAAGAGTACATTTAAACATTTTAAATTAACATAAATTAACATTATGAAAAGATACTCAAAATCCAATCACCCCAACCGATTTTTCATTCTTTCACTATTTTAGCATATTTAGACCTTTTCTTCTAATGAGTACACTTGAAAGCTCTCTGGTTTTGATTTTTACCTAACATTTTTATCATGAGTTTTGCCACATTGCCTAGAGGGCTTGAATTTTTCTGGGTGTATATTATTTTATGAAATGGATATAGTTTAATTTACTTAATTGCCTCCTTACTATGAACTATTATTGATTATAGAATGTTTTTAAGACTAAGAACTCAGTAATTGAACATTTTTATGCATTTTTAGCTACACGGTAGAACAATTAAAGTGGTAAATACGAAGTTCCTTTTGTAGTCTCCCTCACCTCATGACTTTATTGAAAAGATCAAATGAATGGCTTTTCAAACACTTTCATCAATCTATTTGGAAATGTTTACCCTAACTTTGTAGGAACAAAACAGACATAAAATCATGTTCAACAGGTGAACCTGTAAGCCATCAAGGGCTCATTGGAGCTAGGCTCCCAGGCAGAGATTATGCATACCTTCTCATGTTTCTAAGGTACCAAGTGAGCAGGGAAGGCATCAAGGAGCCCCAAGCCTAGTTGAAAACTGCTGACAAAAAGCAAGCTCCTGACCACCTCTCCTAATGTTGCCATAGTTACGGATGGAGCCCTTCTAAAGGCCCAGAGTTTAATGTTATTGCTTTTGTTACATGCATCCTATTAGTGCCCACTCATAGTGAGAGGCTAAAGAGACCATTGCAAATCCTATCAAGGCTAAGTCATGTATTTGCTGAATTATTTCGTAGATCATGGGTAAAGCTCAACCATCTGTAGCTTTCAAAAGTTCTGTCTGCACATTTCTTCTGATCTTATGAACTTGCTACCCTTACAGACTTGAAAAGGTCAGTTATAAAGCTATGAGTTGGAAAACTTTTTCATAACAGGTAAGAGCCTAAATGTTTTCAGCTTTGTTGGTCACACTCCACTGTGCTGTGGTAGTGACAATGCAGTCATAAACAGTAGGTGATTGGATGACTGGATGTGTTTCAACACAATTTACCCAACTAGGTGGTGGCGCAACAACCAATGCCTGACCTCAGCTGTCTCGCCATCCTTGCTTCTCATCAGAGACTGGTCTATCCTGGAAGAACGAGATAGCAAGAATACATTGTATTTCTATTTTCAGTGTTTGAAAATGATTTAAGATGTGGTTGAAACTCCATGGTAGAGTTGTCAGCCTGACATGTCTCTGGAAGCTGTTGTGATAAAGTCAGAAAAACTTGAATCTCTGGGCGTTTGGGGTATGTTCACAGTCTAGCAGTTTCAACCATCATTAGTAAAAGCTAAATTATGACTCTATTTAAAATTTTCCTGTGGAGTACTCTTTGCCGTACTGTTACCCTGCTTCCTCCCCTTGACAACAGTGGTGAGACTAGTGTGCATGATCTTAAATTGGGAGGGTCAGACATTTTAGATACTTGTTTGAAGCAGTGAGAGGTGAATGCTGAAGGACACATGTGGACCACATTTCCTACAATAAATGATAAGAAACCAAGCATTAGGAGTCTAGAACTCCCCCTCCCCTTTTAATATTTCAAAATGTCAGCTACCTGCATTCCACAGCAACTGTGGCTGCTTACTGCACCAATGGGTGTCATGCTGTACACCCTACAGAGTTCTGTTCTTGTGAAACATTCTTTCTGAAGGACTCACTTTAGAAAAAAGTCCTGTTCTACTACAGACAGTGACTATCATACTTGGATGAAACCTGCACACTACAACATAATAATGTTAGTTTCCACAAAGCTATTAAAAGGAAAATGTATTTTTACTGGAAATGAAATAAAATCCTTGGGCCAGAATCAATTGCTCTCCATAAACCTCCATCTGCCATAGCATGGAAAAGACATTGCACTTACCATTGTTGAGGGCTATGAAGTCCTGATTTTTCACACCATCATAACAGCAGAAACTCCAGTTGGAGAGCTAACATTTGAACTTTCTTGTTCTCATACAATGTTTAAGTATAAAAATCAGAATGCCCCAGCCTGGAAAAGGCTAAGTAAAAAGTATCACGATTTACTAAGGCTGGGCTAATTATACCCATTAGAGTTAAAATCAAAAGGGCCACTGGGTGGAAACTCCTAAAAATCAGGCAAGATTTTAAAGGGCGTGGGAACCCCAAATTTTGAGGAATCTAGATTTTTAAAGATATACCTTTTAATATGTAGGAAATATTTGTTATATACTTAAAATTTAAAAAAGCAAACCAGAAATAAAATTTTGAGTTTTTAGCCACCTGAGTCCATCTAATCTTATGGGCCTCAATTATTTTATCAGCCCAAACTACTCAAATTTGTACATTAAACCATTCAAGACAACATGTGAAGTGCCCCGAGCTATAATACCAGCACCACACCTTTCTAGTAATGGTATGAATTCAAATCTGTGGTGAAGAAACAAGCTATCCAGAGATAACTGAAATCACGCTTACAAAGGAAGACAAAGAATAGGAAAATAATACCATCATTTAACTGGGTTATTTTTCCCATTGCTGGATGGCTACTTTTCTAAAGACAAAAAAGACGTTTTCCCTTTTATTGATTTTGCCAGGTTAAATATTAAATTCCTTTGTTATCATCACCTTCATTCATATACGAGAATTATGTGATGAGGCTTTCAGCTGTCAGACTGATGTAATGTATTGTTACTGTTAGCTACCACTGAGTGAGTGGGACTTCTGCATGGAGAATGAAGCACAGGCTGTTCCTGGTACTCTACATGGTCATTGGGATGTTTGAGTCCACTGTGGCTACTGTGGCAATGCCCTTGTTTTCACTGAATCTCTAGTTTACCAAACTGGATGGCCTTTTCTATCAGTTGGTCTTTCCTGATGCAAATCCAAAATAAGTGAGCACTCTCACCGTCCTTCTAAGAAGCATTCTGGTTGTACTCCTGAGACTGATTCATTCTTCTGACAGTTCAAATGAGAAATTAATGGCAACATCGTTCATATATACTGATTCTTCCTTTTTCACTATCCAACTTTTGCAGGCGTGTAGATGCCATACATATATGTATTTTTAAAAAGTTTTTATTATGAATTATGTGGGTTTACATGGGAGAACATCAGTTTTACATTTATCCTACTGTATTTCATTTCATTGCAATGATTAATCTCCTCTATGCATCATCAAATAACTAAAGGGTACACCCCACATGCCCGCTCCGCTCCCCCTCCTCCGACCATCAGCACATGGTCCCTTTCCCTCCCTGAGTTCAGTGTCCCCAGCCACTCCATCTGTCCACGTCATCGTCTCTGTCTCTATCCTGGACGTCACTGCCTCTCTGGGCAGTCACGCTCTCCGCTCTTCTCACTTGATGGTCCCAGGGACCTCCATTCCTGGGCTGCAAAATCAATTTCTCCTCTCCTTTTGTCAAAAAACATTTACCATTACATTTCTGACCCTCACAGTCAGTTCTGATGGCAATTATTCACCATTGTACCACAAAAGTCTTATCTCCATTTCCTTTCGCCAGCCCGGTCCCAACAGATTGGAAATCATTCAGTCTTTGATTTTGGAGTTTGATTATTGTATGTCTTGGTGACTTTCTTTTGGGGTCTATCCTTCCTGGGGTACGTACGTTCAGCTTCTTGAATGTTTATCTTCTCATCTTTCAAAATGTTAGGGAAATTTTCTTCCAGAAGCTCTTCAACTATCTCCTCTGTGTACTTCTCTGATTCTTCCTGTTCCAGAATGCCAATAATTCTAAAGTTGCTCCTCTTCATGTTATCAGCATGAATCTTAGACTCCCTTCAGATTTTTAAAATCTTTTTTTCTGCTTGCTCTTCTATCTTAGCAGTATTGAGAGATTTGTCTTTCAGTTTGCTGGTTCTGGCTTCCATCTCTTTAGTTCTGCTCCTTTGCCGTTTCGGTGTATTGTCCATTTCTGTTCTTTTATTATTGACCATCTGGACCTCTTTTTGCAGGTTTTGAATTGTTTCCAATGCTGTATCTATCTTAATCGCTCTTGTAGTGCTTTCCTGACTTCTTCCTTGTTTTCCTCCACCTCTTTTCCACAGCAATTGAATTTGTTTCCATATCATTCTTCTTAATTCCTTCTCAGGCAAATCCAAAACCTGCTCTTTCTCTTGTCTCCGGTTCATTTGTCTCAGTTACTCTTTTCTGTTTCTGGACATATTTTGATATCTTTTGTTTTTCACTTCCAGTAGCTTTGTGTGTTTTAAATGCTTAAATGGATGTTTGTTGCTGTGTTATTAAGCCTAATGGGTGTCTCCTAGTGGATATGATCAGGAAACAGGCTTTCCTTTTCACATGTAATGCTTAGCAGCTGTTATTGGCTCTTGTCTCAATGGTGGAATATTAGGGGCTACATGGCCACGATTGCTGACTCTTCTTGGGTAATGTAGGGAGAAAAAGCTCCCACCTCCAGGAAAAATGTGTGATTAAAAGGTCCAAAAAGCAGAAGCAATATAAAAGCAGAGACAAAAACCACCACTTTGAAACAAAAATAAAACTTTGGCTGACTGGCCAGTCACCCTGCTACACATGCAGGCCATATATTCTTTGAAAGGACTCTTAGTGATTATGACACCACCACCTAACGCTTATTGTTTTCTAAGCAACAGGCACTATTTTAGGTACTTAGAATGTAGTACCTGATGAATTGTTACACACAGGGTAAGGTATGTAACTAAGATCACACAGCAAATCAGAGGTGGAGTCAGGGTTTGACGTGAAGCACTGACTTACCCCTAGAGCTTCTACTTCTCAACACGGTGCTGTGCTGCCGTGTGTGTGTGTCTGGTTTTGATGAAGAAACAGCTGCCTAAAGTCAGAGCCATGAGACCCACTCTGCTTAAAATCCTTGCTTTCTTTAAAAATAATTCATTTGTTTAAATTTTTTATAAATGCTTCCAACTGATTTTACAAAAGGCTTTAATACACTGAAACATTTTATAGTGCTGATGGACAGAATGAAAGGGCAATGAATGGTTGAAAATAAGGAATGGTGTGTGTCAGGGTTGTATTCTTTCACCATACTTACTGAATCTGTATGCTACCTAATAATCCAAGAAACTGAGTTATCTGTAGAACATGGCATCAAGATTGGAATAACAGCCTGTGATATGCAGATGATACAAACCTGCTTGTGAAAGTGAAGAGAACTTTAAAAAAAATACTGATGATCAAACCCTTCAGTATGGATTGTACCTTAATGTAAAGAAAACAAAAATCCTCACCAGAGAACAATAAGTAATATCATGATAAATGGAGAAAAGACTGAAGTTGTCAAACTCTTCATTTTGCTTGAATCCATACTCAATAATCATGGAAGCAGCAGTCAAGAAATCAGAGAATGTATTGCATTAGGCAAATCTGCTGCACATGCCCTCTTTAAATGAGAAGTTGGGGGACTGAAATATGCCTGACCCAAGCCATGGTATTTTCAATTGCCTCATACACATGCAACAGTTGGACAACAAATAAGGAAAATCATAGAAGAACTGATATATTGGAGTTATGGTGTTGGAGATTATTAAAGGTTTCTTCTGGATTGCCAGAAGAACAAACAAATCTGTTAGAACAAGTATAAATCAGAATAGTCCTAAAAAGCCAAGATAGTCAGACTTCCTCTCTCACGTTTCAGACATATTATCAGGAGGGACCAGTCCCTGGAGAAGGATGTTATGCTTGGTAAAGTGGAAGGTCAGCAAAAAGAGGGAGACCCCCAACGAGATGGACTGGGACAGTGGCAGCAGCAATGGGCTCTAGTTTTGCAGCAGTTGTGAGGATGGCACAGAACCGGGCAGTGTTTCGTTCTGTTGTACATACGGCTGCTATGACTCGACAGCACCTAACAATGGTTTTGAATACATTTTATTTAATGCTTGTCAATCTGCAATTCAAACTAAGTCAATAACTATAAATGACACAATTCTATAGAGTGATATAAGTGTATTTAACCTTTGCACATAAATCTAGACTGAAAAGGTATTAGTAAATAAGTACACATATATATATATAGATAGATCTTTAAATTTTTTTTACGAAACCTAGGGTACATGTAATGAAAGTAGATTTCCTGGGCAGTACTAGAAAATTATATGGCCAAAGAATATTTACAAAGAGGAAAGAAGCTACAAAATGAGAATGCAAAAATGTATAATGTCTTATGTATGAGTGGTTACTTGTTTAAAAAGACAATCAAAATAACTAATTAAATACTATTGTTTAAATTTGTAATAGGACACTTCAAAACAACAGAAAACTTTCTGCTCCAAATTTGGGCCAATTTAAATGTTTTTCAATATAGCTAACCTGACTGTGGGAATTACTTTGGCTAAATCTGGTTTATTAGACCCTGAAGAATAAGATTAAACAAGACAGAGTCTAAGGGTTTACTGCTTCCCTCTGGCTGAGGAGATTCATGAGGGAAGTCCCATCTGCCACATGCTCCCCCTCCCAAAACTCTCTCCTGGTACTCTCTACCTCACCCCCACATTAAAAACTATTACCTAACTGTGCTTTTGTGTGTGTGTGTGTGTTTTTTCACTGAAGACCGTAAGTCTGAGTTGAATTATTCAATGTGAGGGTCACAATGAGAGAGCGTGGATCTTTCTGATTCTTGTGAACTGTGATCTTTCCTTTCAAGGCCTCACCTATAAAAGAAAAAATAAAACATGCATTTAAGAACAAAAGGAATAGTTCAGCAGAGAAGTAAATACACACCTACCATTTTTCTTTTACTTATGTGAAATGTTTCATTAATTTTTTCTTTTTTTACTGTGGTAAAACATACACACCCAAACATCCACCAACTCAATTTCCACATTACAACTTAATGACACAGATTGTATTTTTCATGCTGTGCCATCATTGATATGCTCATCCAAACACGTTCTTTAGCATGTTTTCAAGGTTCTTCCAGATTGTGGCATGCACCACAACTTCATTCTTCTTTATCGCTGCATAATGTTCCATTGCACATGTATGCCACACTTTGTTTATCCACTCATCGGTTTTCCCCACCTTCTGGCTATTTTGAAAAGTGCTACAGTGAACGCCAAAGTAGAGATTTCTACTGGAGTTCCTGACTTCACTTGTGGGTGTGTACCTAGGATTGGGATTACTGGGTTATGTATGTTCAATTTTGAGAGGAACATGCAAACTGTTTTTCATGGTGGCAACACCTGGCACTGCAGGATAATGTGCAGGACTGAAATGTAAGTTTGGACCACAAGGTCGGCAAACTCACCAGATGATCCTCGGAAACCCTATACAGAGTAAGTATGGGTAGGAACTGACTTATCAGCACTTAACAACACCATTTTTACAGTTCCACCAGCAATGGATGAGAATTCTAGATTCTCCAAATTCCATCAAGCACTTACTATTTTCCCTGTTTTTGATAACCAATCTACTAGGAATGAAATGATGTCACACTGGTTTTGATTTGAATCCTTCTAATGGTTGATGA
This sequence comes from Chrysochloris asiatica, assembly GCF_000296735.1. NCBI lineage: Eukaryota > Metazoa > Chordata > Mammalia > Afrosoricida > Chrysochloridae > Chrysochloris > Chrysochloris asiatica. The sequence goes on along the minus strand of NW_006408601.1, from coordinate 11,404,451 downwards.
TGAAGCCATGGTGGTGCAACAGTACAGTGTTTGGGTGCAAACTCAAAGGTTGGGGTTCGAACTCACCTAGTCACCTTGCAGGAAAAACACCTGATGATCTGCTTCCATACAACTCTACAGAGCACTTCTGCCTGTCACGTTCATCTGTGATGAAATGCACTCAGTAGTACCTAACAGTAAAGGAATGGCCGAGGATGCTGAGAAATTTTCCAGCTATTTGTTGGGCCATTGAACATCCACTCTGGTGAGCCGCTTGTTCAAGTACTTTGGCTATTTCTTAATTGGGTTATCTTTTTGTTGTTCAGTTGTATAGGGTTTATGTACATTTTAGATATTTAGCTCCTTATCTGATAAATGGTTCCTGAAAATTTTCTCCCAGTCAATAGGCCGTCTTTTAATTCTGTTGATAAAACCCTTTGGTGAACAATAGCATTTAATAGCTTGAACCACCAACCTTGCAGTTCAAAGGACTTTGCAGTCTGTGTATTAATCCAAAACACCACACCAGGACTCCAAGACTCCATTATAAACAATTTAACAAGAGAGTGCAAGATGCAATTCCTTGCTTAATAATAATAGTACAATCACACTGAAGAGTACCAGGTAGAGTTAAGCAATCTGGAGAGATACAATGAGACTCTATAAAAAATGGGGACTGAGGAATCTATGTGAAATAATCCCAATAGGGAATCAATATCTGAAGTTTTTAAATTCTGCACATCTCACACGTTCTGGATGATCAATCCGAAGGATTTTCAAGATTGGTAGTAAAACAGCAAGCACAAACAAAGCACAACAAAACCACCTACAGGCTATGTTTATTATTGGAGTACAAAAATCCTATTACCAAAACCTCTTATCATCCTCGCAAAAAGGTAAGACTCATATACTTTAAGCCATCTTCACCAAAGCCTGGCACAAGAGAGATTACAAGTGAAATAGTGCTGTAGACTTTACAGACAAACTCTATTCATGACAACAGCTTTCAGCAGGCTAGAAATACCTGGGACTCTTCCTCAATCTGATAAAGGAAATCGATGGGAAACTACAGAAAAAAATCATCCTTAACGGTGAAAGCCTCAATGGCCTCGTCCTAAGGTCAGAATGAAGGCAAGCATATCCATTCTAACCACTCCTAATCAGTATTCTGTTGGATGTCCTAGCTAGGGTGTTAAGACAAGGGGAGGAAAAAAAAACAGAGAGATGCAGACTGGGAAAAACTAAGTAAAAAAGTTGGTATTTGTAGACTATATGACCTTATACATAAAAAATCCTAAAGCTACATGCAAAAAAGCTACTAGAACTGTAAGATGATCAGGCAAGGTCTTAGGCTATAAGATCAAGATTAACTGCATTTCTGTATACTAAAACAACAACAACAAAACACCAAAGCCAAGCTCACTGCCATCCAGTCAATTCCGACTCATCTTTAGAGGGAGCAGACAGTCTCATCTTCCTCCCCAAATGGCTGGAGGGGTTGAATCACTGACCTTGCTTAAATCACAGTGCCACCAGTATCCTCAGTATATAAGGTCAAGGTGCAAAATTAATTGTATTTCTATGTAATACCAATGATGAAATTAGATATGGAAATCAAAAACTCACAATAGCATAATAGCATATACAGTAAAGAGTTCTTACAACTCAATAATAAAAAGACACACAACCCTATCAAAAAAATGACAAAAATAATTAGACACCTCACATACCCACTAAAAACCAAAACCAGTGGGTTTCCAAGACAAGGTCTTGGCCTCATCTTTCCCCTGCAGAGCAGCTGGTGGGCTTGAACTCAATGCCCTAACCCAGAGCACCACCAGGGCTGCTTCACATACCTGCTTTTTATTGTTAAGTGCTATCGAGTCAGTTCTGACTCACAGCAACCCTGTAAAGGGTTTCTGGGAAGCAGCTGATATGTTTGAACTGCTGACCTTGTAGCTAGCAGTCCAGTGCTTATCTTATAGCACCACATCTGGAGTCCTTACATACCCACTGGTGGTGGTGACTGTGTGTCATCCAGTGAGTTCTGACTCATAGCGACCCCGTGTATGGTTTCTGAGGCTGTAAATCTTTATAAGGGCAGACAGCCTCATCTTTCGCCCTCGAAGCAACTGATAGATTCAAACTACTGACCTTGCAGTTAGCAGCCCAGCTCATAATCCACTACACTACCAGGGATACTGCCATACCTACTTCTTGTTGTTACGTGTCATCGAGTCAATTCCAATTCTTAGAGACTCTATACAGGGTTTCCAAGGAGCAGCTGGTATGTGGCTAGCAGTCCAGTGCTTATCCTACAGCACTATACCAGGACTCCTGTATACCTACTAGAATTGCCTAAATTAAAACGGCTGATTTAGTAAGTGTTGGAACGACGTATAGCAACTGAACTCACAACAGTAGTGGACAGGTAAAATGTATAATCATTTTGAAAAGCAATCTGGCAGTTTCTTAAGTAGAACATACATTTACTGTAAGGCTTAGCGATTCTACTTCTAGATATCTAGGTATCTAAAAGTATCAGGAGCTCTGGTAGTGTAGCGGTTACGAATTGGGCTGTGAACCTCAAGGTCAGCAGTCCGAAACTACCAGCTGTTCCACGGAAGAAAGATTTACAGCCTCAGAAACCCCGTACAGGGGCGCTATGAGTTGGAACCAACTCCATGGCACATAACAGCAACAACACAACGAATTTTACATGAACATTCATAGCAACTTTATTCATAATAGTCCCTAGTTGAACACAATCAAAAGATCCAGAAGCAAGTGAATACAAAATTAAATTATGGTGTATTTATTCAAAGGAATACTCCTTGGCAATAAAAAGGTACAAATGATGGATAGAGATGAATTTCAAAACTATGCTATGCAAAGGAAGCTACAGTGTATTTTCTATAAAAGACGCTAGCAGAGGCAGTACTAATACAGTGTCAGAGTAGTTCAGGGATCGCCTTGGTCCTGGGACAGGAGAGGGGGACTGGGCACAAAGGCTTCAGGAGGAAACTCTGAAGTGGTCAAAAAGTTATTTTTTTGGTAAATATTTTGTATCTTGATTTAGGGCACAGTGTACATTTGTCAAAACTCAGTGTACAATGGAAAGGTGTGCATTTTGTAGTACATACATTGTAACACAGTAAAGTTGTTTTAGAAGTACAATACCTTAAAATAAACATAGATAAACAGAATGTAGTAGAGAAATCACAAAAAGGTCTATTATGGAGAATTTGTTATTGTTAAGTGCTGTCCAGTCAGTTCCAACTCAGCAACCCAGTATAGGGTAGGTTTCCAAGGAGCAGCTGGTGAGCTTAAATTACCAACCTTGCAGTTCAAACTGACCTTGAGGTTCAGGGTAAATGGGTATTTGGAGGAGCCCTGATTGCATAATTGTTAATCAACTGGCTAATAACTGAAAGGTTGGCAGTTGGAAACTCTCCAGCCCTCCAAGGGAGCAAAACTGGTGATCTGTTACTGAAGAGTGTTGTTGTTAGGTGCCTTCGAATCAGTACCAACTTATAGCGACCCCACGCACAACAGAAGAAACACTGCCTGGTACTGGGCCAACCTCACAATTATTGCCACGCTTTTAAGCCCACTGATGCTGCCACTTTGCCAATCCATCTTGCAGTGGGTCTTCTTTTTTTCTCTGACCCTCCACCTTACCAAACACGAGGAAACTTTATAGTAAGTTCTAGTCTGTCACATGGGGTAGCTAAAATCGACTCAACGGCATCTAATAAATGAGTATTTAAAATCACTGAGGAGAGGATTCCTAATAAAATTGCTAGAATAATTGGTTATCTACTTGCTAACAAATGGTTATAGCCTAAATTTTTTTTTTTAATTCCAGGTAGATTAAAGATTGAATAATATCACATGAAAAAAAAAAATAGTAATCTTTTCTAGTATGAAACCAAAATCAGAAACCAAAGGTTTCCAGATATGACTTTATAAAATGAAAACTAAAATCTATAAAGAAGATACTGTATAGAAAGAAAAGCAAAGTAGTATTATATTGCTTTTTACTACTTAAAAGAGTAATGAGAATAAAAGGGAATTTTTCATTTATTCCTTAAAATAGATGGTCAGAAGAATTTCTGGATAAAAACCACATACATTTTAAATGTATCTTTGTATGTAACAAGAAATATTAATTTGGTTTTCTATTCTCCCATCTTCAACACTGCGTATTATTAAAAACCAACCCCCTTTCCAAACATTAAATGAATAAAAGAAAACAAAAGAATCTGTTATTTAAATAAAAACCAGAAATAGATGGTTTCGATTTGCATTTCGATAGTTTCAATGGTAAATGGTACTACTAATAGTTGTAGCCCCCTTAACTCCGCCTCCCCAAATTTTTTGATGATGGAGATATTGTTACAAATATTTCCTTTTCATTCATCTGCCCTAATTGTTATGCTCTATAAATTGCCTTAAAGTGTTAAAAAAGAAAGAAAAAAAAAATGGGTAAAAATTGAAATGCTTTGGAGTGTTTTATAAAGCAAGTTTTCAAAGTATACATTTTTGGTTCAAAGTATGCACTTATAACAATTCTATATACTCCTCAAGTTAGAAATATAATACTAATCAAGATGAACTATTCATGAATGGTTATAAAATTTTATAAAAGAAAATAATATAAATACTAAATTGGACAAACAAAACATCTGAATAGTAAAATCATATTATTAACTGTCATGTATCTATAAGTTCATATTATTTTCATGTCTTAAATTTAATACAGAATATCTATTTCCATAATAATATTAATTTTAAAGACGAGACTGTACACACACTCATTTAAGTTAATTAAATAGCATGAAGGGTCACAGTAATAAATATTTAATTCACATTGCTAAATGCCCTTCAATTGTTCAAGACTGAATAAAGAGGCAAGGCAGTGGCTGTAAAGCCAGAACAGATCAGAGTAATTAATCAGTGTCACATAGACAGAAAATGACTGATGTGTTTAAGTGTGTATACTGTGATGAGAGAGCTGCAAAGGACATTCTGTAAGAGCTGAGCTATACCACCTTGTTTTCATCACAGGCAGATGTCTATTAGTATACCACAAAGCAGTGCTGTAGTTCTATCAAGAAAAAAACTGATTTCATTTCAATCCTGCCATACTGTTTTTTAGAATTAATTTCTCATGGAGCAATGAAATTTACCTTGCCACAATGAAAAACAAAACAAAAATCCCTTAAATAAAAATCATTATTAAAGCTTAGAGTAAAAGACACAAATTCTCCAAATACATAAAAACTTAAATATATGTACATAGAAAATAATATAAATAACTTGATTTTAGCCATATTTTTAAGTCAAATCACATGAACATAAAAACCGGACTTTTAAGAAAAAATGTGCCATATAAGCTACTACAGAAAAAAAAAAAGTCGTTATTAAAAAACAAAAACCAACAACAAACAACCCACCCTGAATTTAACCTAAAGTTCTCTAACTCCTTTCAAGGTATTCATTCTGGGAGGCTAGTTCATTAGCTCCACATTGTTGGGGTGCTCATATGTTTAAAGTACTTTTTCTGGTACTATCTTTAGAACTAGGTTGTAAATCAAATAAAAATCTATGCTCGTTATTTTATAGTTCTATTTTGCTTTCGACCAAATATAAAATTCTTAAGTCTAGGAATTTGTCTATTCCCACTTTTTTGCTACTTTCTAAAAATCATGTTTATCCTCAAAGGTTTCCTATTACAGCAGATATTAACACACACACATACACACACACACAAAATCTAGGCAGAATAACCACATAGGTATGCTTATAATATTTTATTTAAAAATAGTCCTGTCATATTATCTTTTGAACACTTATACATGTTTTACGTAGACAATATACTTTCTGATTAGATTCTTGTCTTTATTTAACAAATATTAAAAAGCATGTTGAATAAAAAAATTTAGTTTAACTTGTTGTTGTTATGTGCCGTGGAGTCAGTTCCGACTCAGTGACCCTATACAGGGTTTCCGAGGCCGTAAATCTTTACGGGAGCAGAAAGCCTCATCTTTCTCTCACGGAATAGCTGGTAGTTTCAAAGTGCTGACCCTGAGGTTATCAGCCCGATTCGTAACCACTATGACACCAGAGCTCCTTAACTAAACCTAACTATAAACAAGACACAGTTGAGTCAATTCCAAACTCATGGTGACCTCATGTGTGTTAGAGAACTGTGATCTAAAAAGTTTCCAATGGCCGTTTTTCGGAGGGAGATCACCAGACCTTTCTTCCAAGGTGCCTCTCTGAAGTGGACTCAAACCTCCTACCATTCATTTAGCAGCCAAGCACATGAACGTACTTGCCTTTGCCCAAGATATCCTTGTACCTGAAATGCTGCTTTTACCTCTTTGACTTTTAAGTTCCAGATTATCCTTTATGACCCAGCTCACTTCTGTAAATTCTTCCTTATTATCCTGAGAGAGTTCACTGCTCTTGTCTTTGTTCTCCTGATCTAGTCTGCACTACCAGGACTTCCAAACCAAGTATATTAGTTTTGTTGTTAGGTATCATTTAGTCAGTACTGACCCACAGTGACCTTATGCACAGCAGAATGAAACACTGCCCGATCCTGGGCCAACCTCACTACTCTTGCAATGCTTGAGTCCATCAATGCTGCTACTTGGCCAATCCATCTTGTTGGGGGTCTTCCTCTTTTTCTCTGATCCTCCACCTTACCAAACATGATGTCCTTCTCCAGCGACTGGTCCCTGACATTATGTCTGAAGTATGAGAGACGAAGTTTGGCCATCTTGGCCTCCAAGGAGCACTCTGGATGCACTTCTTCCAAAACGGATCTATTGGTTCTTTTGGCAGCCCATGACACTTTCAGTAGTCTCCTCCAACACCATAACTCAAAGGTTCGATTCTTCTACGGTCTTCATTATTCACTGTCCAGCTTTTGCATGCATATGAGGTTATTGAAAATACTATGGCTTTGGTCAGGAGCACCTTAGTCCTCAAGCTGATATCTTTGCTCTTCAACACTTTAAAAAGGTCTTGTGCAGCAGATTTGCCTAATGCAATTATGTCGCTTATTTCCTGAATGCTGCTTCTGTGAGTGTTGATAGTTGATCCTAGAAGAATGAAGTCCTTAACAACTTCAATCTTTTCTCCATTGATAAGAATGTTGTTTATTGGTCCAGTGGTGAGGATTTTTTTTTTCTTTACATCGAGATGTAATCTATACCGAAGGCTGTGTTCTTTGATCTTCATCAGTAAATATTTTAAGCCCTCTTCACTTTCAGCAAGCAAGGTTGTATCACCTGCATATCGCAGGTTGTTAATGAGTCTTCCTCCAATCCTGATGCCACATTTTTCTTCATAGAACCCAGCTTCTCAGATTATTTGCTCAGTACACAGGTTGAATAAGTATGGTGAAAAGAATACAACCTTATTGCACACCTTTCTTAATTTTACAGCGTTCAGTGTTACCATGTTCTGTTCGAACAACTGACCCTGCTGGTATTTAAAATACTGGTGGCATAGCTTTCAGAATCACAGCAACTCACAAGCCACCACAGTACAACAAACTGACAGACGAGTGGTGGGAACCAAGGATAGCAATTAGTTAAATGACCTTGGAGTGTATCAACCAAAGTAATGAGAAGAAATGAGATTTCAATGACAATACATATTATGAACTCCTTGTGTGGCACAGTTATGATAAGCACTAGACTGTGAACCACAAGGTTGGCAGTTCAAACACATCTGCCACTCCTTGGAAACCCTATACAGGGTCACTGAGTCAGAACTGGCTTGATGGCACTTAACAACAATGCATACTACTGCATTTATTCATTTTTTTTCAGTGGTCTATTTATAATGTACAAAATACTGTATCAGAGCAAGTAGAAGAGAGATAAAGAATTGCTTTTCCATTAGAACCCACTACTACAACACACAGATGTATGCATGACTTGATCAGGAGAACAAAGACGGGAGCAATGAACTCTCTCAGGACAATAAGTAAGAATTTACAGAAGTGAGTTGGGTCATAAAGGTCAAATAAGTCAAAGCAGCATTTCAAGTACAAGAATATCTTGGACAAAGGCAAGTAGGAAGAAAGGGGAGCAAAGTTAGCTAAAAAAAAAAAAAAAGAAAAGGGCAGTTTGTAAGGGTTGGGTTGCACAGCTAATGGAATTGCTGTCGATAAGTATACTCCTGTAAGATGTAGAACTGGTGAAACTTTTGTAATGGATACATTTATTATGCAAAATAACAGTGGTAGTAGCTTCACGGAATTTGGTTGCCTGGTTTGGTTTCTTGGAACATCCCAGTTAATTGGCCCAATAACGTGTTTAGTGCTTCAGTTCTACCTCCTAGTTTGTTGTGTAGTGAAAGTGGCCACCTAAGACACAACTGATTTGTCTATTTGTCTGGAGCAAGAGAAGGAGGAGATTCAAGAATAGGAGGAAGAAATGGAAGATGTGGTTAACTGCTTCTTTTGCCAAGAAACCAGAAGAACTGAATCGTGCATGGCTACCATTATGGAGCATACTAATCAAACATTCTGCAGAAGAATCCTGAATAAAAGGGGGAAACAAATAATAGAATTTCAAATTCTCATGGACTCCAGATTTTCTTGAGTCATGGAGCTAGATGAACCCTGGAAACTATTGCCCTCAGATAATCTTTTTACCTTAAATAAAAAAAATATCTCTGAAGTCATCTTAAAACCACGGAACAGTTTAGTTTAACTAGTAAAGAATGTCTGCCTTGAGCTCTATGCCTTTTAGATGTATCTGTATAGAATCAAACTGAGCTAGATGAACCCTGGAAACTATTGCCCTCAGATAATCTTTTTACCTTAAATAAAAAAAATATCTCTGAAGTCATCTTAAAACCACGGAACAGTTTAGTTTAACTAGTAAAGAATGTCTGCCTTGAGCTCTATGCCTTTTAGATGTATCTGTATAGAATCAAACTGATTAACAGCAACTCAAAGATGACATAAGAACCTTGGGGGACAGTGAGCTTATGTTAATGGGACAGCGATGACTCAAACAACAGGAGGGTGGGCATTGTGGCACAATGGAAGAATATAAGCAGTGTCACGAAACTGTACATCTAGAAACTGCTGAATTGGAGTATGTTTCTCATAAGTAACAAAAAGAGAAATCTGTGTAACTGGAACATATGATGGGTTTATCTGAGGTAGGGAAAGATGAGAAACGCTGGTTCGATTGTGAAGAGCCATAGTTAAGGGGTCTGGATTTTATCCTGAAGATACTGATTCCACTGAAGGTTACTTTAAAAGCGAACTTTCTTGGAGCATAATTGCCAGTCCTGGTGTGGCGCTGCAGGATAAGAAGTGGACAGCTAATCACAAGGTTGGTGTTCAAACCCACGAATTGCCTTGGAAGCCCTATACAGGGTCACTGTAATTTGAAACTGACTCAAAGGCACTTAAGAACAAGAAGAAGAATTTACAGACAATAAATATACTCATTTTACATGTACAACTTTGTAAGTTTAGCAAGATCATTTTCATAAAACTTTACCTAACCCACAGTTTCAAAGATTATCTATTGTTACCTTTCATTTTTACCTTTTTTATTTTTTCTATAGTAATTTCTCCACTTAAGGTCAATTTAACTGGATAAAGCTATTATTCATTGTATGCTCCTGTAATTAAAAACAAAATAAAACCCAAACAAAACACTCTTTTTTTTTTCATTCTGTTTCTGTTTTTTGTTGTTTTGTTTTGACCAACCTGGGTAGGCATTTGCTCAATTTATTAGGTAAAGAACCACATTTTTAGAGTAGCACAGATATACAAACCTTATAGTACAGTCTACTGTACTCTGGTAGCGTAGTGGTTATGAATCGGGCTGTGAACCGCAAGGTCAGTTGTTTGAAACTACCAGCTGTTCCGTGGAAGAAAGATGAGGCTTTCTGCTCCCGTAAAGATCGACAGCCTAGGAAACCCCATGGGGCAGTGCTACTCTGGCGCATGGTGTCACTATGACACAGAGTTGACTCAATGGCAATAACAACACTGCACATAGACATGTGAAGGAATCAAAGAGATCTGGGATGACATTGCTGTATTTCACACTGTTGACCAGTGCTCCTAAAAATGCAGTTCCCTCCAAAAGAAAACACTGTATTATCCTACTTATACGAAGCATCCACAATAGGCAAACACTTAGAGACCAAAGTTCGTAAGTGGTTACCTGGGGCTGGTAGGAGGTTCCAGGAAGTGGGACATTGTTTAAGCAGTAGTTTTTTGTTAATGATGACAAAATGAGAAACGAATAGCTGTGCCTATTGTATAGCATGGTGAATATAGTTAATATCATTAAATTGTATGTGCAAAGATGTCTGATTGTATAGCATGGTGAATATAGTTAGTATCACTAAATTGTATCTGCAAAGATGTCTGATATGAAAAAAAAAAAATTGTCTCATATGCTTGCAAGCCACTTGATGATCCTCAATATATACTATTATTGCAATGGAGACACGAGGCCATGTTCCTTGTTCACTGTTTAAGACACATGTATTCTACAGTGGTTGCCATAAAGGAAGTTCTAGGTGTTTACGGTAGATGCCTTGGGTAACTATGGCTGTCTTAAAACTCTAAACCTCAGAGAGGACATCAGATGTTGTGTAGCTGTTAGCAAGATCATCATAGGCAAACACATATCCGTTCCTAGGCTAAAAGTGACTTGAACTGTATTTATTCTCAACTGGGGAGGAAATATGTTTTATTTGGTTATACAATGTTTTTTTTTTTTTTTTCCTTGCCCTTCATTTTTTGCTGTGTTGGGTGCTTTGCTTCAACAGTATTGCCAGTCTCCTACAAATGGTCTTAAAAACCACGATTTGGTTTCCTTGTCCCTTGTCAAATCTGCAGGCTTCCATTTTTTGTTTTTTCTCTCCTTTTTGTAGCATCAGCACTGTAACACACACCTGGCTCCCCTCGAATCTCTTAACAGCGTGCAACTGCTGTTTTTAGTTTTCAAAGTAGTTCCTAATTCTGGTGATTGTGTGATGCAAACACATGTTGTGATGGTCATGCAATCAATACTTCCCATTGAACCAATACCCAGAACGATACTGGGGAAAAGTAAAATAAAGAGAGCTCATTTCAAGTCTTCTAACCTAAGCTCCGTAGCGTAGTGGTTACAAATCGGGCTGCGAACCTTAAGGTCAGCGGTTCGAAACTACCAGCTGCTCCGCGGGAGAAAGATGAGGCTTTCTACTCCCGTAAGGATTTACACACTCGGAAACCCTGTACAGGGTCGCTATGGGTCTCGGACCCGACTCGACGGCACTTAACAACAACAACAACAAATTCAGTAAAAATCTTACTCAGCAAGGGATGGTAAATTTTTCTTAAACAAAGCTCTGAGAAATATCTCTTCTTACTTAAAATTCCTCAATACCTCCCAAATATACCACAATTTTTTCTCCTACCGAAGAAAATATCCATACTCTCATCTCTTTCCATTCTATGGAACTTTATTTCAACATCCCCAGTGCACCCAAGCCTGACTGATGTCCTAACAGACACACTGCGTGCATGCCTCAGAGTGCTCAGACCTTCACTGGCCAGTCTGTCCAGGATGCTTTCCTCCATCGCCTCATCTTCTGCTTAAATCTAACACTGTTCCAGAACTGGGCAAATTCTACATTCCTCTGTCATAGACCTCAGTGATTATTCACTTCTGTGTGTACCTACACAAGTTCTTATGAGTCTACGCACTTAGCTTCAAATGTCAGAATTCCATTATGTTATTTAAAAACAGCAAAAACTGTTTATTACATATCAACCTTCTGAAAGAGTCCTGAGGGCAGAAATGTAACATAATCAAATACAGTGACTGCTGACACTCTGCCTCTATTGAGACTTATTAAGTACTAAGTTACTGCCTAAGGAGCTCTGGTAGCATAGTGGTTACGAATCGTGCTGTGAACTGCAAGGTTAGCAGTTCAAAATACTAGCCACTCCGCAGGAGAAAGATGAGGCTTTCTGCTCCCGTAAAGATTTACAGCCATGGAAACCCTGTACAGGGTCGCTACAGTTCGGAACCGACTTGACGGCACTCAACAACAACAACAAGTTACTGCCTAAAGAAAAGTTTTATGAATTAATTTGTGGTACTTATAATAAGAGCTGGACTCATGTGTGGCACTGTAGGATAAGCACTGGACTGTAAGCCACAGGGTCGGCAATTCAAATCTATTAGCTGCTCCTCGGAAATCCTATCCAAGGTCACTATGACTGGGAATCGACTCGATTCAATAACAAAATAATAAGAGCTACATATTACATAACATATCACTGAAGTAACGTTTAAATACCATTTTCTTTAAATTACTTCTTAAAAGATATGTCATGTAAAATATAAGTAGATGTAAACTCTAAATACTTTAGCATCTCGTATAAAGTGCCTCAAATACAGTGGACACTTTAAAAGTGGCTGTGGAAAGAGTGAACATTGGTTATTTCAGAATGAATACGGTACTTTGCCTCTCTTCTTTCTCACCTGCTTTAACTGAAAATGGCTTTTCCAGTAGAAATATCGTTTGTTTCCAGTGTGTTTTGGTACTCTGGGGACCCGTAGAGAACATGACCTGCATTGGTAGAGTCAAAAGTATCTGATGAAGTACAAAATTTGTAATTATCATGCTACATTAATTTACTACATCAAATGCTAGCTCCAGTTGCTTCAACAGCAAAATGTTCATGATCAAACACCTTGGGGCACAAAAACAAACACAATGTACTTTGCATAATTAATTCTAGTTAGATAACTAATTAATACTTACTCTGTTGTGGCAATTCTTCTCAAAATATATATCAAAATAACCAGCAATTGCCTGTTAAAAAAAAAAAGTGAAAGAAAATGATTATTAATTCTATGAATAATTGATTATACATACAATCTCTTAAGACATGGCAAATGAGATACCATTTCAAAGACCAAAAAATCCTCTGAAACGTACAGGATGTCACTATGTTTTACTGGAAAAGACGCTGTAAATAAAACTGAAGCTATATTATTTGGCTCTTCCCCACAAAACAGTATAAGTAGCAAGACTAAGCAAGAAATCACTATATGGCTATAAATACTGTATAAGAGAATTATGCATGCTAGACAACTGGAAGGTGAGAGACCATGTGGAGAGGCTTGGCCAGCTCATAGTCAATCATCTTGGACCCGGGAACTCTAGTTAGGCCGCTAGAGCTAACAGTAGGGGCATGAGAGGCCTGGGAGAGATCAGCAGAAGAACTGTGTGTAGATGCCTAGTCCACACTACAGAATCATGAACAAATAAATGACGGCGGCGTCAAGCCACTAAGTTTTTGGAGTGGATTGTTACACAACAATAAATAACTGAAACACACTTTTCTATACAAAGATTGTTGTTGTTGTTAGGTGCCACTGAGTTGATACTGACTCATAGGGACCCTATGCACAACAGAACGAAACACTGCCCATTCCTGTGCTAACCTCATAATCACTACTACACCTGGACCCGTTGCTACTGTCACTGTGCCAGTCTATCTCCTTGAGGGTCTTCCCTTTTCTCCAATCCTTCACTTTACCAAACATGATATCCTTCTCCAGGGACTGATCTCTCCTGATATGTCCAAAGTGTGAGAGATGAAGTCTGGCCATCTTGGCTTCCAGGGAACATTCTGGATGTACTTCTTTCAACATAGATTGGTTTGCTTGGCGCTGTGGGTTAATACGTCAGACTGCAAATTCATTTGAATTGCAAAGTCCGTGATTCAAGCTCACCAGCTGCTCCTTGGAAACCCTATACAGGGTCGTTATGGGTCAGAATCGACTCGACGACACTTAACAACATGGTACTTTTAATATTGTCCTCAACACTGTAGCTCAAATGCATCAATTCTTCTATGGTCTTCCTTAGTCACTGCCCAACTTTCACAAGCATATGAGGTTATTGAAAATACCACAGAGCTTGGGTCAGGTGTACCTTAGTCCTCAAACTGACATCTTTGCTCTTGAACATTTTAAAACAGTCTTATATACCAGATTTGCTTAATGCAGTATGTTGTTTGATTTCTTGACTGCTGCTTCCATGAGTGTTGATGGTGATCCAAGCAAAATGAAGTCTTTGACAAATTCAATCTTTTCTTCATTTATATGGATATTGCTTACTGGTCCAGTGGTGAGAATTTTTGTTCTCTTACATTGAGGTGCAACCCATACTTAAGGCTGTGTCTTTGACTTTCATCAGTAAATGTTTTAAATCCTCTACGCTTTTAGCAAGCAAGGTTGTACCATCAGCATATTGCAGGTTATTAATGATTCTATCTATAGTCCCACTGCCACTTTTTTTTCCCCCTATGTAATCCAGTTTCTCAGATCATGTGCTCAGCATACAGACTAAGTATGGTGAAAGAATACAACACTGGCACACACCTTTGCTAAGTTTAAGCCATTCAGTGTTCCCATGTTCTGCTCAAACAACTGCCTCTTTGTCTATGTACAAGTTCCTCATGAGCACATTAAGTGTTCTGGAATACTCACATTTTACAATGTTGTCCATATCCTGTCATGATTCACTCAACTGAAAACCTTTGAATAGTCAACAAAGCACAGAAACATCTTTCTGGTATTCTCTGCTTTCAACCAAGATCCATCTGATGTCAACAATGATATCCCTCATTCCACATCCTCAAATGAATCTGGTCTGAACCTCTGGCAGTTCTCTGTCAATGTACATTTTCAGCCATATTTTGGATTATCTCTAGCAAAATTTTACTTGCATGAGATATCAGTGATATTGTCCGCTGCCTTCTGCATTTCATTGGGTCAACTCTCTTTGGAATGGGCAAAAATACGATCTCTTCCAATCAGTTCACCAGGTAGTTGTCTTCCAAATTTCTTGGCATAAATGAATGAGTGCCTCCACTGCTGCATCACTTTGTTGAAAAAAGACTTCAATTTGCAGTCCATCAATTCCCAGAGTCTTGTTCTTTGCCAATGCTTTCAATGTACCACTGGTTCTTGATCATATGCTACCTCTTGAAATGGATGAATATGGACTACTTCTTTGTGGTACAAAAATAAAGTTCATAAATAAAATAAAGATAGCTCATTTAATTTCTTCTGACCTCAAGCATCCAATTTTAAAGCAGAAAATACTAAAAATATTTCTGTGATAAAGACAATGGAAATGTCTTACTTTCTTTCTGAAGGTAAGTCAGTAATGGTATTTTCATAAAATTTAGGTTTAAGCAAACATCCAAAGGTGAAACTCTAAATAACTTAAGGGTTATTTTGCAAAAAAGTCTTCAAAAGAAACTAACATATTCAGAAGAAATCAATAACATATATTTAATTTAATCTATTTTTAAAAGTAATGCCATTCCTTTTTTTTTTTTCCCACTAGTAGGACGAGATTTACTTAAACTACTTTAAAAACTAGCAATAAATAAAGCTTCATAAAGTGTTAAGAACAACTGGACAAGGATTATTGAAAAATCACTATAAAGGTAATTTATGAATTATGCTATGTACAAAATATGAAGTTTTATTGATCTTGTAGGGTCAATATGGATTAGATCCAATCTATATTCATTATTTAGCCTTGAGCATTGTTGGGAGTTTACATGTCAAGAAAGCATTTGTATTTCTGTCCAACAAAATGATAAAGCAACGTCGTTACATAACTTAGCTATAGATCATTACAGAAAACCATGTCCCTAATCAGAATATTTAAAAGCTATCAAAAATAACCCTCTTCAGTTGATTTCCTAATACTTAACATAATCTTCAAAAGACCAATTCAACAAAGTTTTTAAATTTTTTCTTTAAGCCTGTTTTGTTCACCGCTTATCTTTAGTGCCCAGAACAGAGCTGGGACAATATATCAAAGTCTTAGTAGCACTTGCAAGTGGAGAAGGTACTTCTTCACTTTGAGTATAACACAGAAGGCAGAAACTTAGGAGAATGAAAACTATCACAATCAATAAGAAAGTGATCAGTATCCCAAGAGTAAATGAACAAAAGACAAAGAAAATCAACTGATGAATAAGCATAGAAAAAAAATGGCCTATTAAGGAAAAAAGTAAATTTAAACAGCCAGACTCAATTTTCCTTTATTTTGTTGGGAAAATAGTTTGTCAGGGTAGCAGTTACGTTTGTGACAGTGGAAGAAACTGAAAAGGGTTCCAAGGTGGGCCTCTGCAGTGTAAGTAATAATCTGTTTTAAGCAGAGAGCTGAGTGCATGGAGGGTATTGGTTTGGTCTAAGTTTACCAAATACATTTATGACTTGTACATTTTTCTGTTTTACAAGAATATACTATACACTCAATGAAAAGTTCATAAGATGTACAAACTCACTGACTCAATAATTCTATACTTTCAAAATATTATTCTATGGAAGTTATGAATTATGCTTACAAATATTTAATAATAGAAGGTTAATTTTAGAAAATATAAGGGGGGGGTCACAAAGTTTGTGGAGAATGGAATTAAGACATAATGAAATTCTTCTATGAAGTTTTAAAGCCCCCTCATATTTTCCACAAGAAGTGACATATTGCTATGAGCTGGAATGACTCAATGGCACTAACAACAACAATGTAATTTATTATCTTAATAAATTATACTCTATCTTTATATAATGGAGGTGTTGTTATGGTGTAACAGTTAAAAACTTTGCTACTAATTGAAACCAGTTTGAACCCCCAGCCTCTCCACAAGTCAAACATCTGGTGATCTGCTTATGTGAAAATGACCATCAAGAAAGTTCTACTCTGACACATGGGGCCACTATGAGTCAAAACTAACTTGATGGCATCCTCCCTTACCCCGCCTTTCCCCACATCTAGAGAATTCCATTGGTCAGCAAAAGTGAACCTGTATGAAGCAAGATGGTAACAGGTGCAGAGGGAGGTGACATATGGGAACACACTACCTTCTGAGTAATGTTTTGCAAACTAAAATTGCTCTAAAAAATGTAACAGGAAGAAAAAAAAAATAATAACAGGGGTGATAAAGGCATGAAATGGCTAGCTTACAAAGTTTCAAGGGGGAGCTTAGTTTAATAGTGTATGGGGAAAGAAAGTGTCTGCAGCACTGATAGTTTTCATCTTGTCTAGATGGGTCTGGTGAAAAGAGATGGGGATCAGATTCTTATGAGTCAATAGTAATTGTTATCATGATTAATTGTGACTCTCACAATTGTAAAGGTAGAAGTTTTGTAACAAAAATAGGGTAGTGGTTAATCAATCTTACATTCCAGAAACAAAGGACCCTATGATCATCAAGGGAGAAGAGCACAAGCATTGAGAGACCTTTGGGAAGTGAGGGACTAAGAGATGGCGGCCAGGAGGCCGACTTGCAGAATGTGCCCTATGGTGGTGTAAATTATCATACATGCCTGAGTGTTGTTTTTTTTTTTTTTTTAAAAAAAGAATCTAAAGTGAATAGAGAGAGATACTGTTAACTGATGGTACATGGAGGGGATTATAATCATTGTAATGAAACAAGGTGTATGATTTGTTGAATGTAAAACTGATGATCTGCTCTGTAAACTTTTACTCAATCCACAAAAACAAATAAAAACAAAAAATAAATCTATAAACAATACAAATAAATCCCATATAAAGTTATAGATTTCATAAAATATTCACAATATACTAACAAATGAAAAGCAGCTTACCATATAGTCTGTACACTATAAATGCATTGTTGTTGCTGTTGGTTGTGTTAGTTCCAACCCATAACAACTCTGTATAGGGTTTCTGAGGAGCAGGTGGTAAGCTGGGACCACCAACCTTGCAATTCAACTGACTTTGCAGTCTAGCACATTAACCAACAGCACCACACCAGGACTGTTATACAAATATAAATATATATGTATATATTTGGAAAAATATTCATCAAGCTATGGTGGTGATGTGGTGGTTATGTGCCATGGAGTCGGTTCTGACTCATACTGACCCCGTACAGGGTTTCTGAGGCTGTAAATCTTTCCAGGAGTAGAAAGCCTCATCTTTCTCCCATGGAACAGCTGGTAGCTTTGAACTGCTGACCTTGCGGTTCACAGCCCAATTTGTAACCACTACGCTACCAGAGCATTCATATTTCATGTTTTTTCTATAATTTCCATTTCCCACAAAAGTAAGCAGCTTAGAGAACAAACAAGATGGCGGATCGGGTGGAAGTGCTGTAAAAAGTTCCGCCAGCAACAACACAGAATACCCGACCAAGCAGGCTCAGAGGATGG
>NW_006408601.1:11362190-11382036 GCF_000296735.1 Chrysochloris asiatica | reverse complement strand
GGTTAATCTTACAGTCCAGAAACAGAGGACCGTAGGACCATCAAGAGAGGAATGCACAAGCAGAATGCAGGACCTTATCCAGAGAAGCCAGAGATGGGGCATGGAGAAGGGGGAGTGGCTGAGGACTCTAGATTCATGGACTAAGAAGAGAAGGACTAAGAGCTGGTGGCTAGGAGCAGACTTGCAGAATGCGCCCTATGGAGATGTAAAGTATTATATATGCCTGAGTGGATTTTTTTTTGTTTGTTTGTGTGTTTCTTCAAAAGCTAAAGTGGACAGAGAGAAATACTGCTAACTGATGGTACATGGTGGAGATTATAATCAATGTAATGAAACAAGGTATATGATTTGTTGAATGTAAAAGTAATGCCCTGTAAACTTTCACTCAATCCACAATAAAAACCTTAAAAAAAAAAAAGTAAGCGGCTTAGGTAATAATTCTTAATTTTCAAATAATATTAGAGTCAAATGATCTACAATATAGTAAGGTGGTTGTTGTTAAGTGCCATCAAGTTGGTTCTGATTCACAGCGACCCTGTCTAGTAGGGTTCCCGAGGAGTAGCTGGTGGGTTTGAACTGACAACCTTGTGGCCCAGTGCTTATCCTACAGGGCCACACCAGGACTGCACTATAAGGTAAGGCATTCAATTGATCTATCACCTTGTGTCAGCTCCCTTATGAATCCCACCCAAAGCACTCATCTCTGCTCCTCAATGGTAGAGCAGTGTCTAACATATACCCCCCACTCCTCACTCACCAATATGACATGGTTAAGTACCCAAGATGAGGTTATGATGCAAAAACTAGTTTTATGCAAAGATGGAAGATGATGGTATCAGATCAGAAAATGAAGGCTGACTCCATTACTGACCAGCCAAATCACATCGTTACGTAACTCACACACACTGAGAATCACGACCAGTCAAGCAGACACATAAACCTTAGCCACCAGTCAGCGTTATTCTCACCTTGCACGTCTGTGTTTGTTTCTGTCAGGTGCACACTGTTAATGCACAAAATAATTGGAGACTTTTTTTCTTTTGTAACTATTGTGGTAAATGCAAATTTAAGATAACAAAGTAGTTGACAAGTGAGGAGTAATGTAGTGAAAAATGAAAAAAAACCTTGAAGAATGGTAAATTTTATCCAAGTAATCATTCTATAAAATTAAAGAGAAAGTATACAGTAGAGGAGAGAAGATGGTACTATAAATGAAACTATTTTTGGTGTGACGTGCCATCGAGTCAGTTCCGACTCATAGAGACCCTGCATAGGGTTTCCGAGGAGCAGCTGATGAGTTAAGTACCAAACCTGAAGTTGGTAGTCCAGTGATAATCCAACAGAACCACACTAGGAGTCCATAACAAAACAGTAACAATAATAATTAACTAAGTCATATGAAACCATTATGAATTTTTTTTTTAATTAGTGAGTTTATAGGGGGGTTACTTTATCCTCACTTTGAAAAAACTAAAGACAGCTTCTGGTTTAAAAATGGGTATATATCCAAACATTTACTCATGAAGATCAAAGAGCACAGTCTTCGATATGGATTATATCTCAATGTCAAGAAAACAAAAATCCTCACCACTGGACCAATAAACAACATTCTTATCAATGGAGAAAAGATTGAAGTTGTCAAGGACTTCATTTTTCTTGGATCAACTGTCAACACTCGCGGAAGCAGCAGTAAAGAGATCAGACGACGTATTGCACTGGGCTAATCTGCTGCACAGGAACATTTTAAAGTACTGAAGAACAGAGATGTCAGCTTGAGGACTAAGGTGCGCCTGACCCAGGCCATGGTGTTTTCAATAGCCTCATATGGATGTGAAAGCTGGACAGTGAATACGGAAGATCATAGAAGAATTGATGCCTTTGAGTTGTGGTGTTGGAGGAGAATACTGAAAGTGCCATGGACTGCCAAAAGAACCAATAGATCTGTTTTGGAAGAAGTGCAGCCAGAGTGCTCCTTGGAGGCCAGGATGGCTAAGCTTCGTCTCTCATACTTTGGACATATTGTCCGGTGGAAACAGTCGTTGGAGAAGGATGTCATGCTGGGTAAGGTGGAGGGTCAGAGAAAAAGAGGAAGACCTCTAACGATATGGATTGGCCAGGTGGCATCATTGATGGACTCAAGTGTGGCAGCGGTAGTGAGGTTGGCCCAGGATAGGACATTGTTTCATTCTGCTGTGCATGGGGTCGCTATGAGTCGGTTCCGACTCGATGGCACCTGACAACAACAACAACATATATCCAAACTATATACAAGAAGACCTAGAATGTCACTGAAAGAGAAAAGATATATGTACCTATTTTATATATCTATATATATACACATACATACATACATACACATATAAAGAGCTCTGGTAGCATAGTGGTTACAAATCAGGCTGCGAAATGCAAGGTCAGCAGTTCGAAACTACCAGCTGTTCCACGGGAGAAAGATGAGGCTTTCTGCTCCCATAAAGATTTACAGCCTCGGAAACAATGTACAGGGTCGCTATGAGTCAGAACCGACTCCACAGCACACAACAACTACATATATAGTAAGTTACCATAAATTTATTATACATACACACACAAAAATTACCATACATATATATACATACACACCAATGTTCACTGTAGCACTGAACATATATACCCTTTTTTCTTTTGTGTTGTTGTTGTGAAGTGCTATAGAGTCGGTTATGACCAATAGCAACCCTGTATAGGGTTTCCAAGGAGCAGCTGGTGAGTTTGATCTGCTGACTTTGCAGTCCAGCACATTAACCCACAGTACCACACCAGGCCTCCTCCTTAGGGGTAGGGGAGGTAAATACCCATTATACATATTGTTAAGTGCTGTCAAGTCAGTTCCAACTCATAGTGACCCTGAAAAGAGGTTCCAAGGAACAGCTTATGGATTCGAACTGCTGACCTTGTGGTTAGCAGTCCAGTGCTTATCCTGTAACACCACACCAGGACTCCCATGTATTCATAGTCACAAAATGAATCATGATGAGTGTTTTTATTTATGCAATAAGAAAACATGGGAAATAAGTAACAATTATATAACCAACCAATATGTTGGCTGATTTGGGGAGGAAACTTTTTTTTGGTCTGTAGAACACTATTTTTCAATTATCACCACCTTGTTACCGTTAGTTTGACAGGTCATCTCTAGGTCTTTTAAATGTTAATTTCATTGAACTTAATGCTTTCTGTGAAAGTCATGAAAATATTAAACAGCCAACCATAAGGAAACTGAAAATGATGACTTAGAGGCAGTGGTAATAAATAACTGGGACTACAACTTGACATGTACTTGAAAAAGATCAGATAGGTGAGGAGGCCTGACCACAAACTGAATTTCTCTTTTGTTCCACATATATATATCTTGTCAGGGATACTGAGAGCTGCTGAGAGGAAAAAAGAAATTAAAATCAAGTGCCTCTAGGAGCTAGGTTAATCTTCAAAAGCAAGGTCACAGTTAAATAAATGAAATTTCACTAAATTATACCACAGTTGAAAAAATTTAGTCATAAATTCCCTTAGACTGAAATAAGGGTTTTGTTGTTCAGTGCTGAGTCGGTTCCGGCTCATAGCGACCCTGAATAGGGTTTCTGAGGAGCAGTTGGTGGCTTTGAACTACCGACATTGTAGTTCGCGGTCCATGGCTGATCCTACAGAACCACACCCAAAATCCTGAAATACGGGTGGAAGGGTGTCAATTAAAATGAACATCAAGAACAACAAAACAACAATAATGATGGAAGACACCAAATAAAAGGACAATACAGTGAACTTCTGAGACAGTTTGATTACTCTTGAAATTTGGTGAAAAATTTTCAACCATACTGAAGCACATACAAAAAGCAAACAGGCATAATTTTACTGTGCACTTCCATCAACAAGCATTAAACGAGGGATCCAAAAAGAGCTGCTTATCAGTTTTTTGTGGATTTCTCACAAAGGATCAAAATAACTCAGCATTATAAAATGAATCCTTTTAAAAATCTGTCTTAAACCACATTTTGCTTGTTTATCATCTAGGTATAAAAGGTAAATGCAGTTCATTTTATACATGCTGATTTGAGGAACAATGGCTTGGAATAAAAATGAATTATTTTGTCGTGCATTTTGGCATGATGTGTATTTCTTTAGCGAGGATACATCACGTGTATATTTAACAGGATGGCAGCCAACGAAATAAGATCAGACCAGACCTTATGAGGAAGAAGGAAATTAAAAATTATCATTATCACTATCACCTGCAGGGAGTAATTTATCATTTCTGTTCTTCACTGGTATCATGTTCCAACAGCGTGTGGTTACAGCAGATACAATTAGGCAGCTGGCCACAGAAGTAGGAGGATAATGTGCTTTTGATGAAGTTTATCCAAGCATGGAGATAGAGTGCTTGTAATCCATGTGGCAGAGTCACTATAACAAAAATACAATTCATTTTTTGTTGAAGTATTTCTTGCAAAACCTTAATATGGAATTCAAAAGTCAACTGTGAGTGAGTCTGAAGCAACCAAGGAGAGAATAAGCAGATAATGCATGAAAATGTTTCTTATGTTTACTAACTGGATGAAAATACAGACATAAGCCATACAAGCTGCTGCATATGAAGAATGAGCCAGGCCAGTGGTAGAGGGTATTTAAATGAAGAACACACATAATCAACAACTGTGAAAATTATATAGGATGATCTTCTCCCAATATTAACTATACCTTAAATATATGGACTCTTCGGTCTTCAATTAATTTTCTATTTTATCCCAAGAGAAAATGTGCATCTTTTGTTTCTTTCATGAGTCCTCTAGGGAACAATACACATTAAGTGCCATATACTTCTCAAGGGACAGTGACAGATTGAGTGACGTTTAGAAATAGATCAAGCAATATGAGCAGTAGCAAACCAGACAATAGGTCTAAAAATGAAAAAAGAGACACTTTTACTGAAAAACCCAACATAACCCATATTTGATCTACTTCAAATATTTCCAGATTTTAACCAACACCCCCTTTTAAATATATTTGGAACAATCCCTTGCAATTTCAAACTTGTTTATTTAAGTGATTTTAGGAGTAAGAGGGATCATCTCTTCAAAGCCTCAAAGACCAACATTTAATTTTGACATTTCATTCATTGATACCTTCGTAGTAACTACCCCACATTTCTTCTAAGCTATACATACATGGTATTATTGTTTCGTAAGTCAATATTCATTGGCATCTATGTTTACCACTTCTTAAAACCTTTAAAAGCATAATATGCATACAGAAAAGTGCACATAAGCATACAGCTCAGTGAATTTTCAAAGTGAATACATCTATGTCACCAGCACTCAGATAATAAAATCAACCAACCAAATAAACCTAACATTCAAGCTCCCAACTAGCCCGGCTTTTTGCACTTAGCTGGTCCTAGGTACTTGTCCATCCAAAAGGGCATTACTGAAAGGAAAACACTGTCCTAATTTCCAAAAGCAGAGCTTTACCACTTGCTTTGATGTTGACTCTGACTCAAGGTGACGCCATGTTATGTCAGAACAGAACTGTGCTCCATGGGGTTTCCAATGGCTGATTTTTCAGAAGCAGATTGCCAGGCGTTTCTTCTGAGTCACCTCCAACCTTTCAGTTAGCAGCAGACTACTATATGAACAATTTGTATCACACAGGGGCTCCACTCTCATAATGTTGTTAAGTGCCATTGAGTAAGTTCTGATCCATAGCAACCCTGTATATGGTTTCCAAGGAACAGCTGGTGACCTTGAACCACCGACCTTGCAGTTCGAACGACTTTGCAGTCTGGCACATTAATCCACAGTGCCACTAGGTCTTCAACGTAAATGGAATCCCACATTATATACTCTTTTGTCTCTAGCTAATTTTGCTTAATATTATTTGTAACATGCATATATTGTTGCATGTTATTATATATTATTAATTTCAGTGCTTGTAAGATATGACAAGTAACAACAATTTGTATATTCAGTCTACTGTAGACAAGCATTTTAATAGTTTTAAATGGAGGCGGTTTTGAATTCTACTGCTAGGAACATTGTAGTCCATGTCTTTTGGTGAACATACACATATGTATTCACAGCCTTGTTGTGTATACACTGAGGAATGGAACTTCTGGTAGACACATATTTACAACTTTTGTTCATCTGTATTCCTTCTTGGGTTTCTCCCTCCCATATGGGATCATATCTGCTTGCCTGAATGCTCTTTAGAACCTCCGTTACTATAGGTTTGTTGGGACAAATTCTCCCCTTTTATCTGAAAACATCTTCATTGTAGTTTCATTTTTAAAAAATATTCTGGCTGGGCAGAATTCAAGGCTGGCATTTCTTTCAGCACAATGAAGATGTCATTGAAATGTCTTCTGTTTTTATGATTCCTCTGTTCCTGTTCAAAAAATTATTTACCAGTCTATGTGTTCCCTTAAAGGAAATTCCCTTTACCCCAATACCCATCATCACTTTTAGGATTTGCTCCTTGTTACTGAAGTTTTACTACGATATGACTAAGTGTGGGTTGTTTTTTTTTAAAATGACATGTAATTCACAAACCATAAAAATTCAAAGTGTACAAATCAGTGGTTTTAAGTGTATTTAGAGTTGTGCAGCTCTCACCACCATCTGACTTTTGAACATTTTCATCATCCCCCAAAGAAGCCCGGTATCCATCAGTAATCACCTCCCATCTCCCGTGTATAGATCTGTCTACTCTGGAACAACCGGTATCTTACGGCTGCTTCTTTAACTCAGTATCAGGTTTTCAGGGATCATCCATGTTATTGCAAATATTAGTACTTCATTCTTTTTTTCACTGCACCAGGTGATGAACATTTGGATTACTTCTACTTTGGGGCTATATGGACAATGTTGCTACAAACGTTCATAAAAAAAGTTTTTGTGTGGACGTATATTTTAATTTCTTTTGACTATATGAGGGAGGTTCAAAGAGTTTGTGGGAAAATGGAATTAAACAATAATATTTTTGTAGCTTTTTTTACGGAGAATTGAGTAAAGGTTTATAGAGTAGATCCTTCATTTTATATTGAACAAATCATATACTTTATTCCATCTCAATGATTGCAATCAGCTCCATGTAACAACAGTTATCCTGCTTCCTCCCCGTGGTTCTTAATTCCATTCCATCCTCCTTTCCAGCCCTTCTCAACTTGGTTCTTAGGTAAATGTTGCCACATGGGCTTTGAATGGTTGACCATTCCACGTTAGGCATGGTTTCTAGTGCTGCTGTCCCTTCTGTATACCTATCTACTGCTTGGTCGAAAACTGGACTATAAGGGTGACTTCCTTTACAGCCATGAAGGGTGGCGGAAGGCCTAAGTCTCAGATTCCTCTAGTCTCTTTCTGACTAGTAATCTTGGTCTTTTTTATAACTGAGTCTTGTTCCAAATTATCTCCCAGTGTATCTGGAACTTTCTAATGTGATCCTTTTTCAGACCAAGTGGTAGAGGAAGCTGGGTAGAATCTAGAATAATATAATCCATACAGGAAATTTTGGAAGCTGCCTTATATACCTAAGAGTGGATAGATTTTTAAAATGATCCCATTCAGGGTATGTTGTACTTCTTGAATTACAGTTCAGTGTCTTTCCTTTTGTTTTGAAAATGATCAGTCATTAATAGTCATGCAGCACAGTGAATTACTTAACATGGCTCCTCTAGCCAGTCTTTCTAACTCCCACAAAATGACTGGGTGGTACTGTGCAGATAGGGTGTATTTGTTGTCTTCCTGAGAGGTCTTGGTAAGACAAGGTCGGGGGAGATGCTGATAGGATTACAAGAATCAGTTGTGATTGTAAACAGGGTTCATTGTGATTGTAAAAAACTTGGAACTCTAACATTGGGACTGGTCAATTTTGTCATCCTGCTGGGTATAAAATGAGCCATCTCATAAGCAAAAGGGAGGATCTCACTATCATCAAGAAAGAACCAAGGCTGGAGTGCATTCTGGACCCTAAAATCCCTGTGCCCTGAACCTCCTAAATCCAGGAAGACAAGAGAGCTGTAACACCAGAGGAGTGGCAGCAGTAGAACCAGGAGACAGGGCACAAGAAAGCAGTGGGTGTCCCGGCCCACAGAGTCAGTACGGCTAAGTGCCTCTGGGCAGGAGGCATGTTTGCAGAGTGGGGTGCCTCCCGACACTTAATTGGGGGAGATAGATTTTGCTGACCCACAGAGCTCAAGCTGAATGCCTTCAGACTAAGGTGTGCCACCCTTTGAGCATTTATCCACAGCACTAAAGGAATGTTGTAATACTGCCTGAGCAGGGCAAAGGCCAGGCCAAGGACCACAGAGATGCCTGCCTTTGGGAATGGCTGGGAAGAAGCTGTCCTGACAAAGAACTATGTCCTGAATATTTGTGACCCTGAACTGCATCCTGTTAACTTCCCTAGTAAGCCCCTTAATCATGAGTATTGTCTGTAAGTTCTGTGTGGCCACTGAAATGGATTATTGAACCTAGCAGAGAACTGTGGGAGGGATGGTTGGTATCAGTATTGCTAAGAAGATAGGAGGGTAGAGGCATGCCTGACTCCTGATCGTTAGGAATTGACCAAAGGGCTGATCCTGATGGTGATTCTCCCCCTCCCCCAGCTCGTGAAGTCAGGCATGGCCCCCACACCCTTTTTACAATTTTCATCCTTCTTTCATTTTGGAACTCTCATTTAAACATAAATTATACCTTTTTTTGTATCCTCTGCCTCTTACTTCCTCCTCTGTCTCATCCTCCTATCTCTCTTTCTAGGTATTTTCTTCTGATCTAAAACCCAATTCACTAATGCTTTTATTAACAACAGTGCATGAAAATCTGCTGTTAAATTAATTTTTACTGTGTGTGTTTTTTTTTAATAAACAGATTTTCTGGAATGTCTAATTGGCTCTTTTAAAAATCTGCTATATTATTTTTTTTTAGAAGAATTGAAAACAATCTCTTTTCTCTTCAAACTTTATAAGTATCACTACTTTAAAGTCCACGTTTGATATGCTGAGAGTACATGGAGCTCTGGTTTTATTGCCTGGTTCAGCTGGTTCTTGATTTCTGTTGTCTTGTGTCTTTAGGAGAGCTGATTACTTTTTATTATGTTCTGAACATTATACTTGGAAATCAGCTTGTTGAAATAATTTGAGGCCTACGGTGGTGGTGGTGGTGGTTGTGTGCCACAGAGCCAATTCTGACTCTTAGCAACCCTGCTGTTCAGGGTTTCCATGGCTAGTAATCCACTACATTACCAGAGCTCCTTTGCAAGGAATCTATGGGCACCAGGAAACCAAGATCAGCATAATCCAATACCCAAGTTTGAGAATTGTGGGGGCCACCCAGATTGCTTGAAGCTGGCTGCAGGCCATGCAAGCTCTCGTTTACCTCTGTTTTACCCTGTTCTTAGGTTAAGTCTTATCTGGTCCCTGCACAAAACATTAAGGGATTGCAACTATTTTTGTCTTTCTAGCCATGTGAGGCTGCTTCCACCGAACTGGAAATGCTCATGAGGCAAAAAGTATCCCAGATATCCCATCTTACTTTGGATTTTGTTGTCTGAAGCTTTAGTTACTAACGTGTTATCTCTTTGATACTTTCAAACAGATAGCGGAGTATTTTGTATAGTTCTTTTAGCCATAATAGTTATCAATAAAAGGGTTGCTGCAGTTACACCATTACAGGAGCCAGATGCTTCAAATTACATTCTCTATCCATTCTCTAATGTCGTGTCACCTCCTCTGGGCAGCCTTCCCTAGTCTTACAGAATCCATTCCCATGTCTCCTGTAACACACTCACCATACTCATACTACTCTTTTTACAATGTTTGCAGATCTAAAAAGGCCATTAAGGGCAGTCCCTCTACAACTGTGTTCACCTCTGTATTCTCACTGCCTAAACACATTCCCTGAGCATTCTATCTAAATAATAAAAACTTGTAAGTTACAAAGGCATGAAATAGCCTGGAATGTTTAGGCACTCTGAGTTTTTAGTAGTACTGGACTACAGGAAAAGACATGACTTACATCTTGGGGGATGGAGGGGTTGCTTCCTCTTTTTTTGTTAACTCATCACTTTACCAAGCATGATGTCCTTCTCCAGGGACTGGTCCATATTGACAACAGGTCCAAAGCACGAAAGATGAAGTCTCATCTTTGCATCTAAGAAGGAATACTTTTTCCAATACAAATTTGTTCATTCTTTGGCAGTCCATGGTACTTAAAATATTCCTCACCAACATTTATGATTTGAATCCACTGATTCTTCTATGGTCTCCCTTATTCACTGTCCAGTTTTGTTTTAAATTCATTGTCCAGTTTTTGCATGCATAAGAGACAATGCAAAATCCCATTGCTTGGGTTTGGCTCACATTAGTCTTCTTTGCTTTTTTAACAGGTCTTCTGCAGTAGATTTGAATGCTGCTTCCATGAGCACTGATTGGGGATCCAAGTATAAGGAAGCCTTTCACAACTTCACTCTTTTCTCTGTTTATCATGATGTTATTTTACTGGTCCAGTTTTAAGAATTTTTTTTTTTTTTTTACACTGAAATGTAATCCATGTTGAAAGCTGTAGTCTTTGGTATTCATCGGTTAAGTATTTCAAGTTCTCTTCCCTTCTAGAAAGCAAGTTTGTGCCATCTTCATACTGCAGGTTGTTGGTGAGTCTTCATCCAATCCTAATACCACATTCTTCTTCACATAATCCAGTTTCTCAGATTATCTGCTCACAGATTATATAAGTATGGTCAAAGGATACAGTCCTGCTACACACCTTTCCTGATTTTAAACCATTCAGTATCCCCTTGTTCTGCCTGAACAACTGCCTCTTGGTCTATGTATAGGTTCCTCATGGGGCACAATGAAGTGTTCTAGAATTCCCATTCTTCGCAATGTTATCAATGATTTGTTATGATCCACACAGTTGAATGTCTTTGCATAGTCAATGAAACACAAGTAAACATCTTCCTTGTATTCTCTGCTTTCAGTCAAGATCCACCTAGTATCAACAATGATATTCATCATTCTGTTCTGTTCTGTTCTGAATCTGGCTTGAATTTCTGGCAGCACCCTGTCAATGTGCTGCTATACCTATTTTTAAATTTTCTGCAGCAATATTTTATTTGCACGTAATATTAATGGTATTGTTAGATTTTTTTCCTATATTCCAGTGGGTTATCTTTCTTTGAAATTAACACAACTATGGATCTCATCCAATTGGCTGTCCAAGTAGCTGTCTTCCACATTTCTTGGCACAGATGAATGAGTGCCTCCAGTGCTACATCACCAGGTTCTTGAAACATTTCAATTTGTATTCCTTCAATTCCTGGAGCCCTGTTGTTTGTCAATGCCTTCAATACAGCTTGGACTTCTTCCTTCACCACTATTAGTTCTTGATCATATGCTACCTCTTGAAATGGCTGAACTGACCAATTCTCTTTGATATAGTGACTGCATTCCTTCCACCTTTTTTTTGATGCTTCCTATGGCATACAAATTTTGCCCATAGAATCTTTTAATATTGCAACTCAAGAATTGATGTTTTTCTTCTGTTCTTCAGCCTGAGAAATGCTGGGCATACTCTTTTCATTTGGTTTCATTATAATACTTTGCACATTTCTTTATAATATTTTGTCTTCTTGAGCAGCCTTCTGAAATTTTCTATTTGTTTTTTTTTTCTTCTTCTTCTAGTCACTTTATCGTCTCTACACAAGATCAAGTTTGAGAGTCTTTTCTTCTGACACCCACTTTGGTCTTTTTGATGAAGTTTTGCATTCTTCATGTATGATGTTTTGGATGTCATCCCTTATCTCCTCTGATCTTTGGTAATTAATGTCTAATGCATCAAATATGTTCTTGAGATGGTCTCTAAACTCAAGTGGGATATACCCAAAGTCATATTTAGCTCTTAGAGATTTATTTTCATTTTTTTCTGCTTAAGCCTGAATGTGTGTAAGAGCAACAGATGGTCTATTCTACAGCTGGCTCCTTGTTTTGCCTGTTAATATTGAGTTTCTTCATCTTCTCTTCCCACAGATGTAATCAATTTGATTTCTGTGTACTCCATCTTCTGATGTCCACATGTATAATCACTGCTTATGTTGCTAAAAAAAAGTATTTGCACGAATAAGTTATTGCTCTTACAAAATTCTATTATGCAAGCTCCAGTTTTCGTTTTGTCATCAAGGCTATATATTTTCTAGCTTTGCTTTCCACTGTGTTTCTGACTTTCCCATTCCGATCACCAGTTCTATATTGTTATTGTTCATAGTCCAGAGCTTATCCTACAGAGCCACCATGCTCCCAGTTCTATATTACCAACTTTTACTTCTATGATTTCATTTTAATATGTTTTAAAAAGAACAGATATTAAGAAAACTCCCATTTCAAGGTTGGTCAGTCTCTCATCCAATCTTCTACAAAACATCGAGATGGACTGATATTGGCAAATGTTAATAAATCCTGAACCATTTGATAATATGAGGGTAACAAAAAATATTGCTATAAAAAATGATACAAACCTTTATTAAACAATAATGTCAAAATAAAAAGCTATAGTTTTCAACATATTCTCCATCTGGTCTATGCATTTAAAAAGTGGTGCTGCCGTTGGAATTGTCATTCCAATTCTTCCCCAAAGAATTCTGCACGTCTTGATTTTTACCACATGGAATGGCAGTTTGGGTATCCTCAAAAGAATTAAATAGAATGAGCAGGTGTATTGCTATAACAGAAAAAAAAAATTCCTTAGAGCAAATTTTCTGACCTTTTCCTCACCAATGCAGTCTTCCATTTTCTCAGAGTTCTCCCTAACAATCTCCTGTGATTGTTGTGTGTCCTTTAAAAAATCTGTCAAGATTGTCCCTTTGTTGCTGTTGTTCTTAAGTGCCACTGAGTCACTCCGACTCATAGTTACCCTATTTGAGGTTTCTGAGGAGCAGCTGGTGGGTTTGAACCACCAACCTTGTGATTAGGAGTCTAGTGCTATGGTACAGCATCACCACTTTGGACTTTTCCATAAGGTTTAGTTTCTCTTGCTGACACATACAAATACACCAGATGTCTGAAGTATTCGGTACATTAGGATTTTCAGAAGGCCTGATCACCAATATTCACAATGGTTTCTGCTAGGGCATAAGTGAAAGAAGACCTGAACTGGGAAGATTACTTCCTTAAAGGTCATCACTCTAGGGATAACTGCTGGAATCAAAGAGGAAAATACCTGGTCAAACTCATTTATTCTCACCGTCTAATAATGCTAATCGTCAGTCATTGTGATAAGTCTAGAGAGAACTCCCCCGACATCTCTAATCAAGACTCCACTATTATTGATTACCTGATAAATAAGCCATTTCTATGCTTATTGCTATTCTTCAGGGAGATACTTTAGTCCTGTTTGAGTGTGATTATTTCTCCCATAAATTTACATTGACCCTCAACACTGCTGATTTTCAGAATGACCCTATATCTAGATAGGTTTAAACTGTGGTTGGAATGTAGCTTAAGAATGTCAACATCCCACTCAAATTGTACAGAAGGTTTTAGAATCAGTGTTAATGAATTTTTTTTAAATGTAGGCTTAGAGCATTATTTACAGAATGGCTTTCAAGAGGATCAGGAGCATTAAGTCTCTACCGACTCTGTTGTCAAGTTATTTTACTGAATGTGAGGGTTCCGTATTTTGCATATTTTTGTACACTTGTTGACTAGGTTTAAACATTGCAGGTCATTCCTTCCATTCCTCTATTCAATGAACATATACCAAAGTTAAAATAAGATGGGAAACATCTGTCTTTTAAAAATGAAATTTTCCTTAATGGCATGTTTTCAAGGAGAAAGTATGAAAGTACAAAGAAAGGCACCTACGTATTAAAAAATGGGTTGATGAAGTCCAGATTTTAAAAAGACTATAAAACACGGGCATTTCTTATATAATAACACTGCATACAATCACTCTCTACCATTCTCTGGTGTTAGCCAATGTCCACAGAGGGGTACAGGGGTACTGGTGTGGTGCTGTAGGAGGAACACTGGACTGATAACCACAAGACCGACGGTTCAAATCCATCAGGCACTCCTCAGAAACCCTACATACGATTGCTGTAAGTTGGAACTGACTTAAAGGCACTTCAACAGCAACAACAACATCCATAGGTGAGTTTTAAGATCTGACTTCCTCATTAATATTACAAGAGTAGGGTCGTCTTTGTTGGTTGACTATTACAACCCCAATGCTGCAGAGTGTGTACATGCTATTCAAAAGATGTTTTCTGAGGCTAAATGAAGACATTTAAAGTGTTCTTTCTTATTATCATTTCAGCTCAACTCCAAAGGTTGGCGTTTCAGAGCGCAACAGAAGTTCAAGACTATGCTTCCGATTATATGGCCAGTTACACAAGGAGAAACCTAACACTGACTGCAGAGGTAGCAACAGATTTAGAAATGCTCCTCCTCCACCAAGACATAAAATGTATGTAATGATGCCTATTAAAATATAGGCCAGATGTCCCACTAAAATCCATGATGCAAGATAAAGACAAATCTTACTATTTCTAAGCAGGACAGATGTGTTTTAATAATTAGTTTCTTTAGCTGATTAGCTTTGCAAGGTCAAGATTAGGTCAACTTACACCCAAAAGTAATAAGAATTGATTTAATACACGGCAAAGAGTTTGACTTCAGCAAGTTTCTGCTGTAAGCGATTTTTCAGAAGTCTTGAGAAGGATGTAAAGAATACAGTTGCAAAGAAATAGCCCTTCTTGATGTCTCTTTTTTAAGCGATTAGAAGAATTTAAAGCTTAATTAAAAAGTAAAATGAAAACAGTTTATTTTAATAGCATTTGCTTTAAACTTAAGAAAAAAAAAAGGTGGGGGGGGGGGACTCAAGAGATTTGTTTTTACCCAATCCAAAGCTAAATTATCAGCGCCTCCTATTAAACTTTTTTTCTAGCATTTATCAAGTATATGATTTTTGTCTTTTTCTTTTTAAGTAGAGAGTAGTGGGGAAGAGACAGTCTCTTCAATAAATGGTGATGGTAACATTGGAAATCCATCTGCAGAAAAATAAAACAAGACCCAGATCTCACACCATATAAAAAAAATGACCTCAATTAAAGATTTAAATGTAAAAGCTGGAACTATACAGAACATCAATGAAAAAAACAGAGACAAACACAGGAGCTCTCTGTTACACAGCATAAACACATCTGCTACACAGCATAAACACTCTATCAAATATAACTGAAAATACACAAACAGAAGTAAAAATAGATGACTGGGACCTCTTAAAAATTGGCCACTTATGTGCATCACAGGATTTCACCAAAAGAGAACCCAGAGACTGGGAAAAAATGCTTGGCAGCAATCTGTCAGACAAGACTACTTTCTAAAATTTACAGAAAACTTTAATACCTCAACAAAAAGACAAATACTCCAATTAAAAAATGGGCAGAGGATATGAATGAACACTTCATCAAAGAAGACATTCAGGCAGCCAACAAACATAGTAAGAAATGCTCACAAGCATTAGTCATTAGAGAGATGCAACTCAAAACAGCAATGAGATAGCAGCTTACTCAAGCATAATAGCAAAATTCCCCAAACAGAAAGCAACAAACACTGGCGAGGGTGTAGGGAGACTGGGACCCTTCTACACTGCTGGTGGGACTGTAAAATGGTGCAACCACAGTGGAAAACGGAATGGCACTTACACAAAAAGTTGGAAATAGAAATGCCATATGGCCCAGCAGTCCTCAAGCAATAAAAGCTGTGACACTAGATATATGCACACCCGTGCTCATTGTAGCACTATTCACAATAACACAAAGATGAAGACATATTAAGAAAATATTTTCTTGCTAAATGAAATATTCAATGATGGCCACAGGGTGGAGAGAAAAGAGGTTTAAAAAATAATAAAGCAGAGTACAATTGTGAACTAAAAAAGTTACTACGTAAATTATTTTTAGCTCACCACTGCACTTTTTAAAAAATTGTGGTAAAATATGATGGGGCTTCCAAAAGTTTGCAGGAAAATGAAGTTAAAAGATAATGAGTTCAACCATGTTCCAAAGACTCCCACTGACCTGGAGATGAGAGAAAGAGGAAGGGCTAGTTGGACTGAAGTGTGGTGAGACCTGGGGACTCCTGAGCCCATGGACAAGGACATAGCCATGGAGGGCTAGAGCTGAGAGTGAAGCATCCTGCTGATATGAAGTGAGGGGAGATGCACAAGAAAGCCCAAACTTGCAGATAGTACTCATCTAACCTGGATGGCTTAATGATCAGGACTCAACTAGAGGAAGATTAAAAAAAAATTTTTTTTTGATAAAACAAGTGTAAATAGCTACAATTTGATGAACTTGACCTATACTTATGGATGTAGTAGCTCAAAATATCTACTGAGAAGGAAGGAGTCTTCACATCAAGCATCAATCCTATTCCCTCTGTATATAGGGTTGATAGGGACAAGTAGTTAGGTACTGGCTACCTAAAACAAAGGGGCAATAAAGGCATGAAGTGACTGGCTTACAAGTTTTCAAGAGGGAGTTTAGTTTAAGAGTGTGTGAGGAAAGGTAAGAGTCCCCACTGAATAGTTTTCATCTTGTCTAGATGAGTCTGGTGAAAAGAGATGGGGATAAAATTCTTATGATTCAATAGTAATTGTTACCATGACTAACTGTTACTGTCACAACTGTAAAGGTAGAAGTTTTGTAACAAAAAGGGGGGAATAGTTAATCTTATAGTCAGGAACAAAGGACCCTAGGACCATCAAGGGAGAAGAGCACAAGCAGAATATGGGGACCTATTCAGAGAGGCAGCGACACCAGAGATGGGGGTAGAGATGAGGGCATGGAGAGAGAGCAGCTGAGGACTCTGGACTCATGGAAAGAGAAAGACTGAATGCTGGCGCCAGGAGGCAGGCTTACAGAATGTGCTCTTTGGTTATTTAAATTATTATATATTCCCTCCACACCCCCACCTCCAGCAAAAAAAAATAATAAAAATGAGGGAATGGAAGCAAATAAGTTGAATGATAATGCACGGAGGAGACTGTAATCATTGCAATGAAATGATGAGTGTAAAACTGATGTTCTCCCATGTAAACTATCACTCAATTAACAATAAAAACGTAAATTTAAAAGAAAAAAGAAACAGAAAGATAATGAATGTCTGAACCAATTTTTTTGTACGATTGCGTGGTATTATGTTCAGTGTTGTGCAGCCATCACACTATCCCTTTCCAGGTATTTTCATCACTCATAATAGCATCACAGTGACCCTTAAACAACACAAAGAAATACAAGCTTTGTTGTTGTTAGGTGACTGTCAAGGCAGTTCCGACTCACAGAAACCCTAAGACACAACATAACGAAACACTGCTCAGCCCTGGGCCATCCTCACAACTGTTATGTTTGAGACCACAGTTACTGCAACTTTGTCAATCCTTCTTGTTGGAGTCTTCCTCTTTTTTGTTGACCCTCTACTTTTCCAAGAATGATATTCTTCTCTAGCGACTTATCACTCCTGATACCATGTTCAAAGTATGCGAGAAAACTCTTGCCATCCTGGTTTCCATGGAGCATTCTGGTTGTACTTATTCCCAAATAGATTTGTTGGTTTTTCTGGCAGTGCATGGTACTTTCAATATTCTTTGCCAAGACCATAATTCTTCTAAGGTCTTTCT
This sequence comes from Chrysochloris asiatica, assembly GCF_000296735.1. Lineage (NCBI taxonomy): Eukaryota > Metazoa > Chordata > Mammalia > Afrosoricida > Chrysochloridae > Chrysochloris > Chrysochloris asiatica. The sequence goes on along the minus strand of NW_006408601.1, from coordinate 11,364,343 downwards.
TATTCACTGTCCCTTCATTATGTTCCAGATCCTGCAATAAAGCATCTATCACAATAAAGTGAGCCACAGCAATTTTTTGGTTTCCCAGTGAATATAAAAGTTATGTTTACATTATACTGTAATCTATTAAATGTGCAACAGCATTATGGTGAGAAAGTTTTGAAATACTGCGATGTAAGAATGGTATCAGGAGTGGTATCTGAGCTCCTCTGACTTCACAATAAGGAATGAGAATCAAACCTGACACCAGCCCAAGGTAGATTCCAACCTTCTTTACAGATTCTGACACCAACCATCCTGTCCACAGTTTGATAATTCACTGCAATGGCCACATAAACTCCACAACAGACACCACTCATGGTTATGGGGCTTATTAAGGAAGCTGATGTTGTAAAGTGCTGTCAAGTTGGTTCTGACTCATGGATACAATAAAGGAAAAGAGCCACATGATCATCTCAGTCACCAAAAGCCAAGTTATGAAATTCAATACCCTTTCATGTGAAAATAAAACACAACAACAACAAACCTCAACAAAGCTAGGTATAGAAGGGCATTTCCTCAACCTGATAAAAGGCACAGCGAATATACTCAATGAAAAAACAAAAAGCTTTCCCTTAATATCAGGAACAAGAGAAAAAGACAAGCTCTCATCACTGCTATTCAATACTATACTGAAAAGCTGTACCCAGATAAATTTGACAAGAAAATGACATAAATGGTATTCAAATTGGTAAGGAAACAGTAAAAGTATCTATTCCTTTTTACTGTTTTCATGAACCTATATAGAGAGAACGTCCCCCCAAAGCCACAATAAATCTATCAGTTATAAAGCAAATTAACAAAGTGGCAAGATGCAATGTCAGCACACAAAAATCAACTGGGTTCTTATATATATAAACAACGAAAAGGAAAATAAGGAAGTGATTCTATTTAAAAGAGCATCTCAAAGAATAAAGTACATATGAATACATTTAACCAGGGAGGTGAAAGACTTGTACACCTAAACCCATAAAAGATTGCAAAAAGAAATTAAAGAAGAGCTAAATAAATATTCATGGATTGGAAAAAGTCAATACTATTAAAAGTGATCTGTAGATTGAATAGAATCCCTATCAAAATTCTAATAGTCTTCTTTGTAGAACTGGAAAATCCAATCGTCAAATTTATATGAAATTTTAAGGGGCTCAGATGTTGTTGTTGTTTTTGTTAAGTGCCTTTGAGTCGGTTCCAACCCATAGCAACGCTGTAAGGGGTTTCTGAGGAGTGACTGTTGAGCTTGAACCACCGACCTTACAGTTCAAACAGCTTTGCAGTCTGGCGCATTAACCCACAGTGCCAAAAGGGGCTCAGATAGTCATAGCAAATTTGAAAAAGAACAACAAAGTAGGACTCACACTTACTGATTTAAAAACATGTTATAAAGCTAGAGTAATCAAAACAGCCTGGTACTAGTATAATGGCAGATGTATAGACCAAAGAAATAAAATTGAGAGTCCAGGAACGGAAAGTCCAGAAATAAATCCGTAACATCTCTATTAACTGATTTTCAGCAGGGAACAAAGTCCATATAATGAAGAAATGGTGATTGGAAAAGTGGATTTCCATATTCAAAAGAATGAAGTTGGGTTCACGTCTTACACCACATTATGAAAACCAACTCAAAATTTATAAGCCACCTAAATGTAAGGGCTAAAACCATTCATCTCAGAGCAAAACACAGGAGTAATGTTTTGTGGCCTAGTTTTTGATAATGTATCCTTAGAAATGACACTGAACAACAAAATAAATACATAAACTGAACCTCTTTAAAATTTTAAACTTGTCCATCAGAGGACTTTATTAACAAAGTGAAAAGAAAAACTACAAAGTAGGTGGAAATATTTATTTGGGAACCATATATTGTATAAGGGTTTAATATCCAGAAAATGTTAAGAACTCCTACAACTTAAATAAGACAAACAACCTAATTAAAAAATGGGTGAAGAAGGTGAATACACATTTCACTGAGAAGATATACAAAAAGCCAACAAGAACATGCAGTGAGGTTCAGCATCATTACGGATGTTCATCATTTCACTCCCACTAGTATGCCTATTGGAGTCCTGGTGTGGTGATGTGGGTTAATGCACTGGACTGCTAGTTTGGTCTGAACC
>NW_006408601.1:11358180-11361904 GCF_000296735.1 Chrysochloris asiatica | reverse complement strand
GGATGTTCATCATTTCACTCCCACTAGTATGCCTATTGGAGTCCTGGTGTGGTGATGTGGGTTAATGCACTGGACTGCTAGTTTGGTCTGAACCACAAGATCGGCAGTTCAAGCTCACCAGTCGCACTTCAGAAACCCTATACAGGGTTGCTATGGGTTGGAATCTACTTGATTGCACTTCACAATAACAGTATGCATACTGGAGGAGTCTCAGTGTGGCGCTGGGTAAGCTCTGGACTGTTAACCACAAGTTTATCAGTTCAAATTCACCAACTGCTCTTCAGAAACCCTAAACTGGGTTTCTGTGAGTGGGAACTTAAGAATGACAATAATAACACTTAACAACAACATTTAAAAGTCACAACAGGAATGGCTATTAACATAAAAATGGAAAGCAACAAATGTTTCTGAGTATGACTAAAAATCAGAACACTCACCCATTGCTAAAGAGACTATAAAATGGTATAGCCACTGTGAAAAAGTTTGGCAGTTCCTCAAAAAGTTAAACACAGAATTACCATGTGATCCACCAATTTCATTGATTAACTTTTGTTTATTTTCTAACTTTTTTTTAAAATCCTAATTATGCCTAATTGTGCCACTGAGATGGTTCTAAGTCACAGTGACCCTGTAATACGGTTTCCAAGGCTGTAAACCTTTACAGGAGCAGAAAACCTCATCTTTCTTCCACAGAGCAGATGACAGATTCCAACTGATGACCCTACGGTTAGGAGCCCAATGCATAAGCATGATGCCACCAGCGCTCCTAAATATGTAGGCTCAGATTTATTTTCCAGATTGATTTTTTAAAAACAATTTATTCAGGGACTTCTGCTTCTTGTTAAGATATGTTGTTGTTGTTAAGTGCCATTGAGTCAGTGCTGACTCATCACGACCCTGTACGGGGTTTTTAAGGAATGGCTGGTGAGTATGAACCACTGACCTTGCAGTTCAAACTGACTTTGTAGTCCAGTGCTAATCTCACAGTGCCACACCATGACAGCCAGCTGAAAGAGACCTCACTCTAATCTAACAAAAATTTTAAAATTGAATAAATTAAAAAATTATACTTTTCATTAAAACCTAGAATCTGGGAAGGAAAGAAGTCTAAAATGATGTCTAGGGAAAGATGAGTCCATCCTAGTTGTGCAGATACAAGCTAATGGCTTTCATATCTGAGAGCATATATGTATGCCTAGGGCCATGGGTGGTCAAAGTAGCAGAACTGTCACAGATATAGGAACTATGCTGGGCCTGGAGAAATCAGCCAATCTTCAATGGCTGGATCTGCAGTAACCTGCTGTTGTTGTTAAGTGCGCCGAGTCAGTTCTGACTCATAACGACCTTATATAGGGCTTCTGAGGAGCAGCTGGTGAGTTTGAACTGCCAACCTTGCAGTCCAAACCAATCTTGAGGTTCAATGCTTATCCTATAGTGCCACACCAAGACTGCAATTTGGGCAAGATCTAGCTCTCTCTGCACACCATCCCTTGCTTATGGGGGGAGGAAAAATAAAAAGTGGATGGCACTGGTGGCTAGGTTGCAAAGCAGGAACATGGGTATTTTCCTGCAGTGCTTACCTCCCAAAGCTAAAACCATGTGCAACCAGAGTCCACTGTCACCATTAATATGACATCACTAAGTTACTCTGTATCCAGGAAGATGTGGTTGTTTCATGTACCTCATGAAAATTCCCTTTTATAAACAATAGACTTCTTTGCTAATACTCATGAAAGAAGGTTGTTGTAGTTGAGTGCCGTTGAGTCGACTCTGACCGATAGCAACCCAGTATAGGGTTTCCAAGGAGCAGCTGGTGAGTTTGAATCGCTGACCTTGCAGTTCAAATGGCTTTGCAGTCTGGTGCATTAAAAGTACTGTTTATACACATCTAGACTGTTTATACTCAAGACTCACTTGAAAACCAGTGTCTACCAATGCTCAACCCGGTCATCAACTAAACTACAATTCCAATCAAGACGTTCACATCCTTTCTTCCAAATATTCCTATTGCTGTACTGAGAGGCCCACAGAAAATCAGCGACCCCACATCTCAGACTTGTCTTGTCTTCCTAAGATTTTGAAGGTTGTGGTCCCCCTTCCTGTGGAGAACTATAAACTCAGCTTTGTTGAATTTTGGTGCAGCAAGCTGGCAAGAGGAAGAGGCCTGATCAATGTTCCAGGCTATATAAACCAACTACCACAGCACTGAGCCCTGACGCAGATCAACTGGTTAGATCAAATACAAACCTCTCCGCCTGACACAGGCAAGTGCCTTTCTAGATAAAATACTACCTATGTAGTATATGCCATTCTTCTATACAATGTCTCGCATAAACATAAGATTATGAAATATGAGGAAAAACCCAAGGAGATTTGGCCCATGAACCCACGGTCTTTGAGCCCACTTAGATTCATAACAGCCCTATTAGATAGAACTACCCCCACAGGACTTACAAAGCTGGAATCTTTGTGGAAACAGATCAGCACATCTTTCTCCCATAGAGCAGCTAATGGGTTCAGAGCGCCAACCTGTTAGCAGCAGAGTGTTGCTTAACCATTGCACCACTACCAGAGCTCTTTCCCATCATCAAAGGAAAAGAAGCAGACACATGAAAAACTGAGGGAATTACTAAATAGACCTCAAAATAATTATAAATATAAGGAATTTATGTTAAAAGAGGAAAATTATGAAAAGGAACCAAATAGAAATTCTAAAACCAAAAAATAACCAACTTAATATCTTAAATGTTAAATATTGAAAATTGTGGGTTAATGCGCCACACTGCAAAGCCATTTGAACTACAAAGTTGGCGGTTCAAGCTTACCAGCTGTTCCTCAGAAACCCTATAGAGGGTCGCTATGGGTCGGAATCAACACGATGGCACTTAACAACAACAAATCTTAATAATGGTGTGGCGCTACAGGATAAGCAGTTAACTGCTAACCACAGGTTAGCAATTCAAACCCACAAGTTGCTCTTTGGACACCCTATACAGGGGGTGTTATAAATTGGAACTGACTCAATAGCACTTAACATCTTAACCACATAACGTAGATGAAAAAAAGATCGGTAAACTAAAAAGTTGTTGTTGTTAAGTACCACTGAGTCAGTTCTGACTAATAGCAACCCAGTACAGGGTTCCCAAGGAGCTGCTAGTAGGTATGAACCTCTAAGCTTGTAATTAGCAATTCAGTGCTTATCCTACACCAGGTCCCAAACTAAAAAGCAAGTGAATACAAATTACCCAAAAGGGAATTCATTGCATGGCTATCATACCTTACTTAGTTTTTTTCCACCTTGGAGACTGAACAGAATTCTCATTTAAATTTGTTGTTGTTTTTGTTGTTAAGTGCTACTGAATCAGTGCTATCTCATAGCAATCCTGCATAAGTTTCGGAGGCTATAAATCTTTGCAGGAGCAGAAAGTCTCATCTTTCTACCTCAGAGTGGCTGGTGGGTATGAACCACTGACCTTGTGGTTTGCAGTCCAGTACTTATCTTAGTCACCATGTTCTGCATTTAAATTATACATACATTACAATAAATTGTAATTCTTTTTGAAACAAAATGTTTTCTTCCCCAAGGAATATTGGCTACAAAAATTTAATTATCAACTGTAACTTTTTCTCCAGAGACTAACTCTTTTCTGTGCTTCTAGTCCCAGACTACCGTGTGTAAATATCTATATTCTTATCTTTGCATCCACACGGAACTGGTCTTAGT
>NW_006408601.1:11355981-11357959 GCF_000296735.1 Chrysochloris asiatica | reverse complement strand
ATGAACACACGTTGTAGACAAGTTCTCCGTGTTCTGCTCTGAAACACATGGAGTTTTGTTTTGTGTGTGTGTGCATGAACACACATTGTAGACAAGTTCTCTGTGTTCCACTCTGAAACACATGGAGGAGCCACCAGCAGTTAAAACTGACTGGACAGCAACTGGTCACAGCTGGCACACAGTCAGTATTGAATAACTGCTTGAAAAAGATGAAATACTCATTAATGCTGTCGTCTGTTGTTGTATTCTAACTCAAAGAGACCCTATAAGATGAGTAAAATTGCCTCAAAGGGTTTCCTAGGCTGTAACCTTCATGGGAGCAAATTGCCACATCTTTTGTACTTCAGAGAAGCTGATGGGCTTGAACAGATGGATTAAGTTTGGCAGCCAAGTAGTAGTCACTGCGCCACTAAGGGCTTCGTTTATCAATATACATTCTTTGTATTCAGAATATAAATACTTTAAAAATTAAGATTAGGAAAACATTAAACAACTCTTAAATACAAACATACTCATATTAGTAGTGTGATAGAATCAAAAATAAGGACTTTAATGCTTTGTAAAGAAAAATACATGAACGTCTATTGTTTCTGATTCAATTCATTAGTTGATCTTTAACAACTGTAATAAAAAGAAAATGCCTAGGAAAATTAAGATTGTTGTATTAAACTAGGTTTGAAAACATAGTAAAGAAATTTTGGGAAAAAAATTTTGTGCAAACTGAAAATTGTATTAGTCATTATTTCAGTGTACAATAATAGAAAAGTAAAATAAGAGGAAAATACTACGTTGAACTTAAAATATAAACATGAATACTTTAAGAGAAAAGAATGTATCAAATAAAAATCTCTAAAACGCAAAGATTATTTATGTATATTAACAAGTAATTTGATAATAAATTATTTTCCTCTTTAATGCCAACAACTCATTTGTTATACAAAAAACATTATTAAAAGTCATTTGATGACCACCTAGGATTATGACAGAGAATACTAGCCTACACCTCTCAGAAGCTTATAGATAGATGCCAATATAAATGCTGTTGGGACACAGACCCACAGAACATTATGCAATTACATAAATGACATTAAAAATAGATTAGAATTCAAAAGACAAAACATATTGGTTCTAATTCTTATAGCCTTAAGCCATTTGCCTTTGAACGCATACTAACTTTTCCATAAAAATAATGGACTTTATAGTTCATTTACTGTGAGGTTAGATGGGCTGATGTGATAGATGGACTGTCATTTGTAAATAAACTTTCATACTCCAACATAAAAATGAAAAAAGACAATTTTACTTCAACTGTCAAAAATAGCAAAAAATGTTCTGAAAATTGCTGGAAATGCTACTGGGTAATTCACTGAAAATTTTTTATTCAACCATGATAAGTAACTAAGTCTCAAGGTATTTACATACAAATATCAAATCATGGTAGGTATATAACTAAAATATAAAGATTCTGTAAATACAAAATATTAAATCAGTAATGAGATCGTAAAGCTTCCCTGTGTGTGTTTGTGTTTGCGCGTGACAGGGGAAGGAGACTGCACAGTAAAGGTTCTAACGACAAACCCATCTCAAAACACTATTAGTGCACAGCACATACACTACTGAAATTAAATGCAAGGGAGTGAGGTTAGCATCTTGTTACTTTAAGAAATGCAATTTATTAGTCATAAATTTAAAATCTCATTAAGAAATAAACGACAAATTGGTCCAACCACTCTGGTAAACAATATGGCGCTTCCTCAAAAGGCTGGAAATAGAGATATCTTGTAATTCATCAATTCCTCTACTTGGTACTTATCCACAAGAAATATGAGCCATAACGCAAGTAGATATATGCACACCAATGTTCATAGCAACATTATTTACAATAGCAGAAAGATGGAAACAGCCTAAGTCCCTATCTATGGAAGAATGGATAAACAAACTTTGGTATATACACACAATGGAATATTATACTACCTTG
>NW_006408601.1:11352845-11355301 GCF_000296735.1 Chrysochloris asiatica | reverse complement strand
CAGCTAGAAGAACAGAAGATACTTTTTGAAAGAAAGACCAGCAGGAAAAATCAAAAACAATAACAGCAGTCTGACTGACTACTACAAGAACAAGCAAATTGTTCCCAAGGGACCCATCAAGGCAAGAGGTCAGGTCCCCTCAAGGCAAACCCCCTTCCAAGACTAAAACTCAAGGGGAATACACTAGTAGGCATGTGATCTTGCTGCTGACCACACTGTTCACCGATAAGGGGAAGTGGGAAAACCAGCAATGAAGCTGTGATCTAAATCCAACCACATTCAACAGACTTCTGTTAATCTGGACTGAGACCTGGCTGGCCAGCAGTATGACGAGACCCGGGGACTCCTGGGCCCAGGGAATGGGACATGGCCCCAGAGGACTAGAGCAGAGTATGAAGTGTTGAGCTGATATGAAGGATTTGAAGGGACAGCCACACTTGAAGACAGTACCCACTTGACCTGGCTTCAATGGCTGGATGATCAGAACTTGACTATAGAGGAAGAAAGAAGAGGAAAAAATAGAATAATCCACTACAATGTGATGAACTTGGCCTATGCTTGAGGATGCAGCAGGGCAAAGAAGGAACAAATCTTTACAGTGAGGTTCATTCCCACCCCCTTGGTACACAGGGTCAACAAGGATGGGCAACTTAGACATTGGCTACCCAAAATGGAGGAGCTACAAAGATAAGAAGTGACTGGCTTACAAGTTTTCAATAGTGTACCTAGTTCCAGAGTATATGGGGAAAGGTAGAATCTCCACTGAGTGGTTTCAAACCTGTCTGGATGAGGCTGATGAAAGGTGATGGGGATGACTCTTGTTCAATAGGGAATGATTGCTATCAGGACTGACTGTGAGGGTTGGAAAGATAAAGGTAGATGTTTTGTAATAAAAGGAGGGGAGTGGTTGATTTTGCAGTCCAAGAGAGGAGGTCCCTGGAACCATTAATGGAGAAAAGCAAAGTGTGGGACCCTATCCAGAGAAGCAGTGACTCTAGAGATGGAGGCAGAGACGATAAAGTAGTGAGATGGAGCGACTAGGGACTCTAGACTCAGGGAGGGAGAGAGGCTGTGTGCTGTCGGCCGGGGGGCAGGTGTGCGGGTGTACCCTTTGGTTGTTTGATGATGCATGCAGAGGATTGTAATCATTTCAATGAAATGAAATATGATAGGATGAATATAAAGCTAATGTTCTCCCATGTAAACTACCACATAATTCACAATAAAAACATTAAAAACAAACAAACAAAAAACAATAATCATGCATATATTGGGTAAAGCACTCAGAGAGCCTATCCATATTACTTTTTAGCTATGTATTCAAGTTTTAAGCTTAAGAAGAAAAGGAACTTAACTGCATTTGAAGGCTTCAAGGTATGCACTTATCAGAACAAAACTTGAGTGTTTTGACTCTATCTAAAAATGCCACACCTCTCCCTCCACAAAATTGCTTTCTCTGTCCCTTTACCAGGCATTGCTTTTTGTTGTTCCTCACCTCCCCCACCCCTTCACAGTAATTCTTATCAGTAATTCTCCTAGTCTGACTACAGAAAAGGAGAAAAAAGTTCCAATTAGGCACTGATCCTCTTGAATATTTTTGTAATGGACTCTTTCCACGTAAGTAGGCCTGCAAATCTATTTATTCAAAAGAAGCTTTAGAGTCCAGGCTTAAGGAATCACAAACAACAAGGGAGAGAGTGGAAAAAGTTGGCTTCACTCTAAACAGCAAAAGAATGGTAAAGTAGACATGGGTGAATAGTTAGGACTCACAGATAACAAAATAAGTAACAGCACTGGTGGTGGTGGTGATGTGCTGTGCAGTCAATTCTGCCTCACAGCAACCCTGCAAAGGGTTTCTGAGGTTAGAAATCTTTACCAGAGCAGAAAGCCTCTCATTTTTTCTCCCGTTGAATGTCTGGTAGTTTTAAACTGCTGACCTTGATGTTAGCAGCCTGACTTGTAACCACTACATTGTTGTTGTTATGTGCCGTGGAGTCGGTTCCGACTCATAGCGACCCTGCACAGGGTTTCCGAGGCTGTTAATCTTTACGGGAGCAGAATGCCTCATCTTTCTCCCGTGGAGCAGCTGGTAGTTTCGAACTGCTGACCTTGCGGTTCACAGCCTGATTTATAACCACTACGCTACCAGAGCTCCTTAACCACTACATTAGAGGGGTTTAGAGTAAGCAAGTTGGGAAGAAAAGGTTTTTAAGAAATGTGGATGCTTAAGGAAAGCTCTGGTGAAGTCCTGGTGTACTGTTGTGGGTTAATGCATCAGATTGCAAAGCCGTCTGAACTGCAAGGTTGGCGGTTCAGGCTCATCAGCTGCTCCTTGGAAACCGTATACAGGGTCACTACGGGTCAGAACCCACTCAACGACACTTAACAACAACAAGAAGGAGCTCTGGTAGCGCAGTGGTTATGAATCGGGCTGCTAACCGCACAGTCAGCAGTTC
>NW_006408601.1:11336643-11351568 GCF_000296735.1 Chrysochloris asiatica | reverse complement strand
TACAAGCAGTCAGTTTCTTCCTAAGGACCAGAGCATTTTGATTATATATGAGGGACTTCAAAAATTTCTTGAAAAAATTCTATTATCTTTTAATTCCATTTTTCCATGAACCTTGTAAAACATTCTTGTATATTCTCTTCCCTCTCCTACCCAACAACTGCTACACTACTGACAATAAGATATTCAAATCTGTTCAAATGGAACACATTTCAGATGTTTCAAATGCAACATGGTTTCTTCCACACCCAAAAAGTTTTACTCATCAGGTTTTCACTGTTTCTTTAGTAATCTGTGCAATCTCAACATGTGTTTTTTGGGCCATAAGAGACTAAGGATACTCTGTTTCGCAAGTAGAACATTACAGTGATTTTCTTTCCTTCACCTATAAATGAAAATAATAGAATACCCAACTCAAATGTGAGGACTAAATAAACTAATGCTTGTGAGGTGATTAGGACTTTCTCTGACATGGAACTGTTCAATGACTGCAAAAAGTCAAATTCTATTGACAGGATAAACTTGGAAGAGCTAACATTCAGTGCTAATTACTACAACATCTACCTTCAGTACCTGGCATGAAGCCAATAAATAGGGTTTGAAAAACCAGTTTTCTCTTCAAGTGTGTTACACAACTATGTTATTCAGCAACAACCAGACACACAAGTCAATCCTAATCTTCTTCCAAAACTAGGCCTGCCTAGACTGAAATCATTCAGGCAAGCTGTGAATAAAAATGCAAATTGAAAAGGCACTTTACAGATTTACAGTAACATAACAATTTATTTCTGATCATTTTTCTAATGGAATGCTTGCATATACAGGTACAAATGCAAAAAGCACTTATTTGATAGTTTCATTACTTATTATCAAAATTCTGCAGATGTTCTTCAGATCAAACAAACTTTACGAGCACTTATTTTTTCTTCCAATTTTACCTTCCACGTTTATGTAGCACAAAACTAAAATCATGAAAGGATAGTTTAACAACAAGCTTCCTGAATTGCCTCCCAAAGTAGAAAACAAACCTATATTTGCTTTTTAAAGTCCATTCTGTGGCCTAAAATTATTTTCTTAGTCCATAGGATAGCTAGAGTTCCACATGAAGAATGTGAAGAGCAGGACAAGCGGACCGGGATGGTAGGGAAGGGTGCTGGTACCTATGAGGTTATAAGTGGGGGCTTCCAGTTCACTGAGTAGGCTCGAGGCAGGGGGGTTAGAGGTCCTACATCAGTGGGGGTAGCTTTTTATTCAAAGCAGAAGCAGGACAGTTCTAAGTGTGGTTCTAGGAAATGTTTCTAAAGGTTGAAAATACAGTCTGTTTCTTCAGGTCTTATCTTACTTTTTCCTTTTAATAAACCCCTTTCTGCTTGACAAGTTGTTGGATTTTGTTTTCTAAAACTGTGAATCTTGATGAATAAACCAGAAAATAAGGATTTCAATGAAAGGCAATAACCATTTCTCTATAGAAAGTTCGAAAATGTGCACAATTAAAATAGACACACACAAGTTTTGAGATTTTTCACTAGTGTTTTATATCTGCTCTATTTGATTTATGTGAACACCATGTGATTTTCAGGCTAGAAATTTTAGGATATGAAATAGTATTATTTAATAATACTGATGATATGACAAATAATTCCAACACATTCCCTTAGACGGATCAATTATCATGAATCAAGATAGTCTTTTTTTCAACTCTCAAATAGTAATCCTTGAGAGTTGAAAAAAGACCATTATTGAAATACAGAGTAAATCTAGGAAGTCTTTAGCCTGTAATTTATATTGACAAAATAGTTTCAATTACTAGAAAACAGAAGTAGAAAATCTAGAGATAACAAATAAGGAAAGTAAAATTTTGCTATTCATTAATTAAATAGATGAACAAATCTGGACTTCTGACTTCCAGTTTTTAAAAATTGTAAAGCCAACTTAATCTAAAAGAACTTCTCAGAACATCCAAAACACATGGTTTGTTAAACTCATATGGACATACAACAAATAATTTAAAAAGAAGGCATCAAATCCACATGTTATGTTGTAGAGTCATGGTTAACATGACTTAATTCTGCTTTACATACTGTTTCTGACAATGTCATTTTCACTAAAATTTTAACGTTGGAAGATATGATCAGTATTTTTTTAATGACATCATTTAAATATGTTTATATTTTGAACAGCTATGTAAATTTTGTCTTTAGTAAATGCCCACATTATATGAGCATTCTATGTCTCCTAACAAATATAAGAATTACCATCTTACTTTTGATATACATTTAGAAATTCCTTAAAAAAATAAAGTTAATTATTTTCTAGTAACTTTTCTGGCTACATAGAACATATATTTTCACATATATTATCGTATTAATTAGAATAAGAAATCTTCAGGATAAGAATAATTATTCCCATATTTCTTAAAACAGTTGAATAGCCTGGGGTACAGACTGTTTGGATAACTTTACACAAGGTAAAAATCTAGGTCAACAACAGAACCAAATCTGAATCCAAGTTTGGGTAATTTTTCTAAAGCCCATGCTTTCAGCTAGAACTCCAGGGTGACTCTTTAGAAAAAGGTAGATCAATATCAAATTCTTTATTTTTCATTAAAAAATACCAAGTCAACATTAAGTTTATTTAAGAAATGCCATGGGTGGGGTGGAGGTTACTGGGAGGAGTAGGACATGCAAGTTCATCTTTGAAGATAAGGTTGAGTGCTCAATTAAGCATATGACAGGTGATAATGGAAAATCTATAAAGAAAAATCATTATGTAAACATAACTTACTAATACTTTCTCTCTTGAACTATACTAACTTTTTTGAGGTCTACTGACCTATTTTAACATATCTATTCAACAGCCAAGTAAATGCAAAAATGAACTGTCAAAAGCAATAGTCTTTTTCATTTATCACAAGCCTGGTAATTAATGCACTAGGCTGCCAATCAACTGTATTGCTAGTGAAATTGTGAAAGTAGAATTAAGTAGCTTACCGTGCACATAGATGTTTTTGTGATTTTCAGGGTAAAATCTGAAGAAAACTCCAAATCTGAGATAGATGTTGTCTGGCAATCTATATGCTACCCATCAAAAAAAGTGGAGAAGTTAGTAAAAATAGTAGAAAAACCCAGATGAACATTATTACTTCTTGTTTTATGCAAAAAGAATTGCTATAAACCAGCATTTTGCAAATTTTAATCATTCACACATGGCTTTTGGGATTGTTCCTGAATCTGAGGGCTGTATGCACTAATATTTAGTTAATATTTCTTCTAATAAAATCTGTTGTTGTTGTTGTTGTTAAGTGCTGTCAAGTCAATTCTGACCCATGAGACCCTGTGTAGGATTTCCGAGGATCAGCTGGTGAGTTGAACCACTGACCTTGAAGTTCAAACGACTTTGCAGTCTGGTGCATTAACCCACAGCGCCACGCCAGGACTCCCTCTAATAAAATTGTTGTTGTTAAGTGCCGTCAAGTCAATTCCGACCCATAGCAACCCTGTACAGGGTTTCCAAGGAGCAGCTGGTGAGCTTGAACCACTGACCTGCAGTTCAAACGACTTTGCAGTCTGATGCATTAGCCCCCAGCGCCACTTAGTAGTTCTTAATTAGGCCTGTTGTAAACATTAGTGCATGTTGTTGTTAAGTGCCATAGAGTCAGTTCCAACTCATAGTGACCTTACATAGGGCTCGAGAGGAACAGTTAGTGCGTTTGAAATGCTGACCTTTCAGTGAGCAATCCAGTACTTATTCTACAGTGCCATACAAGGACTCCAACAGTGTATCAGGGGGTTTCAAAAAGTGGAAAAATGGAATTAAAGGATAAGGAAAATATTCCAGGAACTTTCTTAAGCTCCCTCATTTATCAAATCATGTTTTTGCTGTGTTAAGTTTTCCTAACACACACCAAAATAACATATGATTATACAAATAATAACATGTTTTCTTTGTTCTACCTAAAATAATTTTATATCTATCAGTGATACATCTGCCTCTTTTTGAAAAAACAAGCTATAGTTTTATAAGAGTAAAGATTTTTAAAAAGGAAAGGTGAACTTGAAAACATGCTAAAGAGGACGGCCAGTAGTTTTGAGAACTCATTTTTGTAACTGCATTTGAAGAGGTTTGCTAGATAACAGGAAAAAAACAGTAACCCAACTCAAAAGGCAAAGGCAACTATGAAGATTTGTTTTCCCATTTTGCCCTGATTCAAATTCTTCTCTACTTCCTCAGGAGAGTGAATGAAATTGAATTTCAATTACAATGGTCTGACTTGTTAAGTGACCTGAGTTGGTTCTGACTCATAGCCACACTATAAGGAGCAGCCAGTGTATTTAAACTGCCTATCTTGCAGATGATAGCAGTAGAGTTTATCCTACTGTGCTAACCCAGGACTCCACAGTGCCACTGAGTTGGTTTAAACTCACAGCGACCCTGTGTAGGGTTTCCAAAAAGTGGCTGGTGACGCTGACCTGGCGGTTCAAACTGACCTTGTGGTCCAGTGCTTTATCCTACGTTGCCAAACTAAACTACTGTAAATGTTGTTATCATGTGACTTACCATGTTGCTGTTGTTAAGAGCCCTTGATTAGGTTCTGACTCATAGCAATCCTGTATAGGCTTGAAATCAATGACCTTGCCAGCAGTTCAGTATTTATTCCTACAGTGCTACACCAGGATATGCCATGAATAGCTTATAACTCAATGGCACAAGTCACACAACATATGACTACATACCAGAAGAACATAACTCTAAGCCATAAACCCCTAAAACTGTGGATGTGATCTCATTAGAGAATAGAACTGTCTTTGTTATGTTAATGGACCGAAGTGGAGTAAGTGTGTTTTAAGCCAATCACCTTTGAGATATAAAAAAAGCAGATCAGGCACAGAATAGATAGTACAAGATGGAAGAAGATACATGCCATACCACAAGAAGTTCACCTAGGAAAAGAAGCTGAAGAGACAAGGACCTACCCCTATATCCTATGGAGCAAAAGCCTTTCCTTAGAACCAGAACCTGGAATTTGGACTGCTAACTTCTTAAACTAAGAAAATACATTTCTGTCTGTTAATGCCATCCACTTGAGGACTTCTGTTATAGCCGCAATAAGAAATGAAGACAGTAGATACTTTCAAAATACTTTAATTTTTCAGTTCTAGATTTCCTGTTTTTGCTATTTATTCAGAGCAGTTTTTCACATTAAACAAAGAGATCACTAGAGAGAGAAAACAGTCCCCTTGCCTTCAGGCTGAGTTGATTATAATTTACACTTGGGGTTAATACTGGACTGCAAGGTCAGTTTGAACTGCAAAGTTGGCGGTTCAAGCTTACCAGCCCCTCCTTGGAAAATCTATACAGGGTTGCTACAAGTCAGAACCGACTCAACAGCACTTAACAACAACAGCAACAACATTCTGAGGCAGAGTGCAATGCAAACAAACCCAAAAACACTATCTGAGTACCTGGGCAATGAAGTGTCTACAAATTATCAAGCTGGTGTTAATGTTTTTCTTCTTAAACTAAATGCAACTCTATCAGCTATCCTTGGTTGAGAAAAGTTTACAGGTTTATTACGCAATGTTAAATGTTAGCCATTTCAGAAAATTAATAAACATCTGCTGAATATCTACTTTGCGCAGAGAATAATTATTGGTGCTGCAAAAGCATTACTTTGACTATAAAGAGAAGACACTATCTTGAACCTAATGCTGAACACATTGTTTTACTGAACACATTGTTTTTATCTGAAACGCATACTTTTTAAGAAAAGCAACATGATATTTTACTTCAGTCATGACGCATCACATGTAAATTTGTAACAAAATTCACAATAAAACTAGAGATTAACATGGTAAAGAGTAAGGTAATAAAACAAAAGAGTTAACTGAGAAATCTGGAGGTAGTAGGGCTTTATATCCATGGGCAAATTCACAATTACTTAATCTGAAAAGGCTAGAAGCAGTCTGAATGAGAGAAGTTAAATTGTGTGTAATGGATGCTATGAATGAATACTGTAGCTGCTAATGAGAGGCTTGAATAAAGCCAGGAGGTGGTGGTGAAGCAGAAAGGATAATACAGCAGCCTTAGCTAAACCAAAGCCAGTGAGTCAACCTGTTCACAGTTAGGTTTAAAGGATTAGAAAAGTGAGTTTGAAGAATTTCAATATATAAAGAAAAGTGATTACAAAAGAATGATAAAGTGAACTGGTAAATGTTAGGACCCCAGGATATTTTAGACTGATTAAAATCGGAAGAGCAATTACCGTTTGGAAGGTCCATATATAAAAAAACAATTTACTGATTTCAAATAATAAACTCACAAATGAAAACAAAGAACAAATGGCAACACTGATATAAAAATGCAAAATTAGTCAAAGCACTTACCTTAATACAACAAGGGTCTGAAGTAAGAGTCTGTGGATCTAAAACTTCTACAACAGCTTCTGGGATAACTGCTTTCTTCATGCAAGACATATTGAAG
This sequence comes from Chrysochloris asiatica, assembly GCF_000296735.1. Classification (NCBI taxonomy): domain Eukaryota; kingdom Metazoa; phylum Chordata; class Mammalia; order Afrosoricida; family Chrysochloridae; genus Chrysochloris; species Chrysochloris asiatica. The sequence continues at coordinate 11,345,091 of NW_006408601.1, read as the reverse complement.
CCATACACATTATCCCAAAAAGCAATTCTATCAGCATGCTTATTCACATCACTCACTGCCACAAGACTGATGGTGCAAATGTCAGGATAAACTGAAACAAATACAAGGTCCAATAATTCAGAATTCTCTCTCTTTATGACAAAATCTGATTACTTTCAGATTAGAAAAAATACCAAACCTACTCATATGGACTATTAGCATTGAGAGAGAAAATCTCCCCAAATCAATGATGGTGTAGGAACACAGAAAGTATTTATATTCTATCTTGTAGTTTCTTAGAAGAAAAAAAAGAGATATTCATTATCATAATGGACTAAGGTACGCCTGACCCAAGCCATGGTATTCTCAATAACCTCATATGCATGCGAAAGCTGGACAGTGAATAAGGACAGTAGAAGAATTGATGCATTTGAGTTATGGTGTTGGAGGTGAATACTGAAAGTGCCATGGGCTGCCAAAAGAACCAACAGATCCATTTTGGAAGAAGAGCAGCCAGAGTGCTCCTTGGAGGCAAAGATGGCCAAACTTCATCTCTCATACTTTGGACATATTGTCAGGAGGGACCAGTTGCTGGAGAAGGATATCATGTTTGTTAAGATGGAGAGTCAGAGAAAAAAAGGAAGACCCCAACGAGATGGACTGGCCAAGTGGAAGCATCGATGGACTCAAGCGTGGCATCAGTAGTGAGGTTGGCCAGAATAGGGCAGTGTGTTTCGTTCTGTTGTGCATAAGGTCACAATGAGTCGGTACCGACTTGGTGGCACTTAACAACAATGGCAAAATTAAGACAGAATTCCAATTAAGGACTGGACTCCTCATGTAGCCCTGAGGGTTAATGTGCTGGACTGCAAAGTCGGTTTGCACCACAATGTCAGTGGTTCAAGCTCACCAGATGCTCCTCAGAAACTCTATACAGGGTCGCTATGGGTCAGAACTGACTCGACAGCATTTAACAACATTACAAAAGTTACAATAAAATGACAAAAGTAATCCTGAAATGAACATATTTACTAACGTTAAAACTCCTAAAATTTTTTAAAAACATATGTGTTACAGTAAATAATTGCTATCAGGACTGTGAAGGTTGGAAACGTAAAGGTAGACATTTTTGTAACAAAAGGAGAGTAGTAGTTGACTTTGCAGTCCAGGAGCAGAGGTCCCTGGGACCACTAAGGGAGAAGAGCAGAGTGCGGCCCAGAGAAGCAGTGACACCAGAGATGGAGGCAGAGACAATTATGTGGAGAGATGGAGCAACTGGGGACTGTTGACCCAGGGAGGGAAAGGGGCTGTGTGCTGACAACCAGGGGGCAGGCTTGCAGGGTATACCCTTTGCATGTTTGATGATGCATGGAAGGGACTGTAACCACGGCAATGAAATGAACTACCACAGGATGAATGTAAATCTATGTAAACCACCACATAATTCTCAATAAAAACTTTTAAAAAGATATGTGTTATTGTTGTTAAGTGTCGTTGACTTGGTTCTGACTCATTGAGAACCAGCACAGGGTTTCCAAGGAGTGGCTGGTGGATTTGAACTACTGACTTTCTGGTTAGCAGGCCAGTGCGGATTCTACAGTGTCACATCCTACAGTGCCAAAAAAATTATATGATGAAATTTTAAAGTTGTGTAGAAGGCCAGAGTTCATCTTAGTCTTTCTTATTATAAAAGAAATATTTAGAGGAATTATTGTTATTGTTAAGTGCCATCAAATTGATTCCTACCCATGGCGACCCCATATATGATTTCTGAGGAGTGTCTGGTGAACTTGAACAGCGACCTTGCAGTTCAAACCGACTTTGCAGTCCAGCACATTAGCCTACAGACTACACTTCAGAGGATTTAGGAACTAAGAAATAGGTGACAATAGTTATATATTTTAAGACTAATAGTAATCCAGTGAGACCATAATCATATTCCAATTTTCAAAAGACTATTTGGAGTGCAAGGTAGAAAATGCATGTGAAGTTGAAAAACTGAAACAGACAAATTAGGAGACAGTTGTAATAATACAAAGAGCCCTGGTGGCACAGTTGTTAAAAGTGTTCAGATGCTAACCAATATGTCAGTGGTTTGAATCCAGCAGCTGCTCTGCATGAGAAAAATGTGGCAGTCAGATTTGATAAAAGACTTACAACCTTGAAAACCCTACGGGGCAGTTCGACTTGTCCTATAAAGTCGCTGTAAGTAGGAATCAACAGTAGGTTTGATTTAATTTTGTTTTTTTAATTAATACAGGTGATCTGAACTAGGGTGAAGACTGAGGGAATGCAAAGAGTGAGAGGTATGCATTCAAGTGATACTTAATGAGGTGAACTGCTAGGATTTTTAGATTAACTGAATGTGGAGGTAAGGAAGAGGAAGAGTCAGGGATGAATTATTAGCTGTATCAACTGTGTGCTAACCATTACAGGAGGGAATACACACGTAAGGGCAGATCTGAGAGGAATATGACAGCTTAATGCTTATGGGAAAATGATAACTATATCCAACAGGCAGCTGAAAATATAGGTTTAAAATTCAGAAGAGAAATCTGGGCTGATATGAAGTTGGGGACCTTGAGTATATAAACGGAATTTCAGTAACTAGATCTCATGAGAGTGCATGATGAGTATTTAAAGAATTTAAAGAATGATCAGAAGAAGAAAAGCAGGCTGAGAAAAAATTATTGACAAGCTGGGGTAAGAAGAAAATCAAGAAAAGTTAAATGTTATGAAAGTCAAGAGAAGAAAGGGATTCAGGAAAGAACTAATAAAATTGTTAAAATAATGCTTTCCTTTTCTCTAACAGAGAGCATAATTAATTCATCCTTCAAAAATCAACTTTATATGAGCTAAAATATAAATCACATTTTTCCAAATAAAAAAAACTGAAAGCAGCAAAAATGCACAGAAGATAACTCTATGTAGTTAGGGCACAATTAACATGAAGTAATCTCATGATTACTAATAAGCCTTCAGACTTAAAAAGAGTAGGGAAATCACACTCTCCTCCCAATCTTTGTTTCCATTCACAGCCTTTGGAATTTTATTATTCAACAGTAAGGCTGACATTCCACTAAATTATTCTCCAAATAAAGCTCATGATAAGATCTGCTGGCACAGAAGCAATTGCTTCCTCCAAACCTGACATGTGAGTTATCCTTAAAAAAATACCCATGTCATTGATAAGTTTCTCATTTTCCCTCCAGAGGCCAGGAAAGTGTAGTAGTTGGCCCAGAGGGCATACCAATGCAGACTGAGCTACTTCTTGTTGATACAAATTCCCCAAAGTAATTGATTTGTTATTCAAAAGGCTGGTCAATACTCAAAATAGTTTTAAGCTATGCAAAAGTAAGTTTGGTTTTCTTGAACTAAAATGAGAAACAACAAAGAAATAGACCGCTCTTCAACAACTTTAGATAGTTGACTAATTCCTTGACAAATTATTTGATTAGATTTAATTTAACATTCACTGAAACTCTGCCACATTATGTTCCTTAATTTCACCCTTAAATAGTAATATAATAAGGGTACAAGCCAGAGGTCAGCAAATATTTCAAGCTTTGCAGGCCAAATGGTCTATGTCAAAACTACTCAACTGTGCTGCTGTGTGAGAAAGGAGTTATAGACAGTACGTAAGCAAATGAGTGTGGTAGTTCCAATAAAACTTTGTCTACAAAATTAGGTGGTGGGCCAGATATACAGAACCCTGACATAGATCAGGGAGAAGAGGATAAAATCCTTATAAGGACCACCACAATGTACTGCTTCGGGTACTGTCAGTCATATTCCAGCTCATAGGGACCCCGTGTCACAGAGCAGAACTTCCTCGTGGGGTTTTCTTGGCTGTAATCTTTATGGAGGAGGTAGACCGTGAGGTCACACACTACAGTCTATGGAGATGGAAAAGCCTCTGCTGCTGTTCACACAGATATTCAAGTTATCTGACAGAGACCATAAAAGTATTCTATTTTTGATTATTATTAAAAATCTTAGTGAAATTTTAAAATGTTAGTTATCTCCATATCAGGGATTGGCAAACTATGACCTAGGAGTATGGGTCAAATAGAGCTTGCTGCATTTTATTCATTTTTGTAAATAAAGCTGAATTGGAACACATTTGCTTACATACTGTCTATGGCTACTTTGTGCTACAATTGCAAAGAGTAGTGGGAACAGAGACCATATGGCCTTATAAAAGTCTTCTAACCTCTGCTCTATATCCATCACTCTGATATACCAGTAATACCACTAAGAAAGAAGGATAACGTTTTCATAAGGAAAAACTACAACTTATTAAAACTTATTATACAAAGGTAAATAAAAAAGTATTGCTACAAGATCATAGAAATCTGTGTTAAACAAAAACATTAAAATCTGAAGCTGAAGTGTCTGGACATATCCCCCATCTAGATCAGGGCTATAGGGTGGATAGGGTAAGGTTTCCCAACTACATTCTCCTAAGACAGCCTTTGCTAACCTTGGGGGGAAAAAAACAAACTTCCTCAGCACAACTTTCCTGGCCTTTTTCCTCACCAACATAGTTTTCAATTGTCCTGAAACTTCTTTCTTATAATAAGCCCCTATGATTATCCTGTGTCCTTGAAGACAATCTATCAAGACAGGTGGTGATGGTGGTGGTGTACTCTCAAGTCGGTTCTGACTCAGCAATCCTGGATGGGGTTTACAGAAGCAGAAAGCCTCATCTTTCTCCTATGGACTAACTGGTAGATTCAAACTGCTGACCTTGTGGTTAGCAGCTTAGCTCATAATCTACTACGTTACAAGGGCTCCTTCTATCAAGATGATCCTTTGGGAACCCTGAAAATCAGTCACCATAAACTTCTGAGCAGATCTCTGGCCCAGCAGATCCCCTAGGAAGATACATTTTGAATGGACTTTTTTAGGAAGACACCCTAATGAGATGTTGTTGTTAAGTGCCATCGAGTTGGTTCTGACCCATATAACAACCCTGTATAGGGTTTCCAAGGAGTGGCTGGTGGAGTGAACTGACGGCCTTTGTGGTTCACAGTCAGTGCTGATCCTACAGCCCCACACCAGGAGGTCCCCTAAGGAGAGAGGAAAAGTGTATTACTGAGAAAACTTGTCTGCAGTCATACACTGATGGCAGAGATGTGTATAAACAATTTTCATTTGGACTAAACTAGTGCATGTATGAAAGGGAACTCCAGAAGCAGTATTTTTTGGCTTACCCTTAGATTTTTCAAGTTGTTACAGTTTGCATAGATAAACAAAATCACAGGCTTTATATTTGTTAGAATTTTAAAATGAAATTAATTTTCATCCATTAATCAGTAAAATCTAAAAATATTCAAAAACGATCTGCAAATCAGTGTCATGAGTCAATTTTGTTTTATTTCCACCTTCTTACAGCTGGCTAGAATTTTGGGCTACATGCCAGCATCCTGACTAACCCTTTACTCATACATTCGAACACATTTGTCATTTGATTTTTGTCAGATAGGAACTATAATTGAATAATTATTCCTTCTTGTAGGTGAAATTAACAAAGCACTGATTGGACAAAAGAATCTTAACAGATCATTTATAAATTCCTGGCTTTGACATCTGTGTCCTTCTCGATTCACTGCCCAGAATTCATTTGTCACTAGAACAGCCCACGTGGTGATCAGATAAAGATGGGAAATTCTTTATTCCTTAGAAATATCTCACAAACTTTTGGATGATAAAGGATAAGACTGTGATGCATTCAGAAAACAATTCCTAGTACACACTAACATCACTATTGTATGTATATAACCAAAGGGCAAAAAGATTTTCAAACTATAGGAGATAAAATAAATGCATCACACTAAATTGCTCTTTTCACAATATACGTAGTCTAATCTTACATTTTAAAAAAGTTGCATGATCCTATGCATAAGAGGAAATGTGGTACAGTCTCCTAGCCAGCAGACAGCTTGAGAGTTGACTGTCATCAAGCTGACTTGATGACAAAACAACAAGCACAATGAACAAGCTGGGAGTAAGAGTGGTTAATTACACTGAGGTAGTCTATGAAAAACAGTACAAAAAAATGTGAAGTGGGCTATACCAAAGTGTTAACCCCACAATGCATAAATTCAGTCCAAAACTTTTTCTAAGGTATAATAATAAATATTACACTAATTTCATACTTACCAGCTATGACTCAGGAAGGTAAATAACATTTAATGCATGAATACTTTATGTCAAAGGAGCTCTGGTAGCGCAGTGGTTATGAATTGGACTGCTACCTTCAGGGTCAGCAGTTTGAAACTACCAGACATTCCATGGGAGAAAGATGAGGCGTTCTGCTCCATAAAGATTTACAGCCTTGGAAACCCTGTACTCGCTATGAGTCAGAAATGACTCCACAGCACATAACAACAATTACAACTTTATGTCAAACATTCCATTTACATTTCTGAATGATTCTATACAGCTGGATTACAATCTTCATTTTACAGATGCAAAAACTGAAACACAGAGAAGTAAAGTACCTCAGTTACTGGTCATCATCTGCTAACTAGATAACTAGTCAGATGAGGAGGAGGAAATTCAACTTAAGAAATAAGGGCAAAACCCACATGCTTTCCATTACACCATGGGGCCACATACTAAATGTTTTCAATGCAGAAGGATGAAGAGACATACACTCTTGCTAAGGTAAACGGGCACTTTCTAGAAGATAAAGAGGAAGGAGAAAAAGGTTTAAGGTATCTTTGAGATCAGTAAAATTTGGTGGCAAAGTCAAAGTGAGGAAATTACAACATTCTAGCATGATTAATTTCCTGAGTGGAGCAAAGAGAGGATAGGAAAAACCAAAACACTAAAAAGGAAAGCAAATAGGCAGAAGGACAGAAGGAGTGGGTAAAATGCATACTTCAGATTTTCAATAGAGACAGATACAGCAAAGAAAGAAAATTCACAAATTTGGTATTTACGTAATAGAAGAGAGTGGCAGAATGGGTAAAATAAAGAAACATGATACAACTATATGCTATCGACAAAAGACATGGGAGTGTGGAAGCTCTGTAGGATAAGAACTGAACTGCGAATCACAAGGTCAGTGGTTCATGCCCACTTGCTGCTCTGTGAGAGAAAGATGAGGCTTTCTGCTCCAGCAAAGATTTACAGCCTTGGAAAGCCAACACAAGGTAAACATAACTCAGAACCCATTTGACAGCACACAACAACAACACATCTTAGACCCACAGGCACAAGAAGGTTGCAAGTGAAAGGATGGAAAACAATAGTTCACGCAAATAGCAGCTAAAAGAAAAACTGGAGTAGCAATTTTAAAACCAGACAAAATAGTCAAGATCTTTTATAAGAGACAAAGGACATTTTTTATAATCACAAAAGGGTCAATTCATCAAGAAGGTTTAATTAATCATAAACTGATTGTGCACCGAAAATCAGAGCCCCAAAGTATATAATGGGAACATTTACACAGTTGAAGGGGAAAAAAGACAGCTAGCGCTACAATAACATCTAGAAAGAAGTTCAATCAGGAAATAAAGGACTAAGCCAACTAGACCTAACAGACATATAGAACACACCACCCAACAATTCAACACCATGGACATTTTGCTCTAGTGCACATGGATGACACTCCAGGACAGATCACATGTTAGGTCACAAAGCAAATCCTGATACATTTTTTAAAGATGGAAAGTATCCTCTCCGTCCAACCACAATGGCGTGTGAAGTTAGAAAGTAATAACAGACAGAACACTAGAGGATACACTAATATATAAAAATTAGACATCACACCATTATACAATTAATGGGTCAAGACAGAATCAAAAGAGAAATCAGAAAACACTTAACCAAATGGAAGTGAAAGCACATTGTCTCAACATGTAAGAGGCACAGCAAAAGTAGTGCTCAGGGGAAATTAATAGCTATAAATTAGTAACATTTAAAAAAGAAGATCACAAATCAATAATCTAACTTAACAACCTGAGAAAATACATAAAGAAAAGCAAACAAACCCAAAAGAACCAAAAGGAAGAATAGAAATATGGCAAGGATTGGAGCACAGATAGAGAGACCAGAAAAATACAATCAATGAAACTAGAAGTGGGTATTTTAAAAAGAACAATAAAATCTGTAACACTTTAATTAGAATGACAAAGAAAATAAAAAATATCAGAAATGAAAGTGGAACATTCCACTGACTGTATAGAAAGAAAAAGGATTATAAAATAGTCCACAAACAATGGTATGCCAACAAATTAGATAACATGATGAAATCCAGAAATGTCTACAAATTTCCTACAATGACTAAAGAAGATATAAAAGATCTCAACAAACCCCTAACAAGTGAAGAGATTAAATCAGTACTAAAAACCTCCCAACAATGAAAAGTTCTGGATAAGACTGTTCTGTGGAAAACTTAGTTAAACACTTGTAGAAGTGGTCCCAATGTTTTTTTAAAAAAATTCCAAAACAAAGAAT
>NW_006408601.1:11334487-11335316 GCF_000296735.1 Chrysochloris asiatica | reverse complement strand
AACCACAGATCAGTGGTTAAAATCCACCAGCCATTCCTTGAAACCCTTTACAACATTGCTGTGAAGTCATCAGAACTGACTTTATGACTCTCAACAACATCAAACTTACACAAGGGCTCTTTTAAAAAATTCATGGAAATTGTATATTATGATAAAAAAAAAAAAATGCAAGGAGTTCAAAATTTTTTTGCACCAAAATAAACTCATGCTAATTTGTTGTATATAACATGTCTGAACAGGATCTAGTTTTAGGCAGTAAGAAAATAAGATTACTGCTTGACAAGAGTCCCTATCAAAGCATCATGAACTGTGCTAAAATTAAAGCAAGAATAAATATAAAATTTATGGTGAAATCATTGAATCTTTATGAAAAGTTTACAGGGACAATGCCCCAAAGAAATCAGCTGTTTACAAATGGTTAATTCATTTTAAGAACGGAAAAGATGTTAAAGATGAAGCCCACAGCAGCAGACCATCCAAATTAATTTGAGAATAAACAATCTTGTTGGTGCCCGAATTGAAGAGCACTGATGAATGACAACACAATAGACATTTTAATGGTTCAGCTTACAAAATTATGCCAGCAAAAATAAAGTTGAGCAAACATTCTAGTGGATGGGTGCCAAACTGTAGCACCCAGATCAGTTGCAGACAACAGCAGAGCTTTCCATGGAAATTTGAATCAAGATTTTTAAATATTTCTTCAAAGAACTGTAGCAGGGGATGAAACATGGCTTCAACAGCATGATTCTGAAGACAAAGCACAATGAAAGCAATGGCTACCAAAAGGTGGAAGTCAATGCAAAAACTGGACCAGTAAAGAGCAAAG
>NW_006408601.1:11289299-11329480 GCF_000296735.1 Chrysochloris asiatica | reverse complement strand
GCAGCCACCTTACAGTCCTGATTTGGCTCCTTCTGATTTCTTCTTGCTTTTTAAATTTAAAAAGTCAACAAAACTGCACTGACATGATTTAATTCCCAAGAACCTCAGTTCTTTAGGAATGGATTAAATAGTCAGTGTCACCATTTACAAAGTTTATCTTGACCTTCATGGAGCTTATGTTGAAAATAAAGTTTAAAATTATTTTAATTAGTTTTTCACAAATTTTTGAAGTTTCCTTGTATGGATGCTAACAAAATAGCTATATGTATTATAATAAAAAGTGTCAGATTATTGGTTACTAAGAGTTAGAGAGAAGAAAAATTAGAGAGCTAGGAGAAAATAAAAAAAGACAGTTTTAGTAAAAATACTAATAACAAATATGGAGGTACGCATGGAGCTAACATACTGCTTCAATGAGGCCAGAAATCAAATCATGTACTATAATTCATCTGACCTGAGTAGCTGAAAATTTCCATTTCACATTTCTTTAAAAGTCAGGTTTATTGACATATACTTTACATGCAGTGCTAGTCACCCTTTTTGCTGTGTTTTGATACATACAGTTGCATAATGACAACAAAAATCAAGATACAGAAGGGACTTAACACACAAATGACATCACCCAATTTTAACAAATAGTATTCTAATGATCACTTCTACTACTTGGTTTGTCAACTTTAAATGGTATTCTCTACATGCACATTATGAAAAATAAAGCAATGGGTAAAAAACGCTTCCTCCCACTGGCCTTTAGACTTCTTCAATTTTTGTGAGACATATCATTTTACATTGTTAGGGTTTAAAACATTTACATAAATAAAATGTTATCATATTATAACATGCATTTCTTTTGTCTTATAAAAATACCCATGAGTTATGACCAAGTATTTTCCTAGTTTCCTCTCAACACTTCTTGGCTGACTGAAAGTAAAACAGTGAACTCCTGATACACAATTAGTGTTTAATAAATCTTGGCTAGAATTTCTAGTAGTGTTTTAAAAACCCACTTTCACTTTAGATTAAAACATTATTTTTGTTAGCAGCAGTAACAGTAAATGGGTTATCTCTTAAGTATGGTGGAAGTGCTTGGTAATAACAGAGACGATGAATATCCAAGTTACTGGCTGATGGTGTTTAGAAAGTCTTTACTCCATTATAAAGGAAGATACAAATTGGCTCAGCGTTCACAGAAAAATGAATTGTGACTTCATCATGCTTACATAGGGTCTTCAGTATTCTCCCTCTCTCCTAATGCAATCATTCTTTCTGAAATCTTTACACTAGTAATTGTTTCATAAACCTTTCCTTCACAAAAACACAAGGGAAAACTGCTCTGCAATAAGAGTGAGCATCTAGATGATGCAATAGTCATCAAGGCATACTAGAACACACAAATGGGGCATCACTCCGTGTTACGCTTTTCTGACTTTTCGTTTTTCTTCCCCTTCCTGATCCCAAGGTAACAAATAACATTCACTAGCATTGCATATCATTGTTAAGTGCTGTCTAATTGATTCTAACCCATAGTGACCCTGTACAGGGTTTCCAGGGAGCAGCTGGTGAGCTTGAACCACCAAACTTGCAGTTCAAATGACTTTGCAGTCTGATGCATTACCCCACAGTGCCATATCAGTACTCCATATGTACCTCCAGATTATCTTAATCCCAGTGTTGATGTTAGCTGCCATCAAGCTGTATACTAACTACAGGAAGCCCCAGAAGGAAACTGCCTATCCAGCACCATCTTCACGATCACTGGTGCACTTGAGTCCACTGAGGACACTACATTTGGGCGACTTCCCACCTGAGGGCTCATCTTCCAGCACTATACTTTATAGGACAATATTCTGCTGTGCTTCATAGGATTTTCTAATTGTCTAATTTATTCATTAGATTGCCAACTTTCCCCCCTAGTCTGTCACAATTTGTAAGTCTGTGGAAATCTGTCTATGATAGGTGATACTGATGGTATTTGGAATATTGTTGGCATAGCTTCCAGCATCATAGCAACATGCAAGCCAACATAGTACAGCAAACTGACAGACAGGTGATGGAACACTACTATTAGCTATACAAAAGCAGAACAAGAGCTAGAATCATGGACCTCTCACTCTATTGTTGATGACATGAAATAGCTCTATTATTTCATTAACTATAATCTTATTATTTGAACTGTTTTAAGTTCTTAATGAATTTCACCAAGAATTCGACAATTCAAGTGCAGTACATTGCTAGCAGTCCTTCACTTCAGTGAGGTAAACAATCATTGTCTAAATCTCCCTTACAATAACTGTAAGATAGGAAGCAGGTCCAATAATAAACACTGTAGAAGGCAAACAGCAAAATATAGTGACTATGAATATATGGGAGGAATATAAGTAAGGGAGATGTGAGTTTTTTAAAAATCAAGAATTACCCACTTTGTATGTGCTACCATACACAGCTATGAGATGATTTTTGAAATCTCACGAGGTTGTTGCGAGGAATGCATGTAACAATATAAGTTAATGTTAAGTATTTCCTTGGCAAATAATTTTTTTGGTGTTCATAAGTGCCATCAAATCAGTTCCCATTCATAGCAACCCTTTATATGGTTTCCAAGGAGTGACTAGTGGGGTTGAACCACCAAACTCATAGTTAACAGTCCAGTGATGATGAAGTTAATGAATTCTACCAATTCTTCAATATGAAATTGATCAAACATGCAATCACAATGTATTAATCATTACTAGATACTGGAAACAAAGAGAAAGGATCAGTAGTTGGAAAATATGACCGTTGTGATAGAAACAATGCTAGAAATCGCACGAAAGAATTTTTGAAAGACCAATGACTTCTTCATTGCACATACCTTTTTTAAACAACATAAAAGATGACTATACACATGGACCTCACCAGATGGAATACACAGAAATCAAATTGGCTTCATTTGTAGAAAGAGACGGTGGAAAAGTTCCATATCATCAGCCAAAACAAGGCGAGACGCAGACTCTGAAACACGCCATGAACAGCTCATATGCCAGTTCAGGCTGAAGCTGGAGAAAATTCAAACAAGTCCACAAGAGCCAAAATATGACCATGAATATATCCTACCTGGATTTAGAGCTATCTGAAGAACAGATTTGCTGTATTAGGCAGGAAGATCAGAAGAGCTGTGGGATGATGTCAAGAACATCACCATGAAGAAAGCAAAAGGCCATTAAGAAGACAAGAAAGAAGGAAAAAAACAAAATGGATGTCAGAAGATACTCTGAAACTTGGCTCTCCAGCATAGGGATAAGAAGAAAACAGAAGAAATGAGGAGGCAAGCATTGAATAGAAAATTTCAAAAGAGCAGCTTGAGAAGACAAAGTCAAATGTTGTAACAAAATGTGCAGAGATCTGGAATTAGAAAACCAAAAAGGAAGAACACACTCAGCATTTCTCAAGCTGAGGGAAATGAATTAAAAAATTCAATCCTCGACTTGCAATACTGAAGAATTCTATGGGCAAATGCTAAATGATGCATAAAGCACCAAAAGAAGACGGAATGTATACAAAGAGTCACTGTATCCAGTGATCAGTCATTTCAAGAAGTAGCATGTGATCAAGAGTCAATGATGCCGAAGTTGAAGAAGTCCATGGTGCTTTGAAGGAATCGGCAAAGAACAAGGCTCCAGGAATTGATGGAATACAAATGGAAATCTTTCAACAAACGGATGAAGCACTGGAGGCACTCACTTATTTATGCCAAAAAATTTGGAAGACAGCTACCTGGCCAACCAACTAGAAGAGATGCATACTTGTGTCCATTCCAAAGAGAGGTTACCCAATGGACTATGGAAATCATTGGACAATATCATTAATATCTCAAGCAAGTAAAATTTTGCTAAAGATAATTCAAAAACAACTGCAACAGTACATTGACAGACCTGCCAGAGGTTCAAGCTATATTCAGATGAGGACGTGGAACAAAGCGTATTACTGCTGACATGGTACAAACTGTTATATGCACAATCCTATAATAATGGTGATTTAGAAGTAGATGCTGGGCTCAGAAGAGGGCACAGAATGAGTGATATCATTGTTTACATAACATGGATCTTGGCTCAAAGTAGAGAATACCAGAAAGGTGTTCACCTATACTTCACTGACTACACAAAGGCTTTCAACTGTGTGGATCATGACAAGTTACCGACAATATTGCAGAAAATGAGTACTCCGGAATACTTTTCTGTGCTCATGAGGAACCTGTACATAGACCAAGAGGCTGTTGTTTGAACAAAACAAAGGAAAACCAAATTTTCTAATTAGGAAAGATGTGCACTAGGGTTAGATTCTTTCACCATACTTAATCAACCTCTATGTTGAGCACATAATCCAACAAGTGGGATTATACGAAAAAATTGTGTCATCAGGATTGGAGGAAGACTCATTAATAACCTGCAATATGCAAGTGATACAACCTTGTTTGCTGAAAACAAAGAGGACTTAAAATACTTACTGATGACCATCAAAGACCACAGCCTTCGGTATAGGTTGCACCTCAATATAAGGAAAATGAAAATTCTCACCACCGGGCCAACAAATAATATCAAGATAAATAGAGAAGAGATTGAAGTTGTCAAAGACTTTATTTTGCTCACATCAACCATCAACACTCATGGAAGCAGCAGTCAAAAAAATCAAAAGACGTATTGCATTAGGCAAATCTGCTACACAAGACCACTTTGAAAGTGTTGAAGAGCAAAGGTATCAGTTTAAGGACTAAGGTGTGCCTGACCCAAGTCATGGTATTTTCAATAACCTCATACACATGTGTAAGTTGGACAGTGAATACTGAAGACCATAGAAGAACTGATGCATTTGATTTATATTGTTGGAGGAGAATAGTAAAAGTTCTATGAACTGTCAAAAAAACAAACAAATCTGTGTTTGAAGAAGTATAGCCAAAATGTTCCTTGGAAGCCAGGATGGCCAGACTTTGTCTCTCATATTTTGGATATATGTCAGGAGGAAACAGTACCTAGAGAAGGATATCATGTTTGGTAAAGTGGAGGGTTGCAGAAAAAGAGGAAGACCCTCAAAGAGATGGACTGACACAGTGGCAGCAGCAATGAGTTCAAATGTAGACACAACTGTGAGCGCATGACCAGGCAGTGTTGCGTTCTGTTGCACATAGGGATGTCACCGAAGAACAACAAATATGGCCCGAGGACTAGACATTCCCCACTCCTGCTATACTTGATTGGATTTGCTAAAGGGGGAGTTAGAATTTGCCTGGAAAAAATCAGCTTCTTGGTTTAGCCTTCGTTGAGTATGGGGCGTTAGGTGGCATCTTTAGCCCCACCCATAACCTTCAGATTTGGAACACTTGCAGACCAACCCAGAACTGCTGAGAGTACAGGAGATCTATGCAGAATCAAAGTGGACAGTTTAGCTTTTCTGGCTTTGGAGGCATCAAGGTAAGGAAAGTCGGCCCATCAGAGAAAACCCCTTTTAGGACCGAAAGTTAAAGAAAACAGGCGAGTCATATGCTTGCTGGTAACTACCTGGGTCTATTTTTGAGAGGAACTGGGGGACATGCAGCAATGGAGACACAATTTAATTTGGACATGTTCCAGTGGCACTCAATGACCTTAAGATGATAATGGACGGCTGACTGGTCTGAGGTTTAGGAAGTTGTGTGAACTCCTGAGTCCATGAGCGCTAGGGCTGAGAGTGAAAGGGTAAGCTGGTTCAAGTGCAGGGAGTTGTATGTGAACTCCCAAAACTTGAACCTGGTACCCATTTGACCTAGTTTGGATGGCTAGGGCTGAGTTGTGACCAGAACCTAACCAGGTGAAGATAAAGATGTTTGCTACTGTGAGCACTGTTAATTGCTACAATGTGATGAACTGGACTTTAAGTAATGGATGCAGTTGCTCAAAATTCCAACAGAAATGTAAGATTCTTCAAATAAAGGAACATGGTTGTCTCCTCAGTCGTCGTGATGTGCCGTGGAGTTGGTTCCTACTCATAGCAACTCTGAACAGGGTTTCCAAGGTTGTAAATCTTTACGGGAGCAGAAAGCCTCATCTTTCTCCCACAGAACAGCTCGTAGTTTCGAACTGCTGACCTTATGGTTCACAGCCCAATTCATAACCACTGTGCTACCAGAGCTCCTAAACAGACAGGGATGGGCAATTTAGACACTGGCTATCAAAAATTGGGGGGGTTATAATGGCTAATGGCATGAAGTGGCTGGCTTACACACTTTCATGAGTATGCTTAGTTTTAGAATGAGGGGACAAGGGAGAATCCCCACTGACGAGTTTTCCTCTTTTCCTGATGGGTCTGGTGAAACAGGGTAGGGAATGCTGCTGACAGTATTTTAAAATTTCAAATGTGAGTAGGGTTCACTGTGATTGTCAAAATGTTATAACTGTAAGAAGATGTGTAACTATCTTTATTTTATTTTAGGAACTGACGATCCCAAGGTCATTAAGATGAGCATGAGCAGAGTGTGGGATCCCAGCCTGGAACAGTGGCAAACAGGAGAAACAGTGACAGGGGCTGTGGCATGAAAAGAAAGAGCAGCTATGGGCTCTAGGCCTATTGAGCGAATAAGGCTATGTGCATACGGGCAGGAGGGTGACTTGCAGAATTTTCCCTTTGGATGTTTAAAAGAATATTTTTGTTTTGTTTTATATGTGTGCATCACAGTTTTTGCTTTTTACATTTGTGACATATAAGATGCAAAGGGGCTTAGTGAGCTTTCGGTTATTTGTGTCTGAGTTATATCATATTAGACATAAGTATGGCTTCACAGTTTTATTTAGAGATTATCCATTTAGTTTATAGGTTTCAAGTTAACAATGGTGGACTGTGATAGTTAAAGTTCTATGTCTACTGGACTGAGCCAGGATTCCCAGTTGTTTGGCAGCTGACAGTTAACTCTATGATGATTGGCTATGAGCTGCCAATCAACTGAATGGATGTTTCCTTGGGGGTGTGGCCTGCTCCCAATATAATGGACACTTGGGAAAGGTACTCTCTCTCTCTTCTGAAGGGGACCTGGGACTCTATAATTGTAAGTCATTTCCCTGATAATAAACTTACCTCTCTCTACACATGTATATATATATATATATACACACATACACACATACATATCATACCTGGTGTGGAGCTATGGGATAAAGCACTAAACCACAAGGTCAGTTTGAACCAGAAGGTTTGTGGTTCAAACTCACCAGCAACTCCTTAGAAACCATATATAGGGTTCCTATGAGTCAGAACCAACTCAATGGGTTAACAACAATAACACACACACACATATATAGATAGATAGATAGATAGATCTATCGATAGATAGACGTGTGTGTGTGTGTGTGTGTGTGTGTGTGTGTATATATATGTTTCACTGGATTTGCTTCTCTAGAAAACTCAGTCTGAGACACAGAGTTAATATGATTCAGTTTCCCAGAGACAGGGGGAAAAAGAAGCCTCCCCAGACTTATTGGGATCCATTTATAAACAGATAAGATAGGCTGTGCTTTAAAAAAAAAAAAAGGACAGAGAAATTAGCCCCTATTTTAAATCCTTTCATTGAATCACAGAGAAGTCAGGTTTTTATATATTTAACGAAGTCATGGAAAATTTGCCATTCAAGTAAATAATCTCCATCTTAGTATGAAAATATGCTACTGGAAAAAACTAAATGCTACAAAGATTAAAAATGAGAAGCATTTGGGTTAAATTTTGACTTGAATATCAAAAAGCTTCCAAAGCCTAGCTCTTAGTATTTTATAAAATGTGTTCTTGAGGATACCATGAACTTGGAGCCTTGCATACCTTATATAATGTTCAATCAACAGTAGAGTAAATGAGTGTCTTAACGCTTCTTCTAATGGAAACATCTTTCATCTCTACTGGGAACTTTCAAGTCATGCATAGCTTACTCCAAAGGTTCATTTAGTTCTGCCAGACTAAAATGAAACTATGAAAACAAGAATTTTATACTCACCCGAACCCCCTTTTGCCAAGTACTTGTTCTTTGCGTAAAGGACAGAATCTAACATAGACTCAAACAGAAGAAAATAGCCCTGCACAAAAAGAGAAAAAATGGATTTTAGAAATATGCACTATAGGGAGATTAATTTTTGCAATCAGTTCTCTACATAATAATTATTTAAAAAAACAGGCCAGGGTGTTAAGTACATCCAGAGAATTCATTACCATAGAATATACTGAACATTCTTTACCTGTGTTCCTACTTTTTTGACTAACCATATCCTCCATTAAAAGTTTGTAATAGAAATGATCAATGTGTCTTATGTAGCAATCCAGGAAAACGTTAACAAGCAGTAGTTCTAAATTAGGGAATATTTTGCTCTTAGTAGGGCATTTGACAGTATTTGGTAACATTTCTGATTATCACAACTGGGGAGGGCACCACTTCTTGCATCTGGTGGGCTGAGGCTGGGGATGCTAAATATCTTTATAATTCACAGATTACTGTGCATCATTAAGTTGGTTCTGACTCTGGTCAAAAATGACCAAGTAATCTTGATGAGAAATCACTGCCAATCTCAGTCATTCTCCTTACAGACCAACTTCTCCTCAAGCTCTCCTAAGCAACAGGAAAAGGAAGTATTCAGCATAGTGCAATAGAAAGCCATACAACTGAGCGTGAACCAAGGGCAATTTGCTCTCATGTTAGCATTCTAACACAAATTTGTTCTCACCCACTTATTTGTTTTGCACACAAATAACTCTCCTCCAATAATACCAAGGTCAGTGGTTCAAGCTCATCAGATGCTCCTTAGAAACAATATACAGGGTTGCTATGGGTCGGAATCAACTCCAAAGCACTTAACAACAACAATAATACCAAGGACTTCTGGTGTGTCTCTGCAGGATAAGCTGTGGACTTAAGAACCACAAGGTTGGCAGTTCAAACCTACCAGTTGCTCCTTGAAAACCCCATACAGGGTCGTTACAAGATGGAACCAACAGGACAGCACTTCACAACAACAAATAGTACCATATCCTTTGTTGTTCGGTGCCATCGAGTGGGCACCGACTCATAGCGACCTTATGCACAGCAGAAGGAAACACTGCCCGATTCTGGGCCAACCTCACTACTGTTGCCACACTTGAGTCCATCGATGCTATTACCTGGCCAATCCATCTCGTTAGGGGTCTCCCTCTTATTCTCTTACCCTCCTCCATACCAAACATGATATCCTTCTCCAGCAACTGGTCCCTCCTGACACTATGTCCAAAGCATGAGAGACGAACTTTGGCCATCTTGGCCTCCAAGGAGCACTCTGGCTGCACTTCTTCCAAAACAGATCTATTGGTTCTTTTGGCAGCCCATGGCACTTTCAATATTCTCCTTTAACACCATAACTTAAAAGCATCAATTTTACAGTCTTCCTTATTCATTGTCTAGCTTTCGCATGCATATGAGGTTATGAAAATACCATGGCTTGGGTCAAGCACACCTTAGTTCTCAAGCTGACATCTTTGCTCTTCAACACTTTAAAAAGGTCTCCATTCACGTCATCACGGTCAACTCTACTTTGAGGATGCAGCGCTTCCCCAGTTTAAGGGTCTTCCAACCTG
Organism: Chrysochloris asiatica; assembly: GCF_000296735.1. Lineage (NCBI taxonomy): Eukaryota > Metazoa > Chordata > Mammalia > Afrosoricida > Chrysochloridae > Chrysochloris > Chrysochloris asiatica. Next base: position 11,319,889 of record NW_006408601.1, on the reverse strand, counting down.
AGGGGTTCATTTTCTGGCACTATATCTGACAGTGTTTCTCTGTTACTCATAAGGTTTTCATTAACTAAATATTCTGAAGTAGTTTGTCACTCCTTCTTCCTAGTCTGTCTTCATCTGGAAGCTCATCTGAAACCTGTCCATCATAGGTGACCCTGCTGGTATTTAAAATACCGGTGGCATAGTTTTCAGAATCACAGCAACTCACAAGCCACCACAGTACGACAAACTGACAGATGAGTGGTGGACCATATCCTTTAGCCACATGAAAAAAATTTTCCAGAATAGCAATGAAAAAAATTTTCCAGAACACCAACAAAAAAAAACTCCCTGAAAATCCAGAATAGATAATCTTCATAGAGTTATCAACAGCAAATTTAAACATGTAGAAAATACAGCTCTCATGCTTGAATCATTTAAAAAGAAACATAACTCAATTGCCACTAACAAGTCTACATTCAGTATACCCACTTGCTCCAACCAACACACTAATTCACTGATAGGAAAATAACTGTCTACCAATGAAAGCCTTAGCAACAACGCACTTTGATTAATGTGTTTATATTAGGAAAATGACAAAGTCTGTGGAAATTTTGTGAAGGAAAGAGTAGAGGAGCTCAGCAACCTATTGTTCTCACAAGTTAGTTCCTCCTCAATACCATCTGGGTATTGAAACAAGGGTCTTTTAGAATTCAAATAAGTCTTTACCACCTCACACAATTCATGCAAATCTAGTTGCATAAAATGCTTACAGATAAGCATCTGTCTGTTGATTAAGTTAATTATAATCTATGCCAAGGAATTATTAAAGAAAGGGACATAAACTTGCCCTCTGGGGAAATGATCAGTTAAGAGACCATCTTCATAAATTAGGAAAAAGCAGTTCCTGTTTGCAAGGCAGCAGCATATTAGAGCAACATCAACAGTCTGATTAAGATAATAGATAGCTACTTAATGTCAGTTAAGGATTCATCCTATTTCAATCATTTTTGAAAGAGGAAAAAAAAGGTTTACTGATTTGCCACTGTGTCAAACTGATTAATATTAATCTTAAGTGTTTTGCTTCCATACACTCAAATTCCATTTTACTACAAACAAAAATGTTTTCATTAATAACTGAAAGCAGCTCCTTCTAACAATATGCTTATTTACTGCATTTAGGACAAAGTTATTATTAGCAATTCACCAGAGATTAGATTAAATTATACTCTATTTTAAACTGGTACTATTGTCAGTATCAATAATACAGTTGTTAAGGATTTAATCCCTGTGCACCCTTTTCTCAAGGAGCTCTGGTAGCATAGTGGTTACGAATTGGGCTGCTAACCTCAAGGTTGGCAGTTCGAAACTACCAGCTGTTCCGCGGGAGAAAGATGAGGCCTTCTGCTCTCTTAAAGATTTACAGGCTTGGAAACCCTGTACAGGGTTGCTATGAGTCTGAATCGACTCCACAACACATAATAACAACAACAAAACATCCCTTTTCTATGACCTAAAGTTAGCACAACTATATCTCAGCTTGCTCATTTGTTAAGTAGCAATAATCATTGAATTAAAAAACAAAAACCCACTTGCTGTTGATTCCACTCTGACTCCTGGGACCCCATGTGTGTCCGTGAAGAACTCTGCTCCACAGGGTTTCAATGGCTGACTTTTCCAAAGTAGATTGACAGGTCTTCTTCCGAAATACCTGGCTGTTTGCAGCTGAGCTCTTTAACCACTGACATCACTGAGGGAATCCAGATAGCCACAATATACTTGAGTTGTTGTAAGTATTAAAAATGTTAATATGTGTAAAAGGTTTTGAGACAATAAATATTGTTGTTGTTAAGTGCCAATGGGTCAGTTCCAACTCAAAGCAATCCTGTATAGGGTTTCCAAATGGCTTCAGACACTGCTGTGAAAAATGGCACACATTCAAAGTAGAGTATCTTTGAGCTGGGCACTGCCATTTCTGACTCTTAAGAGATTTGGCTGCTATACAATATACACATTTCCCTTGTTTCCTAAGAAGATGAGTTCTGAATAAGGCTTCAACCTGTAAGTTTTCTGTTATGGTTCACCTACATTGAAAAACGGGAGTGTATTCTGGTGCTGCTTCACTGCCCATGACTGAATTGGTCTGAATGGGTTCAAAGTCCTGATGTACTCACAGACGCCTTTCTATACACTTAGTATTGTTGGTAAGCGCCAACGAGTCAGTTCTGACTTAAAGCAACCCTATATAGGGTTTCCAACGAGTAGTTGGTAGATTTGAACTGTCAACCTTGTGGTTAACAGTCCAGTGCTTATCCTATAGTGCCACACCAGGACTGTAGTCTATACACATACGTTGTTGTTGTGAAGTGCTGTCAAATCGCTTCCAACCCATAGCAACCCTGTATAGGGTTTTCAAGGAGCAACTGGTGAGCCTGAACCGCCGACCTTGCAGTTCAAATGACTTTGCAGTCTGGCGCATTAACCCGCAGTGCCACACCCCATATCTACCTACAAAACCACACAGATATTTGTGATTATTATTACTGTTCTTGCTAAATGGTATATAACATTTACAAAATTGTTCCTTTTTCTTTTATACTTTTTAGTGCCTTTACTTAGCTTGGTCAAGTTGTGATGACATCACTCATATTAACAACTATTTTTATTTCACGAAATATAACAAGTATCTCCTATCTAGAAAGTGATTTCCCCTCCTATTCCTGGTAATCTTCGAAGAGTTTTGCTTTCTGTGTATATATCTATTCTTGACTTTTTCTAATAGTGAGATATGATATTTGTCATTTTTTGTGACTGACTTATTTTACTCAAAATGCATGTTCCAGATGCATCCATGTTTCATGGACTCATTATTCTTTAGAGTTATCAAGTATTCCACTGCATGTATGTAAAGTCTTTTGATGAACAAGTATTTTATTTTTTTAAGAGTACTCAGTTATTTGTCTCCTGTCATTTTTTGCTTTGATAGGATCATTAAGTCAAAAATTGTTGTTGTTGTTGTGTGCCGTGGAGTCGGCTCCGACTCATAGCGACCCTGTACAGGGTTTCCAAGGCTATAAATCTTTATGGGAGCAGAAAGCCTCATCTTTCTCCCACGGAACAGCTGGTAATTTCAAACTGCTGAACTTGTAGTCTGCAGCCTGATTCACAACCACTGTGCTACCAGAGCTCCTTAAAATTAGGACTCTTAATTTTGAACCCATGTTATCTTCCAGAAACTAAGTTGTTTTAGTTTTAACATTTAGGTCTTTGGTCTATTTTGAGTTAGTTTTTGTGCATGATATGATCTGTGAATGATGTTATACATTTTTCTGTATAAGCATATCCAATTTTGCCTGTACTATTTGTTTAAAAGACTATTTCTTACCCCACTTAATAGGCTTTGTTGAAGACCAGCTGCCTGCAGATGAATGAATTTACCTGGGTTTTAAATTCTAGTCCATTGATCTATGATCTATGTATCTGTCATTGAACCAGTGCCAGGTTGATTTGATTTCTGTGGCTGCATAATTTTGAGATGAGAAAATGTAGGGTCTCCTACTTTGTTCTTCTTTTTCAATATTACTTTAACTATTCAGGGCCTCCTTTCTTTCCATATACAATAAGACATTCGTTTTTCCATTTCCCTAAAGAATGCTGTTAAGATTTGGATTGGGATTACATTACATCTCTGGATTACTTTTGGTAGTACTGACATTTTCACAGAGGTAAATCTTCTAATACATGAGCACTGAGTAGTTTTCCATTATGTAGATCTCTTTTAGTTTTTTTCAGTATTGCTTTATAGTTTTCTTTGTACAAATCTTTTATGTCCCTGGCTTGGTTCATTCCTTGATATTTTATCCTTTGGGGGGAACTATTGCAAATGGTATTGATTTCTTGATTTCCTTTTTTAAGAGTCCTTGTTAGTGTGGAGAAACCCAATTGGTTTTTGCACTGATCTTATACTTTCATTTTGCTGAATCCTTCTATTAGTCCCAGTAGTTTTCTGGTGGACTCAAGGATTTCCTATGCATAGGATGGTTATGTCATCTGTGAATACTAGATGACAGAAATTTTTCTTCTTCCTTTCAAATTACACTGTCCTTTGCATTCTTTTTTGCCTTATTACTCTGGATAGAACTTTCAGTACAATTGAAGAACAATGAAAAAGTAAATTCTTATTCATTCCCATTCTCAACTGGATTGCTCTCAAGCTTTTTCCACTGAGAATAATGCCGGCTGTTGGTTGAGGAATTTCCCTTTTAATCCTATTCTGCTGATAATTTTTATCAGAAAGAGGTGTTAAGATTTTATCAAATGCATTTTCTGTGACAACTGAGATGATCATGATCATGTGATTTTCCTTTGTTTTATTTATGATTGATTTTCTAATTCATAACTATCCTTATATCCCTGGTATGAATCCCACTTGATCAAGATATATATTATCTTTTTGAAACTATGTTGAATTCTATTGGTTAGCAGTGTATTGGAAAGTTTTGCATCTATAGTCATAAGGGATTATTGGTCTTTAATTTTCATTTTGGTTGTGTGTTTACCTGCCTTTGGTATCAGGGTTATGCTGGCTTTATAGAATGAATTAGGGAGTATTCTTTCTTTTCTCATTAATAACACTAAGAAATGTTCTCAAACAGTCTAAATAGAATTGATGTGAACTCTTTGAATTAGTATGGTAAAACATTCTCTAGTGAAGCTGTATGGGGATTTCTTTTTATGATGTCTAACATATAACATCAATTCTTCCAGTTCCTCCCTGTGATTCTTATTTCCATTCCACCCTCCTTCCAACACTTCTGAACTCTGTCCTTAAGTAAATGCTGCCTTTTTGATCTTGAGTGACAGACCATTCCTTACTAGTCTTGTTGTCAGCTCCACCGCCACCCTGTTATATTCCAATCTACTACCTGACTTTTGGTATGGATTTGTTAAAATTTTCAACCTCTGTCTGTTAGTTTAGGTAGTGTGTTTCTAGAAGTCTGTCCACTTCTTCTAGATTTATAAATTTGTTGGAGTATAGGCTTTCATAATATTCTGTTACGGTCCTTTTTTTAAAAAAAAATCTCCATTGGTTCTGTTGCAATGCCATCCATTTAATTTCTTATATTTTAGTTATTTGCATCTTCTCATTCTTTTCCTTTGTCAAATTGGTCCGTGGGGTTTGTCAATTTTATTGTTTGTTGTTTTTTTTTTAATAAAAGCATCTTCATTCCAGTAGCAAGATATTATTTGCATTGAGTATACTCTAAAGCTACTAGCCTGTCCAAATAGTTTATGAATTTTAAGCTAAAGAATAACTGAGTCTACAAATCATTAAAGAAAGTATTCCTTCAAAACAAGAATAAACATTTTTTTTTAGATTTAGGATTATGCTACATTCTTTAACACTCTTAATGAAGACTGGAGCATACTGATGTGATGCTACAGGAAAATGCACTGCCCCACAAGGTCAGTTTGAACTGCAAGACAGGCAGTTCAAACCTACCAGCTGCTCCTCAGAAACCGTATATAGGGTCACTAGGAGTCGGAACCAACTCTAGGGCACTAACAGCAGCAACAGCAATGAAGACTGGCAATTTCATTGGTTATTCATTTCATTTGGTATTTAAGTAACTATTATCTCCTCAGAAAAGAATTTTCCTGATATTTCTATGTACAATGTCCTCTTCTTTTTCTGCCACCAAGCTCCATCTCTTCCCTGCTTTCTCCTTTTCATACAACACATGAATTAAAATATTTTATTTTTCCTGCTTACTAGAATGTAACCTACAAGAACAGCAAGTTTTTTGAAAGATAGTTTTTTATTGTGAACTGAGTGAAGGTTTACAGAGCAGATAATCAGTTTTACAGTCAACAAATCACACACTTGGTTTTACTTCAGTGATTGTGTTCCGATCTCTTCCATGTAACATGTTATTATTCCACTTCCTCCCTGTGATTCCTGTTTCCATTCTACCCTACTTTCCCACCATTCTGAGCTTTGTCCTTAGGGGAATGCTACTCTTTTCATCTTGAATGGTTGACCATTAATCTACCCCTTGGCTAAAAATTGAGCCATGAGAATAAGTTCAGTTTCAGACAGAAGGATGACCAAGGATCATAGTTTTGGGTTCAACAACAACACAATAGGAAAAGCAAGTTTTTTGTCCATATTATTTGAAGCTATGTTTATGAAGGCTGTAAATGTTTCTGGTACTTAGTAAGAAGTGATATTTGAATGAGTAAACAAGAGTTTCTTTTTATATGTACAGGAATCACTGTAGTTGTTAAAATGAACACAGTGCTGGCTTCCTGTTAGTTTTCTGGTACAACTTAAAATTTGTTATTTTAAATATATATATATATATATACACACATACACACACACATACATATATATATAATTATATATGGTGTAGCACTATAGTTTAATATGCTGGACTGCAAGGTTGGGTTGAGGTGCAAGGTCGGCGGGTCAAGCTTATCAGTCACTCCTCGGAAACCCTATATAGGGTTGCTATGAGTCAGAATTACTATGGCACTTAATAACAACAACCACATATATATAATATAATCAGTATATTATATATATGTAATTATTTTAGTATAAAATAATAATGATGATGATCATTGTTAAAGGGCATTTTATTAAGTGCCTTTATAAGAATTACCTCATTTAATATATGCTGGTGGGCAGAGCAATATACTAGAAGAGGGAGACTGGTAGAATGATGAAGCTAGGTAAAGACACAGGAAAATGTGCATGGGCTAAATGGGCTACAGGTGGTGGTGATGTGCTGCGGAGTCGGTTCTGACTTACAGTGACCCTGTATAGGGTTTCCAAGGCTGTATATCTTTATGGGATCAGCTGGTAGTTTCGAACTGCTGACCTTAAGGGTCACAGCCCAATTCGTAACCATTACGCTACCAGAGCTCCTTAAAGAGGATAGAGGTAAATAATGATATATATACAACCTTGGAACAACAGTGTTCTGTGTGTAGGTACATGGACAGAGACACAAGCAGAATGGATATGGGAGCAAGTTGTTGTTAAGTGCTGTTGAGTAGATTCCGACCCATAGCGACCCTGTACAGGTTTTCCGAGGAATAGATGGTAAGCTTAAACCACCGACCTTGCAGTTCAAACGGCTTTGCAGTCTGGAGCATTAACCCACAGCGCCACACCAGGACTCCACATGGGAGAAAGGGGTATATATATTTTTTATGTATCTCACAAATATATCAGAGTTTGAAGAAGGTTATTTGTATATGGGCAACCACAGGGAGAACGTTGAGTCAACCGTTGCTGCATGGAGGGGACTACAATCATTGATATGAAATGAAGTATATGGTTTATTGATTGTTTAAAACCGATGATCCCATCTGCAAACCTTCACTCAATTCACAATTTAAAAAAATACTCATTTGATTACTAGAAACAAAACACTCAAAGCACATTTTACTGTTATTTCCATTCAACTGATAAGGTAACTGAAGCTTAGAAATGTTAAACAGCTTAAGATAATATGATCTAAAAAACACCTTGTATTCAACAGTGATTGACTGAGCCAGAATTTAAACCTTGTCCTGTCTTACTGAGGTCAAGTTCTGAATCATTATTCTTTGTTTGTTAACTTGCTTTGCCTGATTGAAAATAATGTTTAGTAGCTACATTAAATTTTTTTATAATTAAGAACTTAAGTGCTCCTAAATGAAAACTCCTGATAAGTCATATTAAATATGATTAGACTTTATAATAGGTATAAGACAATTCATAATAGTTCAGAATGATAACAATGCTGTTTATGGAAAATTTATTGGTAAAGTAACGGTTTTCTAAATCAATGAACATGCTATAATATATGCAGAACCAATATGACATTTGTGAGAAATATACCGAGTCACATATAATATCAGATGAAAAGATTCCTACATGTATTCCTAATAATAGTTGTCCTTTCTCTCAACTTTCCACTTTGTTAAACTTCATTTTACTATAGCCTCCCTATGTGAGCCTTTAATTCCCTGGGAATTGTCCTTGGTTCTGAACCAAGTCATTTATTACTGATATCAGAAAGCTGTGCTCCAAGTACCCTGCTCATCTGCAGTGTAATTCAGACTGTAATTTCACAGGCTGCTGCCTCACCTGTAGGGGTGCCATCTGGAAAGAGAATTATACGAGACACTTTCTCCCATAATGCCCATGGGCATTCTTCTTTACAAACTGACATTTACTTTTTAAAAATTAAATCTTGCCTTTAAACTCCAGAAATTAATTACTATGAAAGGAACATATTGAATTAAATATGGAGTTAACATTATTCATTACAATGGGAACCTGATTTGTAAAAAGTCCACTTAATGATATCTTATTGGAACAGATACATTAGTGATAAAAGAACTTGTGATTCCTTTAGTATAATGTACTTCTCTAACTTTTTTAGTTCAAATAATTGAGTCAGTGACACATTAAAACAAAATTAACTACTGAAAAAGTGAGGGAAGGGAAAGTTACAAATAAAATGAATTAATATATGAAATGCATGGCAATAAACACATTCTAGAATTATTTAAAATAAAATTATACATTGCTGTAATGAATAAGCAAGCCTACAAAACCCAATCCTGGTTTCTAAGTAATATACATCTTAAGAATAATCAATACCTGATGACTTTCCCCTTAATACTATTCTCAGTTCTATAAGATTTTACAGAAATTAGAACTGTATCCAATGTGACAAGAATTGGTAGTCAGTTGCTAATTGAAAATGACACATTTTAAGTAAACACATATAATAGAAATGTAAATTCATGTAATAATATTGTTTTGAAACAATCCACTGATTGGGAGCTTTACCATTTCCCTTGCATAAACTATATTTACAATGGAATGTAAATAATTTCCCGATTTGGTTACTTTTAAATAGGAAAGGAACCAAAGGACACCTGCCAAGTGGAGAGTCTGTGATGATTTTTATAATTCCCACTCTCTAGTTCCACTATCCTAGTCTTTCACAACTGTTTCACTCACCACCTTATTCAACAGCAATTTTTAAAAAGCAATCAGGCCTCCCTGACTTTTTCTACAGAAATGTAGTTTCAAAAGAAAAAAAAGTAACTATCTCCTTTTTATAAGCTTATTGAACAGTTTATGATTTACAGCAGTCAAACAAAATAAGCTCTTGGTAAATATATAAACTCAACAGATAGGAGCAGAACCAAGAGAGAATATTGAAAGAAGCAAACTAGGTTTAAGCGTTCAGGGAACCATAGGATTCGACTGTGAAAAAGAAAAATTAAAGAAAGCATAGTTTCATTAATCTGGTGAATTAATTACATGCAGATGGGTAAGGAAGCATCTACTGCATATCCAAATGATAAAACATACTGTCACTATGTCACCTCCACAGAAAAACCTTTTCTGATGCCCTAGGTAGATGAAATCAGGTGCCCTTTATTATAATCCCTCACTGTGTGATGTAGTTTCCTTTTAGAATAGCAATCTATTTAAATGATGTGATCATTTATTTTACAAAGCTTTTTAAAGTTTTTGTCTCGACCACTAAATCAGAGCTGCATGAGGACAGGGCCTATTTATGTCTGTCTTGTTTACTGTTGTTCTACACTCAGTACACTTAGTACACTCAGCTAGGTGCTCAATAAATGTATCTGAACAGAAAAATGTCTGCAGAAGTCTTCAAATAGATACAATGCTATCAGTTAGAGGTTGGATTATGATCAAAGTACAGTAATGAGAGCTCTAAAGCAAGTTTTCTCAGCCATGCACTCACTACTGACATTTCAGCCTGAGTAATTGTGTCCACTGTCAGATGTTTAGCAGCATCCCTAACTTCTACCCACTCAAGCTCTGACAACCCAAAATGTCTCTTGCTATTGTTGTGAAGTGCCGAGTTGGTTCCGACCCATGGTGACCCTGTATAGGGTTTCCGAGGAGCAGGTGGTGAGCTTGAACTGCTGACCTTGCAGTTCAAATGGCTTTGCAGTCTGGCGCATTAACCCACAGTGCCACACCAGGACTCCTAGACATTACCAAATGTCTCTACTAAGAACCAATGCTCTAGAAGTATCTAAAAGTTAATGGACAAACATTCACAAACAACTTACAGTATTCTTCACTATGCCCAGGAATGTAAAATTGTTCCAAATTTGAAATCTTATGATATGTAATATCTATTTATTTTACTGTTATATTAATAATAGCCTTAGGTACTAAACTCTACAATTGCAGTTTTTCAACAATTCTCCAGTCCATCATGTGACCCTTTTATCTTAAAATGTGCCAATGCTAACCACTTGCTTTATCTCAAGTGTGATAATAATGAAGTTGTATGAGAGGTGTCCAAATAATTATGCAAAATCTTTTTTGAGTATTTTCCCAACTGAGAGCTATACAGTGACTGGAGATAGATAATGAGGAGGCCTCAAAATATTCATGGAAAAACGAAATTAAAAGGGAATGTTTCCACAAAATTGTTGGAGCCCTATCATACATTATATACATTTGGTAAAATGCAAGGTAGCTGATGTTATCAAACAAAAGTGTATCTTTTACACTTATTTGCTATAGAATTGCTGCTGTAGTGCCATAGAGTCAGTTCCGACTCATAACGACCCTGTATAGGGTTTCCAAGGAGTGGCTGGTGGTTTTGAACCACTAACCTAGCAGTTAGTTTGTTGTTGTTGTTAAGTGCCTTTGAGTTGGTTCCAACTCATATTGACCCTATACAGGGTTTCCAAGGCTTTTAAAATCTTTACTGCAGCAGTAAGTATTATCTTTCTCCCGCAGAGTGTCTGGTGGGCTCAAACAGGGGAACTTGGGGTTCGCAGTCCAGTACTTATTGTATGGAGCCACCACGCTCCCCTTGCAGTTACAGTCCAGTGTTTATGCTACAGTGTCAAACCAGGACTACAGAACAGATAAGAAAATATTCTGTTTTGAACATATAAACACACTCATAACACACTTTTGCAGAATGTTTTAAGTATTTGATTAAGCTAAGTTTCCTAAAGCAAAATTCCTAGATTAAAAGATTTGCAAATTAAAATTTTTGATCTGTATTATCAAACTGTCCCCTGGAAAAATTAGGCAGTTTCCCTACAACTATACAGTTGTGGATTAAAGACTTAAATGTGAAAGAAAACGGTATAAAATTTGTGAAGAATATCTGGAGAGTATTTTCATGGCCTCAGGAGGGGAAATACGAACATAAAGAAAAAGTCAAATCATCTTGACTACAGAACCTTTGTTCAACAAAAGGCATTTCTATAAAGAATAGAAAGATGTACGTCACAATGTTTAAAAAGATACTGGCTACACACACACGCACGCATGCACACATACACACACACACACCTCCAATAAAGGATACTAATATCAATTACACAACGAAATCTACAAATCATTAAAAGACAGAAACCCCAAAATTTATATACAGTTATTTCACAAACCTATAAATCCAAATAGCCATAATCACATTCAAAATACTAAACTTCACAAACACTACAACCACAATGAGGTATAATGACTATGATACTGGCAGTAATTTACAAAGTCATAAAATGCAGAGTGTTGATAAGTCTACCCAACAATGAAGTAAAAATTCTTCTAGTTGGTGGAAGTTCGGCATTACCTAGTAAATATGGAGGAAAGGTGTAATAGGTAAGGTTTTGTGGCCACGTGACTTAGCCAGGATTCTTGGTGGTTCAGTAGTGAGGGTGTAGTTATCACCTCCATGCTGAACCCAACATGATTCAATCACCCCAGGATGTGATCAGTTCTCATCTGATGTAACTATCCTATGTGTTCTAAATCCTGTGTAGACTTGTGTTTTAAAAAAAAAGTTTTGAGTCATCTTTGGTGATCAGAATTATTTTGTGTGGTATCATCTAAATTCTTTCTAACGTAATTTTTACTAGTTTTAACTTTAAAATATTGATTCATAAAAAAAGTGTTGTAGATTTAGAACAGTCAATTATTTATCATTTGTTCAATGTTTGGAATGTTTGAAAGATACTGAATATATTTTAGAAAGCATACCTGCTCCTTCTTTAATTACGCAATTGGGATTTTTGAGTTTCTCAGTTCAGAAATCCTAGTAGAAGTACCAAAGTTAGAAGGAACTTGAAGAATTTAGAAGACACCACAAATGATATTTCTGATCAACAAAGATGACTCAAATTTTTTTTTTAAACACAAGTGCAAGTCTCAATATAGAAATAAGAAAAGTACCAGAGTTATTATATTAAAATATCTTCCATGACTATATAAAATAAGGAAAACTAATGCCAAAAGTTGGTTCCTACCAAAGACAAAAGATATGAGAAGTCATCAAGAAGACAGAGAGATAACCCATAGTGAGCAACACCAAGAATGAGCTACCATTCTTAGGCGAGATACAAAGGGAAGAGGTACTTAAGAGAGCCCAGAGCCAAAGTTACACAGTGAATGCAAAAGCTGTAACAGATCTGTCCAGTGGGAATTGAAGTCACAAAAGAAATCACATTTGTCAACAAACCACCAGAGGCAAAGGAAGAGGGAAGAAATGCCCTGGCTCCTCCCTCCTTTCATTGACTCTCCCATTAGTGCTTCCCACTAGCCAACCCAGTGGAGAAGATTTGTCATAGCAACCTGCAAATGCAAAGTTAGCTTTTCTTCAGCATAGAAGAAAAGGGAGGGATAGGATACACAATGAATCTTGAGGGAAGGAGTGTGTGGTGGTTCTGTAGGATGAGCACTGGGCTGGTCTGCAGTTCAAGCCCACCAGCTGCTCACTGGAGAAAGATGAGGCTTTTACTCTCTTAAAGCTTTACAGCCTTACAAACCATTTACAGGGTCACTATGAGTCCAGACTGACTCGACAGCGCCTAACAACAACAAGATTAACTTTCAGATTTTGAGATGAAAACTCTAAAACATCACTATTCCGAAGCATTAACTGTGCTAAAAGCAGGGCAAGAATTACCCAAACTGCTTTTATAATCAGGTATGTAAAAAATAACCAATTGGGGTGAGGGGATGGGTGCTAAAGCCTATCTTTTGGTTTGTCTCTAAAGTCTATTTTGGGGTCATTAAAAGATGTATTTTCCAGGAAAAATGAAGCATACCCTAAAGAAACAAGGAGCTCTGGTAACATAGTGGTTACAAATCGGGCTGTTCTGTGGGAGAAAGATGAGGCTTTCTGCTTCCACATAGATCATGTAGCCCAACATACCACTGGAACAGCACTGAAAGTCCAGAAGTAAATCCACGCATCTATGGTCAACCAATTTTTTACAAAGTTGCTAAATCCAATCAATGGGAAAAGAGTCTCTTCAATAAATGGTGCTTGGGAAATTAGATTTCCACATGGAGAACAATGAAACAGTATCTTTGCCTTCTTCCTGGTTACCAGGAGCAGGATGAAGGAGTTAAAGGTAATGGAGAACTATACGACAATCAGTCAATTGTTGTAATTGATATGAATTAAGTTGTACCCTTGTACAAACTTGAACTGGCAAAAATTGTGTGATAGACAAGAGGACTTCAAAAACTTTGTAGAAAAATTCCATCTTTAATTCTACTATTCCATGAACTTTCTGAAGTTCCTTCATATTCATAACAATACCAAAAAATACAAAATTTTAGAAGCTGCTGAGGCTTTCATAGGATTTGGTTACTTGATTTGGATGGCAATTTTGGGGCCAAATTTTTATGGGACATCCAGTTAAATGGTTAATAACACGGTTAGTGCTTCTTTTCATGTCTACTTAATTATATAGTGCCTGGGGTCGTAAAAATTTGTAAGCAGCTATTCAAGGCACAATTGGTCTCTACTCACTTGGAGCAACAGAGGAAAAAGAGTCAGGAATAGAAGGAAGATATGGAATGTATAGCTAGCTAATTGCCTCCACGAACAACTGCCTCCTTTGCCATCAGACCAGAAGAACTGGATGGTGCCTGGGTACCATTATTAATTATTTTGATCAGATTCAACAAAAGAATCCTGATCAAAAGGGGGGTGATACAGAATAGGGGGACAGACAAAACCTTAAAACTATTGCCCTGATAAAATGTTTACAACTTAAATCAAAAACATCCCCTGAAGTCTTCAGACCAAACAATAGTTTAGCTTAACTAGTAGAAAATGTCTGTTTTGAGAACTATCTATATAAGAATAAATTTATGATAGCAACCTAAAGTTTAGGTAGGAAACTTAAAGGGCAATCAAGTTTATGTTTATGAGGGAGGAACAACTCAGAAAAGGAGGGCGAGAACGGTTGCACACTTCAGTGGAACCAACTCCCTAAACTGCACATGTAAAAACTGTTGAATTGGTATATGTTTTGCTGTATATATTTTTCAACAACAAAATGAAGAATGTTAAAATAAAAAGGATCATGTCAGTCAACATGCAGCATAAACTACTTCCAGCTGCTGCCAAATAAATGCCTCAAAAGTGCTTTGTCCAAAGCATCTTTCTAGAGAGATGCTGGATTTTCAGTTGTAGATGACAAAATCCAACTCTTACCACTCAATTCATAAGAGTGTGCAGAATGCAAACAAAATTTTTTTGGCACAAGAAAAATCATATTGTGATTAAGAAACGTTAAAAGCCAAATCTAGCGTTAAATTAAAAAAACAAAACACCGTTTCACATACAAAAGACCAAGTACCAACAACAGTGGCTTGCAATGGCTTTAGTTGGAATTTACTTAAAATCTGAAAAGTGTTAAAAGTTCCCTGAAATTCCTATTATTTTGCTACAAATATCATGTTTATTCAAAATGTAGAGATAATTATAAAGCAAACCATATTGTTCCCAAGTTTTTTGATAAACTCATTTAGATAATATACGTACTACACATAGTCTTATTATTTTAATAAACTAACTTTCCAAGTGGTTAAGAAAGCCTTGTTTATTTAGAAGTACTGTGTACCTTATCTTCATTTAAACTGGCACATCAATAAGTCCCATCAGTTATCAAATACCATTAATTTCACTTTACATATATTTTAAAGTACATATCATTTTAACTTAGCATCTGAACAGTAAATTATACATTATAAAGTTGTAAGACATAACATACACTGTATGATATAACTTAATTATTTTAATATTACCTATAAATTCTACTTCATGTGATAAAGATTGATTGCATAGATTAGCAAATAAGAAAGACAACAAAACAGATTAGTAGAACAGCAGTTACAGCAACAATGTATTAATTCTGATGGAACAGCTTTAATAAGGTCTTCAGAGTAATGGAGAGTTTTAGTCAAGCATAGAAGGGAGTGTCAAAAGGTTCATGAAAAAAATGGAATTCAATGATAATGGAAGTTTTCCACAAACTTTTTGCATCTCCCATGTCTCTACATATTTAGAAAGTAGAAAGACAGTAATTCTGTATTATGATTTGAAAGACAAAAAAAGCTACACTTACAAGAAAAAAATCCATTAAATAGTTGCCATTTCAGAGTAAATTACCATAAAATGATGATGTTGTTGTTGTTATGTACCGTGGAGTCAGTTCCAACTCATAGTGACCCTGCATAGGGTTTCCAAGGCTGCAAATCTTTATGGAAGCAGAAAGCCTTATCTTTCTCCCGCTGAACAGCTGGTAGTTTCGAACTGCCAACCTTGAGGTTAGCAGCTCGATTCATAACCACTACGCTACCAGAGCTCCTTTAAAATGATGATAGCTAACTTAAAAATAATACCACCATTCTTCCACTTATCCATTATAATTAAACACAGAAAAAATACTACCTTATTCACTGCTTTGTTTTTTTAATTTTTACCAATAAAAGGATTTGTTTCTGTAAACACTTACCATCCACTCGGATATAATAACATCCACTTTCTCTATAGGAAGATGAACTTCTTCAATCTTTCCTTTAATTAGTATAACAGTATCTTCCAGTTTATTTAGTCTGAAAATGATCAGATCACAATGAGTTTAATTGGTATATTAAACACATTCTAAAGAATTCATTAATTCCCTGAATGTTACCTTTGTTTTTTGGTCATTTTGTAGATGTCCCAGAATATTTCTGGTTAATACTGGTAATACACTGAAACAATATTTAAAAATTCAGTCTGAAAAGAAACAGGAATTTTATTGAGAATGATGGTGGTGGAGGTTATGTGCCATGGAGTTGGTTCCAACTCATAGCCTGTAAATCTTTAAGGGAGCAGAAAACCTCATTTTTCTCACACAGAAAAGCTGGTAGTTTTGAACTGCTGACCTTGAGGTTAGCAGCAGAGTTGTGACAACTATACTACAAGAACTCCTGAGGGGACATCAAAAAGGTTGTAGAAAAATGGATGAAATAATAATGGTATTGAGACAACAATTCAATAAAGTTAATGTCTTTAATATTTGTTTTCCTCTCTATAGGGAAGGGCAGATCAGACTCACATACAACAAAACTACAGTTTATAGGGAAGTTGTGTGTGTCACAGTGGTAAGAATTAGAAGCCAGAGAGCTCCTCTAACACTCACCAGCCATGTGACCAAATCATTTTATAATCTCTCTGAGCTTCCGTGCTCCCATGTAAAAGAGAACGCTAGCATCTGCTTTATGTACTTCACAGACTACCATGGGGATCAAATGCTTGGGAAAGCTAGGTATACAGCCTCAAGCACTATAGAGTGACAACAATATTATCATGAATAACAAAATACTACATAAAACTTAAAATCCAATGCCTGTAATACAAATTATTTAACCTTGCCCAGTAATAGGGTAGCCCCATACAATAAGCACTTGAGAGTTTGACTCTGCCAGCCTGTGTGGGAAAAAGATGAGGTTTTCTACTCCCTCGAAGACTTAAGGCCTTGAAAACCCTGGACAGGGTCACTATGAGTCAGAACTGATTCCACAGCTCTTAACAACAACAGCACTGATTAGTTTTATAAGTTTGATTGTAATATTAGCACATATTTTTTATTTTTGTAATTTGAAGGAGGAGTTAATTTCAGAAAGCTAAAAGCAATTGCTGATTAAGTTCATATCAAATTAAATAAATTAAATAAATGAATTCTTAATCCTCAGAGGCTATCTATCTGAATTATAATAGATTTTTCTGGCAACAAAGGCAATATTTTCTCTTACCCTAATTTCACTGAGGTATTATTTATATGTCTCAGTACAACTAACTAAATTCATTTCAAGGGTAAAATTTGTTGAATTTTTAAAAACAAAGACATTCAGGTGGTATAAAACATATTTTACCTCCCCACAAAGATTAGTGTCTCTTTCCAGAAAATCTTATCATTCCCAGGCAAGCCCTGATTTTCTATCTCTGACTACAGGTGAGATTTGCATTTTGTAATGTTTCCTAGTCGTGGCATGGTTCTATAGGGTAAGACCTGGACTGAGAACAGCAAGGTTGGAAGCTGAAACCTACTAGGTGCTCCATGGAAATCCTATACAGGGCCACTGTAAATAGGAACAAACTCAACTGCACCTAACAACAATAATGTCTCATTAAAATGAAAGCACTTTGAATGTACTCGTGTCTGGATTCTTTTGCTAAGCACAACACTTATCAGATTCATACATGTTTTTTTGAACAGCAGTGGCTCATTGCTTTAGATTGCTAAATAGCTTTTTGCTATCTGGAGAAACCACAATTTTGTTTATTCATCTGTGGGAGTCCTGGTGTGGTGCTACAGGATAAGCACTGGACTGCTAACCAAAAGGTCAGTGGTTCAAACCCACCAGTTGTTCCTCAAAAATCCTATACAAGGTTGCTATGAGTCAGAACCGACCCAATGACATGTAAGAACAACATTCATCTGTGAATGGAAATCTGGATTGTTTTCCATCTTTGGACTATTAAGGAATTAAAGCTTTATTTATTTTCAAGCAGACTGGTTATATCATAGTATATACAGGTATAATCCACTTTTTTTATAATTTCATTTTATGACTCTTTGCTTTTACAAAAGATCTACATTAGGACCTGTTTTTACTAGCTGGAGAAACCCTAGTGATGCTACAGGATAAACAAACCTATCAGGATAAAGATAGAGCTTTACGCTGCTCCCATGAAGGTTTATAGCCTCGGAAACCCTACATAGCATCTCTGGGTAGAATTAACTAGATGGCAATGAGTTTAGTTTTTTGTTTGGTTTAGTTTTTACAGTCAAAAAAAATCTAAGAAGAATTTTCACTTTAATGAAAAAAAAGGCAGAAAAACACAAGTGTTCAGCATTTTCTTTGAAGCAAATATCCCACCTACCTTCAAACCCCACCCCTGAGGATGAAAAATGGCATACCCAGGCTCATTCAACTGTATTGTACTATATTATTTCTAAAAAGTTGTCCGCAGGAAGTTCAAAATGGCTGTGCAGCCTCTGGCTGGGAAGCAGTTCATTGGCTAGTCTCCCTCCCTTGTCATCTGTGAGCAGCTTCTCTCAGTAAGTATTTAATCCACTTCTCTATAACCTTTCCTCTAAAGCTCAAGGTTCCAGGGTTACAATCTATGCATGTTTCATTTGGGCTTCCTTGTCTTTGTGGTAGAGGGTCTTTGTGTGGCAAGTCTGCCATCTTTCCAGAGAACTTCCTGTCAGATTTATGTATGGTGAATACATAAACTTTGCTTTATGTATTCATAAAGCTTGCTTTCCTATTATTTTAATGGAGTTTAAGAACTTGTTTTTAATTTCGATAGGAAAATCAATAATTTAACTTTTTTTTTCTTTTATTGCTAATGCTTTTGTAGGCATAATTTATTAATCTTTGTCCACTCCATATATTTCACTCATGTATTGTTCTATAACTTTGCATTTTTCACTTTGGGTACATTTTTCTTATGGATAGTATCATGTTCACTTTTTCCTCTATCAATACCAATTAATATGACATTGAAAAAACTTTGCTGAAAAACTATTACTAACTCATAGAATTACATAGGCATCTTTGCTTCTAAAAATTGCACTTCAATGTAAAGAGAACAAAAATCCTCGCCACTGGACCAACAGAGAAAACACTAAAGTTGTCAAACACCTCATTTTGCTCATATGAACACTCATGGAAGCAGCAATCAAGAATTCAAATGATGTATTGCACTAGGCAAATCTGCTGCACAACACCTCTTTAAAGTGTTCAAGAACAAAGATGTCATGTTGAGGACTACGGTGTGCCTACCCAAGACATGGTATTTTCAATGATTTCCTATGCATATGAAAGTTAGACAATAAATAAAGAAGGCCATACAAGAATTAATGCATTTGAGTTATGGTGTTGGAGGAGAATATTAAAAGTACCATGGACCAACAAAAGAACAAACAAATCTGTGTTGGAAGAAGTACAAGCAGAACAATCAGAAGAAAGAATGAAACACCTGAAGAAAGCCTAAGATTAATGTAGGACAACATGAAGAGCAATACCCTATGGGTAATCGGAATTCCAGAACAGGAAGAAACAAAGAAAACCACAGAAAAGATAGTCAAAGAGCTTCTGGAAAAAAATTTCCCTAACATTATGAAGGATTAGAACATAAGCATTCAAGAATCTGATGGACCCCAAAAGAAAACCACCAAGACATATGTTCATCAAACTCTCTACACTCAAAGACTAGGAAAGAATCCTGAAAGCAGCTTGGGAAAAATGCAATATTATCTACAAAGGAAGACCAATAATATTACACTCTGGGAGAAAAGTAGAAAACTCTGAAAGAAAAAACTTGCCAACCAAGAATCTTATACCCAGCAAATATGACAATGAAATTAGAACATTTCTGTAAAAACAGAAATTATAGGAATTTGTAAAATTCAGGTAAACTTTGCAAAAATATTAAAGAGAATTCTTGAGACTGAGAACGAACAACAGCAGGCAACAACCAGAGACTGATATACACAGCAACACCACTGGAATTCAGTTCCGATATGAAAGTGTCCAGAGTAGGACAACACTACAGGACTGAACATAGGGAATTAAAGATGTCAATCTATGGTCAGGAAGAGAGTTCCAGAGTTCCAGGTGAGGAGAGGTCAGGTGAGTTTTTAGATAAAACACATTGTTTTAAAATGGGGAAGAAATTAATAAAGCACAGGGTAACCTCAAAGAAACTTAATACACCTTCACATCAAATCAAGAAGAGGAAAATACATGATGATATTGTAAAACTATGAAGAAACTGCCAAGAAAAAACACAAAAAAATGAACTCAGCACAGGAAAGCAGGCAGAACAAAGAAATCAGCAGCACCACACACACACAAAAAACCACACAGCTAAATGACTGCAATCAATTAATTGTTGTTATTGTTGTTAAGTGCCATCGAGTGGGTTCCGACCCATAGCAGCTCTATACAGGGTTTCCAAGGAGCGACTGGTGAGCTTGAGCATTACACTGAATGCCAACAGATGAAACACAGCAGTCAAGAGACAGAGAGTACCAGAATGGATATGAAAACAGAATCCTTCAATATGCAGTCTACAAGAGGCATATATGCACAAAGACAAACATAGATTAAAAATTAAAGGATGAAAAAATCTATCAAGCTAAAGGAAATAAAAAATGAGGAATGGTAAAATAATCTTTGATAAAATAAACTTTAAGGCAAAAATCAGCATACAAGGCAAAGAAGGACACGATCACATGATTAAAGGAACAACTGAACAAGAGGATATAACATAATAAACATCTATGCTCCCAACTTAAGAGTCTCAAAATATACAAATCAAACACTAATAGAAACAAAGAAAGAAATAGACAACTCATGAATAACAGTGGGAGATTTTAATACATCACTTTCAAAAAAGGACAGAACAACCCAAAAGAAACTCAACAAAGACACACAGGAACTAAACAAGAAAATCAATTAACTTCACCTTATAGACTTGTACAAAGCCCTCAATCCAATTCTTTTCCAGTGCACATGAAACATTCTCCAAAAAACACCATGTGTTAGACCACAGAGCAAGTCTCTATAAAGTTAAAAACATCAAAATCCTACACACTACCTCCTCAAATCACAATGCTATAAAATTAGAAATCAACAATAGGAAGATCAAGGAAACAAAAATCAAATATATGGAGTGATTCTGTAGGATCAGCACTGAACTGGGAACCACAAGGACGGCAATTCAAACCCACCAGCTGCTCAGTGGAAACCCTACACAGGGTCGCTATGTGTTGGAACAGACTTAACAGCACCTACTAACAACAACAAAAGCTACTAGGTAATGCAACAAATCAAAAACAAAATAAAAAAATTCCTTGAAGCAAAGTAACGCAAAAACACAACTACCAAACCCTTTGGGACATTGCAAAAGCAGCGCTGAAAGTGCAATTTGCAGCAATAAATACACACATCCAAAAAGAAGAAAGAACCAAAATCAACACATTAAACACATCTCCAACAATTAATGATAAAAATTAGAGCAGAAATAAATGAATAAGGAAGCATAAAAACAATAGAATCAACAAGACAAGAAACTGGTTTTTTGAAAAGATTAATAAAATCCACAAACAAGTGGCAAATCTAACAAAAGAAGAGGGGGGAGATGCAAATAGCACACATAAGAAACAATATGGGTGACTTACAACAGAACCAATGGAAATCAAAAGGTTAATAATATATTACTATGAATAGTATTTGAAAATAAATTTGAAAATCTAGAAGAAATGGATAAATTTTTTAGAAAATCACAACCTACCTAAACTAACACAGAGTGAAGTAGAAAATCTGACCAGACCTATAACAAAGGAAAATATTGATCAAGTCATTAAAAAACTCCCAGCAAGTGCAACTTACACATTGGCTACCAAAAACGGGGGATATAAGGCACAAAGTGACTGGCTTCCAAGCTTTCTTGAGTGTACTTACGTTCAGAATGAGGGGTGTAAAGTAGAATACTCACTGAATAGTTTTTCTCTTGTCCAGATGGGTCGGTGAAAGGGGAGGGGCGAGGATGGGGATAGGATTTTATGATTCAATTGTGAGTAATTGCTACTATGACTAATTGCAGTTGTCACAGCTATAAATGTAGAGGATGTAAAACTAAAAGGATGGAGTAGTTAATCTTTCATTTCAGGAACAGAGGACCCTAGGATCATCGAGAGGGAAGAGCCTGGGATCCTAACCAGAAAAGTGGCGACAGCAGAGATGGAGGCAGAGGCGATAGCACAGACAGAGCAGCTGAAGACTCTAGACACACGGACCGAGAAAGACAACGTGCCTGCAGTCAGGAGGCTGGCTTGCAAAAGGTGCCCTTTGGACATTTCAACGAATATATATATATATTCTGTGTGGTATGTGTACATCAGGAAAAAAAAAAGTAATAGGGGTAAATACTGTTAACTGATGGTACATGAAGGGAATTGTAATCATTACAATTAAGCAAAATATGATTTGCTGAATGTAAAACTGATGATCTGCTCTGTAAATTTTCACTCAACTCCCAGTTGTTGTTGTTAAGTGCAGTCAAGTCGGTTTCAACCCATAGCAACCCTGTATAGGGTTTCCAGGGAGTGACTGGTGAGCTGACCCTCCCAGTTTGCAAAGCAAGCTTGCAGTCCAGCACGTTAAACCACAGTGCCACACCAGGGCTTCTCAATTCACAATAAAAGCTTTAAATACAAAAGAAAAAACTCCCAACAACAACAAAAAAACCCAATACCCATTCTTGATGAAAAAAAAAAAAAAAAAAAACACTCAACAAAATGGGAATTGAAGGGAAACATAATTATGGGCATACATATAAAACCAATAAATCCAAAAAGGTAGGACTGAGTTACTCCTCAAAAACCCTGTACAGGGTCGCTGTGAGTCAGAATCAGACCTATGACACTTAACAACAACATACAAATCCAACAGCCAAAACTACTCTCAAAGGAGAGAAACTGAAAGAATTCCCTTTGCAAACAGGATTTGTGTTGGAAATCTTAGCCAGAGCTATAAAGCAAGAATGTATAGCGTAGTGGTTACAAATCAGGCTGCGAACCACAAGGTCAGCAGTTTGAAACTACCAGCTGTTCCATGAGACAAAGAGGAGGTTTTCTGCTCCCGTAAAGATTTACAGCCTCGGAAACCCTGTACAGGGTCACTATGAGTTGGAACCTACTCCACAGCACATAACCACCACCACCAAATCTGCAAAGAAGTAAAGCTCTATTAGCATATGACACTATCCTACATACAGAAAATTCTTGTAATTCATTGAAAAATTCGGCAAAGTGGCAGGGTATACAATCAATATACAAAAAATCAATTGGATTCCTCTATACTAATAAAGATAGCTCTGCAAAGGAAATTAGGAACCATTTATGATAGCCACCCAAAGGATGAAATATTTATGAGTAAATCTAATAAGAGAAACAAAAGACCTATACAAAGAAAACTACGAAATACTACCACAAGAAACCAAAACAGAGTTATAAAACTAGAGGAATATATCATATTAATGGACAGGAAGACTTAACATTGTGAAAAAGTCAATAAACTCAAAGCCATCTACAGATACAACACAATCCCAATTCAGAATCCACCATCATTCTTCAAAGAGATGGAAAAAATGATCACGAACTTGATTTGGAAAGGAAAGCGACTTGGGATAAGCAAAGCACTTTTAAAGAAGAACAACAAAGCTGGAGGCCTCTCACTCCCCAATCTCAAAATTTACTACATAATCACAATGGTCAAAACAGTCTGGCACTGGTACAACAAAAGATACATATATCAATGAAACAGAATTGAGAACAGAAGTAAATCCGTTCATATATAGTCATATGATCTTTGACAAAGTGCTAAAGCACATTAAATGAGGAAGAGACAGTCTCCTCAACAACTGGTACTGGCAAAACTGGAAATCAACTTGCAAAAGAATGAAACAAGATCCATATCTTATATCACATACAAAAACAAACTAAACATGAATTAAAGACCTAAATTTAAAACCTAGAACTGTAAAGATCATCAATGAAAAACTAAGGACAAGCAGGCGCTCTAATACATGGCATACAAACATTATCAAACATTACAAAAAAATGTACAAGTAGTAGAAGACAAAATAGATGGCTGAACCCTCCTAAAAATTAGAAAACTATTTTAAAAGATTTTGCCAAAAGAGTAAAAAGGGAGCACACTGACTGGGATTTTTTTTTTTTTTTTTTGCAATGACATATCAGACAGGGGACCAATATCTAAAATTTATAGAAAATTACAACATCTATACAAGAAACAGACCAATTAAAAAATAGACACAGGACATGAACAGATACTTTACCAAAGAAGACATCCAGGACATGAACAGACACTTCACCAAAGACATCCAGACAGCCAACAAATATATGTAGAAATGTTCACGATCATCAGATATCAAACAGATGCAGATCAAAAAAAACAATGAGATATCACCCCACACCAACATTAAGAGCAAAGTTTAAATACACAATACAACAAATGCTAGTAAGGATGTGGAGACTGAAACCCTTCTACACTGCTGGTGGGATGGTAAAATGGTGCAACCACTGTGGGAAATGGTATGGTGCTTTCTCAACAAGTTGGAAATAGAAATGACCAGCAATCCCTCTACTTGGTATTATATCCTCAAGAAATAAGAACTGTGACACCACTAGATCTATGCACACACATGTTCACTGCAGCACTATTCACAATAGCAAAAAGATGGAGACAGCTTAAATGCCCATAAACAGAAGTATGGTTAAACCAACTTTGGTACAAAGAATATTATGCAAAATGAAGAATAACGAACAATCTGCAGAACCCCTCACAACATGTATGAACCTGGAGGACATGCTGAGTGAAATTAGTCAATCACAAAAGGAAAAGTACTTCATGAGACCACTGTTGTAAATGTTTGAAAAAGATTTTCTTGTTAAATGAAACATTCTATGATGGTTACCGGGCATGTGGGGAGGAGGGGGTAAAAAAAAAGTGAATTGAGGAAAATACAGTTAACTGATAGTCCATGGAGGGGATTGCAATCCTTGTAATACATAATTTGCATGTTAAATCATAACCTGGTGTATGTTTTGTTGTGTATACTCTGAACAACAACACAACAATTAAACTTTAAAAATAAAAGAAAGAAAACACTTTGGAGAAGTTACACTGTGACACCCATGGAGTCACCATGAGTTGGCGTCCACTTGATGGCAAATGGTTTGGGTTTATCTTTTTCGTTTCTGTAGGATCTGTAGTGGTGTTCCCTTTTCCTGTCCTCCTATCTTTTGTCCTTAACAAATAGTTAAAGGCTTATTCATTTCAGTGATTTTTAATTAAGAACCCACTTTGTGTTTTTGCTTTTCTCTTATTTTTCTATTTTGTAATTCCCTGATTACTACTTGCAAGTGTGGGTGTTCTTGTGCACATGCCCTCTCTTCTTATCAGCTGATGCTTTACTCTCCACTCTAGTCCTCTGCGGCTATGTCATTGCCTGATTGCTACTCTTGCATGCCATAAATTTTGATATACTTTGTTTTTCTATTAATTCAGTTCAAGACATTTTCTAATTTCTTTTCTCTTGTGGTTTCTCCTATGTCCTCTGGGTTATTTCAAAGTGGGCTATTAATTACAAACTAATTTTAGTATATAAAAGATATCTATGTTATTGTTTTATCGTTTTACTTTGGTGTGGCCAGAGCTTATGTTATAAGAATGAAATCCATTTAAATTTATTTAGACAGCTTTATTGCCCTGGTGATCTATCTTGGTGAATGTTCTATGTATACTTGAAAAGAGTATGATTCTACAGTCTCCAACTGTTCTTTAAATGTCAAATAAGCCAAGTAGTTCAATAGTGCTATTTGTTGTTGTTACTGTACAGAGTAAAAGAGCTCCATGGGGTTTTCAAGATGTTTACTGATATGTTATGTAAGTCTTCTGTTTTCCTACTGCTTTATATCTACTTACTCTATCAACTGACTGAAAAACAAGTGTTGATGTCACCAGACATACAGGCAGTCAACAAGTTAAGAACATTGTTGTTGTTGTTAAGTGTCGCCGAGTCAATTCCGACCCATAGTGACCCTGCATAGGGTTTCTGAGGCTGTAAATCTTTACAGGAGCAGAAAGCCTCATTTTTTCTCCCGCAGAACTGCTGGTAGTTTTGAACTGCTGACCTTGAGATTAGCAACCCGATTCGTAATCACTATGCTACCAGAGTTGTTGTTGTTGCTGCTAAGTGCCGTGGAGTCGGTTCCGACCCATAGCGACCCTGTACAGGGTTTCCGAGGCTGTAAATCTTTACGGGAGCAGAACGCCTCATCTTTCTCCCGCGGAGCAGCTGGTAGTTTCGAACTGCTGGCCTTAAGGTTCGCAGCCCGATTCGTAACCACTACGCTAGAGTAGAACTACAGAAAACTCCTACTTGCCTTTTGTTGTTGTTGTTGTTAAACACCATTGAGTCGGTTCTGACTCACAGCAACCCTGTAGAGGGTTTTCTAGGTTTTAAATCTTTGCAAGATTTAAATGCCAGTGTTTGGAATTGATTTGAATTGGCTATGTCATGGCTGACGAAGTAAAAGAGGAACAGACCTGAAATTTTACAATTTGGTGACTTGTCACAGTTAGCAGAATGGGAAAAATTAGTGTTGAAGCTGTGGAATGGGAAAGTTGGAAGAGGCCTGGTGAACCACTGCAACTTTTAGACAATTTAAAACACATACTGCCATTGAGGCAGTTTCAAGTCATCGTGTCCAAAAGGACAGAATAGAACTGCCCTGTAGAGTTTTCTAGGCTGTGGTTTTTACGGGAGATGATCCCCAGCTATGTCTCACACTGAGTGGATTTGAATCCCATTCTTTTGATTAGCAGATGAACTCTTAACCACTGCGCCACCAGGGATCCATATCATAAAAAGTTTATTACTCATTGCAGGATATACCCTGTGGTTGGTTGAAGATGCATGGAGGGGATTGTAACCATGGCAATGAAATGATATACAATAGAATGAATGTAAAACTGATGTTCTCACATGTAAACTATCACATAATTCACAATAAAACATTTTTTAAAAGTTTATTACTCAATTCGTTTTGTAATACTTTTATTATGATTTTTGAACATATAAAGTGGCTTCAAAAAGTTTGTGGAAACATGAAATTTAAAAATTGTGAAAATTTTCCATAAACTTTTTTTATAAAGCTCCCTTGTATGTTCATGAGTAGCTTCTACATTTCTGTCCTCTTACTATCTCAGAGGGGTTTCAGAATAAAGGTTATATTGCTTTCATATATGGACACTTTGACAAAGATATTATAAAATAGAGAAGAAAAAATGACCTTTGCATAAAGTAGGCTGGACAACTGGTTCCAAATAGAAAAAAGAAAGAAACCAGACCACTATCTCACACCATATACAAAAATCAGTATAAAAATCCAGTGGGCTACAGACACAAAATGTAAAAAACACTACTATCAACCATTTAAAAGAGAATACAGGAGAGGATCTCTATAATCTCAGGGCAGGGAAAGATTTCTGACTCCACACACAAATAGCACCAATAATAAGTAAGAATTTCACTTCACTAAGGCCTGATGACGAGACAAAAACACCAACAAGTTTCTATATAATACAAAAGTCAAACGACTCAATTCAAAATATATAAAGATGGCCAATAAAAAAATAACACAACTCAAAAACCTGAGGAAAACACTTGAAGTGATATATTATTGAAAAGAAAATCCAAATGACTAGTAATTATTTGAAAAGGTACTCATTCTCATTAACAATCATAACAATGAAATACTGACAAATACAATGAGATACTGACACAACCAATTGGGGGTGGGGGAATTAAGCTGGACAATGTCAAGTCAGCCATACACCAGATGGAAGTATAAATAGGTACAACCCTGTTGGAAAACAAGTCTGGTATCATACAGCTAGGATATTTAAACCCCAAATCCTGCTATTCTACTTATAAGCTTGTGTATTATATATATGTGCTCCAGGGCACATGTACAATATGTCTATAGCAGAAGTGTTCATAATAACCCCAAACTGTAAAACACGCAAATGTTCATCATGAGTAGAAAGGACAAATTATAATATATTTATCAATGGTATATTATATCTTAGTAAATATGAAAGAACAACATGAATGAATCTTAATAATAATGGTGAGAAAAATAATCTAGACAAAAGATTGGATAAAATGTGATTCCACTTACATAAAGATCAAAATTACATAAACTGAACCATTTAATTTAGAGATGTCCATTTAAATCTATAAAGCAAAGCATGAAAGTCAGGCCGGTAGCTCTCAGGAAGAGAGAGCTTCTATTGAGAAGGGAAGTGGAATGTGAATCTGGAGTGCCCTGTGTAGTGACTACAGGAGTGTTCAACGTAACTGACATACATATGTATATTTATGCATATGAAAGAAGGAGTCAGGCACAGTGGTTATGCGCTCAGCTGCTAACCAATTGGTTGGTAGTTCAAACCCATCAGCCACTCCATGGGAGAAAGATGTGACAGTCTGTTTTGTAAACATTACAGCCTTAAAAACCCAACAGTGCTGTTCTATTCTGTCCTATGTTGTTGTTAAGTGCTGTTGAGTTGGTTCCAACCCATAGTGACCCTGTATAGTGTTTCCGAGTAGCAGCTGGTGAGCTTGAACCACCAACCTTGTGGTTCAAACTACTTTACAATCCAGTGTATTAATCAACAGCGCCATAGGAAAAACTTTTTTTGTATAATGTACTTTAAATATGGTCATTTATGGTTTATGTATGTTTATATGAATATATTTCACACTAAAATTTTCAGAAAGATGCCTCTACCATATTGGAGCTTTTTTATCTTTCTGCTGAAATTACTATTACTTGCTATAACTGAACTATGTATTAAGGATTTAAAATTACAAACACTTCAAAGAAAACAAAGAGCAAGCTTCTTTTTAAAAGAGCAAAATGCTCCCAGTGCCTAGAAATAGCTTCAGAATGGTTATGTTGAAACAAGATCTGTGTTCTGTAAAAGGCCATCTGCTCTGGCTGTTTATTGTCTGCTACAAGTCATAATCCTATTTGCATCAGTAATTACTTGTTGTTCAAATATGAATATAACAGGAAAGATTATGATTTCAGGAATACACAGAAAAAAAGACAAAGCCACACAATTCATAGCAGCTCTGTAATGAAACTGCTCAACAAAAATATCATTCACGAAGTTAGTTTCTTTCAAGAGACTATTAACCTTAATTATTTGAGATTTCCTATTCATAAAAAAAGAAATGATAGATTATACTTACTTTTCTTATCCTTAAAGCATTAATAAAAAACATTCCAAATGAATTCTACATCTGGAAATACCTGCCAAATACCACTGCTGTTGAGTGCCATTAAATTGGTTCCAACTAACAGCGACCTGGTATATGGTATAGGGTTTCCAATAAATGGCTGGTGGGCTTGAATTACCAACCTTGGCTAGTAGTCCAGTGCTTATCCTACATTGACACACCAGGACACCATCAAACACCATGTTGTTGTTCCTTTTCAGTACCATTGAGTCAGTTCGATACATAGTGGCCCTATATATGGTTTCAAAGAAGCAGCTGGTGGATTTGAACCGCCAACATTGTGGTTAGCAGTCCAGTGCTTATCCTACAGCACCACACCAGGATGCGATAGCATAACTTTAAGCTACAAAAATAAGATACTGTAATAAAAAGAAGATTTTAAGCAATCCCCTCAATTAAGCTAATAAGCACTGAAATTATCAATCTTTCTAAATTCCAAGTCTGCTGAGTAACAATTTAACTTTTATTTCAAGAATCAGAATCAATTTTATTTCAAGAATTGTGTCCCCCAAAATTAAGTGTTGTAAATCCTAACTTCTATGCTCATGATTACAAATTTATCTTTGTTGTATTAATTGAGATAAAATTATTATAGGATGGGTCTGAGCCAATCTCTTACAAGATATAAAGTAAACTGATTAGGACAAGCAAGCAAACAAGCAGAGGTGGGGGAGGATTGATGTCAAGTGACACGGAGATTGTCAAAGGAGGAGGAAACAAGCTCAAGAGACAGGGACCGTTCCCTGGAGCTGACAGAGTGAAAGCCTTCCCTGAGAGCTGGCACCCTGAATTCCAACTTGTATCTTCCTAAACTGTGAAAAAATGCAGTTCTGCTTACTACAGTGTAAAGCACAAGACATAATACACACTTAACCAAGCAAGTGACATCTGAGTTTAGCCTGAAAAGACATATAATTGTATGAAGTTGGGGGAGAGTAGTATGTGCACACAATTGCCCATGTGTGTGACAAGGCATGGAGGGAGTTTAGAGGTGATACATGAGCTTTGGTGGCCCAGTGGTTAAGTGCTTGGCTGATAACAAAGAGGTTAAGGGAACTTCCTTCCATAAAGACAGTCAGAATCTAAAGCAATGGGTTTGGTTTTTTGGTCTAGAGGTGATGCTAAGGAATCTTAATTTTACTTAAAGACTATAAAGAGCCATTTTAGCATTTTTAGAATGCAAAATATAGGGTCAAATTTGTAACTTATTACTGATTGTGAGGGTTGGAAATGTAAAGGTAGACATTTTATAGCAAGGAGGGGAGTGATTAACTTTTCAGTCTAGGAGCGGAGGTCCCTAGGACCACCAATGGAGAAGAGCAGAGAGCGGGACCCTACCCA
>NW_006408601.1:11276776-11289139 GCF_000296735.1 Chrysochloris asiatica | reverse complement strand
TTGGTTGATGATGCATGGAGGGGATTGTAACCATGGCTATGAAACGATATACAATAGAATGAATGTAAAACTAACGTTCTCTCATGTAAACTATCACATAGTTCACAATAAAACATTTATTTAAAAAAAAATGTGTAACCGATTTTGTTCAGACATGATTTAGATAAAAGACATAGCTCATGTCTGGGAAAAAAAAAAATGTCTAAGAAGATGACAAATAAATGGTATAAAATACCACTGGAATTCACGAAATAAACACCTAATCAATTAAGTGATAAATCCAAAGTGCATCCAGAAGAATAGAGGGTTTATAATAAATAGCTATTTTAAAAAAGAATATTTGGTGAATCAGAAGAGCACATAACTTAAAAATTTACTAAGTATAATATTATTTTTGAAGAAGTAAACTGAAGTTGTCAAAGATTACATTCTATTTGAATCAACAATCAACATTCATTGAGGCAACAGTTAAGAAACAAATGATTTACTGCAGTGACCAAATCTTCTGCAAAAAGACTTCTTTAAAGTTTTCAAAAGCACAGAGGTCACTTGGATAACTAAGAGGTCACTTGGATAACAAATAATGGTCTTTTCAATTGTCTCATATGCATGCAAAAGTGGGAGAATAAGAAGGCAAGACAGACCTTATGCAGCATTTGAGCTGTGGTGTTGGTGAAGAATTCTGAGTATATACTATGGGCTACAAGAAAAACCAAGAAATCAGTATTAGAAGAAATATAAATAGAATTCTCCTAAGAAATGAGGGTGGCGAGATTTTAGTTTTAAAGGTCATTTGCAGGAAAGAAAGCATTATGGTTGGTAAAGTAGAGGGTCAGTTAAAAGAAGAAAAGCACTCAGTGATATGAACTGACACAGCAGCTGAAAAACTGGACTTAAATACACCAAAAGCATACCTGGTGCAGAAGCAGGAATGTATAAGGTCACTGTAGGTCAGAGCCAACTCATTGGCAACTAACATTACTTTTCTTCCAGTTCAACATGGTGCATTCAAGCACACTTGCCCATTTCTTCTGTTCCTCAAACCCAGTGAAATGATAGTAAAGTAATATAAAATGCACAGAATTCATTCATTTATGGTGATTTGGAGAGGGAATATTAAAAGAACCAAAGATGTAGATAATTTAGAGGAAGACAGGAGAGAGATGAATAAGATTATCTTGGTAAACCTGTGAAGAACCAGAGAAGTGGAGATGATAGCCATTCTTCATAATATAAACCTAGAGTCAGGAAGTATATATAGAAAGTGTGAATATGACCGCAAAAATCTTAGCAGATTGGTGACCAGACCAGTTCTCCCTTCACTACCTCAGAGGAAAAACCTGTACTAGTTACCTTAGTGAAGAATCTAGTCCTTCATTCTGACATGTAAACAAAAATACAAGAATCCTTAACCATCTGAGGTGGGTTGGGGGATGTACATCCCCTGGGAAATAAACCCAACCAGGTATATGATTTCAAAGACAAGACTCAGAACAAGGTCATTCTATGAGCTGTTTCTCTCCCGGGGATATACTTTGTATTTACAAGTGGTTAGCTTCAGAATTCATGCATTTGGGAAGAATATTGAAAGTACCATAGAATGCCAGAAGAATAAACAAATCTGTATTGGGAGAAGTAGAGACAGAATGCTCCTTGGAAGCCACGATAATGAGACTTTGTCTCTCATAGTTTGGACATATTATCAAAAGGGAACAGTCCCTGGAGAAGGACAACACGCTTGGTAGAGTGGAAGGTCAGCAAAAAAGAGGAGATCTCCTAATGAGGTAGCTTGGTACGGTGGCAGCAGCAATGGGTTCAAGCATAACAAAATTGAGAGGATGGTGCAGGATCTGGTAGTGTTTTTTCAGTTGTGCACAGGGTCACTGAGTTAGAACCACTTGATAAAACCTAACACAAAGAATGAGCAGGTGCAGGGCTGTGATGTAAAAAAGTTCTCTGGCTCAACTTTTCTAGTCTTTCTCTCACCCCATGCAATTTTCTATTTTCTTAAAACTTCTTCATAATAATCCCCGTGATCATTCTGTATCCTGAGCAAATATATCAAGATTGCCCATTTACAATTAAAAAAACAAAAAACATAAAAGTCACTCTGCCTTAAACTTAACAGGCCCAGAAGATCCCCTTGTAATTCACTTTTTAGATTGGACATTTTTTTTTTTTTTTTGGAAGGCACCCTAGTGAGACAAAGACAAGTGTATTACTGAGATAATTTGTATGCAGCCATCTAATGATTGTAAAAACATTTTGTTTGGAATAAACCCATGTTTGTATAAACTGGAGTCCTGGTGTGGTACTGTGGGTTAATGTGCTAGACTGCAAGGTCAGTTTAAACCGTAAGTAAGATTGGTGGTTCAAGCCCACCAGCCGCTCCTTGGAAACTGACTCAACAGCACTTAACAACAACAAATGTATAAACTGGAACCCCAGGAGCAATATTTTTTAATTTACCTTCATACCAGGGGGAAAAAAAAAAAAATATATATATATATATAGTGACAACAATCATCTGATTCAAGCAAAGGAAATGGATTCTCAGACCTTGCTTATGATGCTTTGTCGATCTTTGAACATTAGATATCCTAGGTTCTGATCATTCATTCATAAAACAAGCACTGATGCTGAATGTCTACTATGTGCCAGGTAGCATTACAGGTGCCAGAGGTACATTATTCAACAAAGAACAGAACATTTCTTACCTAACCTTGGGAAGTTGAAATTCTAGTAAAATTTCTAATGAAATTTCATTTTGTATCCTGGGACCTCAGACATTTAAGATTGGCAAGATATATATTTAAAATATTGATACTGATATCTGATATGGGATCACATGCAATTTTTACTTTCTTATTTTATCCTCTCTTGTGTTTCCCCAATATATACACGTAATTTACTTTCCTTTCTTCCTTTTCCCTTTAAATAGAACAAGAACTGGTGGAAAGGGCAACCTGGCTACGCTATGGAGAAAAGATATCGGTGGGCAGTAAATATCAAGAGCAAAGTTGAAGTACGAACAGGGACAATTATGTGCAGATGCACCAGTTCAGGTGAAAGATGTCAGAACATGAACTGATTAGCAGCAGTTAGTACTCTACTGTAATACGTCGTTCATTTCTTAACTGTTGCTTCCATGGATGTTGATCCAAACACAGTCATCATTACTACCCTACAGGTAACAGAGGGACAGAGCTGAGAAACATCAAGGATTCTGTCTCCAACGAAATATGCTGGGTAAAACAGAGGGAAAGGTCAAGGATGAATTCCTGGTTTTCAATTTTGACCTAAAAAGAGCTAATGTATACTCAATTCTTGTGTATTGCCATAACGTTAACAATGTTCCTTGAGAAAGATAATAAGAACTACTAGAACATTTACAAAGGAGCTCTGGTAGCGCAGTGGTTACGAATCGGGCTGCGAGCCGCAGGGTCAGCAGTTTGAAACTACCAGCTGTTCCACAGGAGAAAGATGAGGCCTTCTGCTCCCGTAAAGATTTACAGCCTCGGAAACCCTGTACAGGGTCGCTAAGAGTCGGAACCGACTCCACGGCACATCACAACAACAACAACAGAACATTTACAATGTTACTAGGTAATGATGTTATTTCAGATAGACCAGGTTGGCAGCACATCTAAAGTGAACACGAAGATTCATGTTGTGCAGTGGAAGCCTGGTTTGGGCTCTACACCTCACTCGTCACATGCCAATTATGTGACTACATGAGCAGTTACCTTTGTGAACTCTGGAACTTTTACGACTCAGGTGAAGTTTTCTGGGTAGAGACATCTCACGTATGACTCTGAGGTGCCTGTATGGCTCTCTTATAGAAGCAGACAAGTCTTGTATGGCTCTTGGAAGTCTGCCCTTGGCCTCTAGGGCCTTTACCAATGCTTATCTTATTTCTTGTGCTCTTATTACAGCACCCTTTACTGTACTAAATCTTAGGTTAGTCATTAGTACAACTTTACGCTATATTAATTCTTCCAGGAAATCACTAGTGGGTGGTCATAGGACCTCCAAGACAGCTGTGACCCCTGAGTGAACAAAAAATTGGGGAGTTTGGTAGCAGGGTGTGGAAGGAAAGGAATTTAGTTTGCTTGTAAGGTAACTTGGGCTCCTTTGTTACCTTCATTAAAGTCCAATGGGTTTTGAGCAGCCAAAAAAAACAAATTTTTTTTTATCAATTTAGCATCAACAGTCCAAAATCCTTTTCAGCTTTAACTCATCCTTTGATGTTATTCCTATTAAATTCAGCAACAAAA
This sequence comes from Chrysochloris asiatica, assembly GCF_000296735.1. NCBI lineage: Eukaryota > Metazoa > Chordata > Mammalia > Afrosoricida > Chrysochloridae > Chrysochloris > Chrysochloris asiatica. The sequence goes on along the minus strand of NW_006408601.1, from coordinate 11,284,862 downwards.
TATGGAGCAGATTCCTCATTTCAAGAATTTCTGCTGGTGTCTTTTGTGATCTTACACCAAATCTTAGGTATAGCCTTGTAGTTGCTAAGTGCCACTGAGTCGATTCCAACTCATAGTGACCCTGTTTGGAAATCCAAGGAGCAGCTGGTGGGTCTGAACTGCCAACCTTTTGGTTATCAGTCCACTGCTTATCCTACAGTGTCACACGAAGACTCCACGTATATCACTGTTGTTGTTAAGTGCTGCTGAGTCAGTTCTGAATCATAGCAACCCTGGATAAGGTTTCCAAGGAGTGGCTGGTGAGTTTGAACCGCTGACCTTGTAGTTCAAACCGACCTTATGGTTGAGTGCTTATCTGACAGTACCATACCAGGACTTTATGCATTTCATTAGCATCATTAAAATATTTAAGTTGTTCAGTTCTGGTTAAACACCTTTACTAAGCTTCTACCCATCTCAGACACTTTGCGAGGGGTCAGGGACAAACGATGAAGAAAATAAAGTTTCTCTAGAGTTTAGAGAGGGGTACTTATATAAACTCGACAACAGAGTAACATACTCTCTAGGCTTTCCTTATTGTTTTATTTCTAACAGTATTCTATACACAGGCAATATAGAAGATTGCATCTTTAATGTCTTACTGAGATTGAAAGTACGACAGTGTAGCTATATAATGGATCAACCCTCTCACAAAAGCCTTCTGCACCAACATTCAAAGGTCTGAATAATGAGCTATTCCAGACTGAGTCAATGTGAAATCAAAGGCAATCAGGATAACGGTGAAACAATTACCAGAAGTTACCTTTGCTTCCTGAGGGCTAACACCGTATACAATTGTCTGGCAACTGAATAGCTTTGCTATCCTTAGATAAGTTTATGTTTCCGAAATGATCATTCACTGCATGGTTGAAAGTATGATAGCAACAATAAACAATTTCTCAATCCTTTCATATTCTACTTTTGAGTTCTACTTGCCCCTGCTAATACAATTTCTTTGAATACCTGCATTCTACTTTATTCATGTCTGCAATCTTCAGAGAGCAGCTGTCCTGATCTTTTCTAAATTCTACTATGTTTATACAGATGAGGGAACTTCAAAAAGTTTGTGGCAAAGTGGAATTAAAAGATAATGGAATGAGATTTCAACTAAACAACCCTAGTGACAGGAGCTGGAGCGGCAGCACAGCTTATCCCTGTTTCCCCTCCCCCTCCCCTTCTCCAGCGGACTTCCTGGGCCCTCTACACTCTAAAGTCCTGGTCCTGCCATGTCCCAGAAACAGGAAGAGGAGAACCTTTTGGAGGAGACCAGCAAAGAGAAGCAGGACACACAGGAGAAGGAAGGTATTCTCCCTGAGAGAGCCGAGGAGGCAAAGTTAAAGGCCAAATATCTAAGCCTAGGACAAAAGCCTGGAGGTTCTGACTTCTCAAGAGACTCCAGAAAGGGCAAAAGTACTTTGACTCAGGAGACAACAATATGGCCAAAGCTAAGATGAAGAATAAGCAGCTGCTTAGTATAGGACCAGACAAGAACTTGGTGACTGGTGACCACATCCCCACCCCACAGGATCTTCCCCAGAAAAAGTCCTCGCTAGTCACCAGCAAGCTTGCAGGTGGCCCAGTTGAATGATGCTGCCCAGGGCTACCACCAGATCCTGAGACGCTGCCCCCTGGGCCCTGTGCTGGCTCCTGCCCCACGGGCCTACTTTTGTAGCCAGGGGTTAGGAGCTGGCTTGGGCATGGGCTGGAGAGGCAGAAGCCCCTGCCCATCGGTGTCCCAGCGCATGGAGCCTCTTGGGCTGAACACCAAGACCTTGAACCTATTTTGTTTTACCATTTTTCCAAACCAACTATTGGAAGAAAACTCAATGAAATCTTGGGGGTCGGGCCGAGAGGGTGGGTAGAATTGGGAGGTTTGAGAGCATATGAATTAGGGCTTGAAGTTGATAAAAACTTTCCTATCTTCCTTCTTAACCATGTGGCTGGTGTGGTGTCAGCAGGAGGGAAGTGGAACGGACTAAAGAAAAGGGGTTCCAACTCAGCACTGTAGAAAAAAGAAGCCATGTTTGCTTGGATGTGGCTGGGGACCTGGTAGCATGTAAAAGAAACTGTCTATCTAAAATGCAACAGATACAAATAGCACCTCTGTTTCTGCGGAGCAAACTGAGAATCCCTGTTAATTGTTTATGAAAACATGCTGTCCTCTTGAACTAGATCTATTGTGGACAGGAGGGCAGTGGTATGAGGAAACAGGGTCATGAGCACGGGGAGCCCCTCAGAGCCCAGGACGGTTTTTTCAGTATTAAAAAAAAAAAAAACACAAAAAGGGAAGACAAACCCGACCCAGAAAAAAAGATCATGAAATGAACTTTTTGAAGCTCCTTGTATACTTGTCAGTTTATTTTATCAATCAAAACTTGCCCGTTCTAATGTCATTTCTTTAGATGTTAGACTTTGTTTCTAAAGGAAATAGATTTTTTACAATTATAACATTTTGAACATAACTAAAACACTGAACATATTTAAAAGAATACAGAAATATATTTACAATGCATCCATATTTTAGAATTTAAAGTGCCTTCTAAAGATGTAAACTTACAGAGTTTTCTAAAAGAAACTGTGATATATAAAACAAATTTCTGGCTAAGAAACCTCAGAAGGGCTAAAGATGTAGTCTAGGAATAAAATTCTGTCTGCTAATCAGAACACTTGTTTTCACTGACTGATGGTATTATGTAAATCCCAGTATGCCAGAATAAACAGGTACAGGAGAAGATGATAGAGCAGCTCAGGAGGGAGTCAATAGTAAAACTGGCTAAAACAAGAAACTCTGTGGTGTGAGAGAATACAGGTTGTGAAATGGAATAACTTCAGAAAAGAGGCATCATATTTTGATGTGTATCATGAATGATCAATTTAGAAACATAACTATCCAAATGCAAAGCATAATGTGATGGCAAGTTGAAAATGCTCACTGCCATTGAGTTGATTTCCACTCATTGCTACCATCTACTAGAACCGCCTGCTTCACAGAGTTGGGTTTTCAAGGCCGTGTTTGACCTTTCAGAAGCAGAATGCCAGGACTATGATAACTGCCAGTGAATCCAAACCTCCAACCTTTGGGCTTGTAGTTAAACACGAAACCATTTCTACTACTGATTCCAAGCCAAAACTACCACCACTAATTATGATTAATACTGTAATTTTGCTAACATTTACTGAGCAGTTTTACATACCAACCACTTTTTCAAAGCACCATGAATAAATTGAATTCTTGTCACAAACTCTGAAAGAGCCCTGATAGTGCAATAAGCACTCGTCTGTGAACTGAAAGGTCAGGTTTGAACCCACCAATTGCTTCTAGGGAGACAGATGTGGCAGTCTGCTTTTATAAAGGTGGCTGCTGGCAGTTCTACTCTGTCCTAAATGAGTTGGAACCAACTTGGAAACAATGGAATTTTACCAATCTAATGAGATGGCTACTATCTACGTCATTTTATAAATGAAGAAATCAGGGTTTACAGAAATTAAGTAATTTGTTCATGATTAAAATGTCAAGATTGGAACTTGAACACATAATTTCAGATGCTGAGACAAGCATGTTATACTTCTCCTCAAGACAGAATGAGCAAATTGTGGGGATACTCATGATAAATTATTTCCTAACTATATTTTTTTTTCTGAGGTGGCACTGTAAGATAAGCACTGGGACTGCTAACCTCAAAACTGGTGGTTCAAACTCACTAGTTACTAATTGGAAACCCTATACAGGGTGACTATGAGTTGGAACTGACTCGAAGGCATACAACAGTACAACCTATTCTTTCAGAAGTACATTCACAAACAAAAGAACAAGCTGCAAACTTTCAGCCCACAGACTGAGAAAGGCTCTGTGTCTGCAGGCAGGAGACTGGTTTACCAAATGTGCCCTTTGAACAACTAAATGAATATGTGTTTTTTCTTTATGTGTACTTCACGTATTTTTGCTTTGCTGATTTGTGAAAAATAAGGTAAGATGGAAACCACAGGAAGGAAGAAGGATAACTGTTATTACAGGGAGGCGTTAGTAATCATTTAGATGAAACAAAACACATGATTCGTTTAAAATAAGGCTGATGATCCTGTCAACTTTCTCTCAATTCAAAATGGATAAAAAAAAAAAGAATTAATGATGAATCTGCAAAACACCTCATAACATGAAAAAACCTGGAGGACACTATGAGAGTGAAATCAGTCAATCACAAAAGGCCAAACAATTCATGAGACCACTGTTGCAAAAAAAAAAAAAAATTTAATTAAAAAAAAAGGTTTTCTTGGTAAAAAAAACATTCTAAGACGGTTACCACAGGAGAGAAGGCAGGAAAATTTATCACTGACTAGAGGATTTTGTTCTTGTGAAGTGCTGTAGAGTTGGTTCTGACCCATAGCAACACTGTACAGGATTTCCAAGGAATGGCTGGTGAACTTGAACCGCCAACCTTGTGGTTCAAACTGACATAGCAGTTCAGTGCATTAACCCACAGCACTACACATCTGTTTACCTGGATGATGGGGAAGGCAATGTACAAGAGGGAGGTTGGCAGAGGAAAGATGAAGGTAGTGGAAGACACGAGGAGAACAAGAGTTAGTGACTAGAGGTCAATACTGTGAGCTGACGGTACATGGAAAAGATTGCAATCATTGTAATGACATGAAGCATATGATTGTTGACTGTAAAATTGACAGTCTGCTTGTAAACCTACTCAATTCACAACAAAACGTTAAAAAAGAAAAAAAAGAACAGAAATTATTGTATCTCACAGTATAAATTTCAAAAATTTCAATGGAATAACAACTTCACTGAGTTTCCTAGCATCACGTGCAATGTTTAAAAATCATAGCAATACACTACGATCTTTTGTAAAATTCACTTTATAAAAAGATATTCTCTATACAATATGTTCACTTAGCTAAACTGAAATTTTTTTCTGAGTGTAAGTTTATAGTCATTTTGTTAACTCTCTTCATGTAGTAATCTTTGTTACACATGCAATTTCTCTTTGTTACAAACGCTAATGTTAGAAAAAACAAGACAATTACTTGTAGTAACACTACTGATTTTAATTTCTTTACTTATCTATGCTACTTATGCTACTTTTCTACAGCTATGTCTGATGTTCCAGCACAGATTTCAAGTATACTTTTCAGACAATAGGTATAAGACTGAAAGGACAAACATTTATAAGTAAAGAATGACTTTAAATGTTTTCTTCATTCTCTTCCACATTAAAATTAGTGATCCCAAGTCAAAATGAGCAAACACTCTTAGAAAAGCACACATAGAAAAGTCCAAAGACAACTGGTTTGGCTCAACAGTGACTAGAGTCTCTCACCATGTATTCTGTCCTAAAAGTTTGTGAGGAAAGTTTGTGAGAGGCCACTTAAGATAAAACTAATGGTCCAAGCACAGAAACCTCGAGCAGATAGAAGAACAGAAGGTACTTCTTGCAAGAAAGACCGAAAGGAAAAATACAAAACAACACAGGCAGTCCGACTGATTACTAGAAGAACAAACAAGTTGCTCACCCAGGAGACATCAAGGCAAGTGGTCAGGTCCCCTCAGGGCAAACCCCCTTCTAAGACTAAGACTCAATGGGAATACATGCTCTGATTGGTGACCACATTCGTCACCGATAAGGGGAACTGAGGGAAACACAGCAATGAAGCTGTGAGCTAATAAGCCCTACCATTCAACACTCTTGTGAACCCGGTTGGAGACCTGGTTGGCCAGCAGTGTGGAAAGACCTGGGGACTCTTCGGCCCAGAGTCAGTGATATAGCCACAGAGGACTAGAGTGGAGAGTGAAATGTCCAGCTGATAAGAAGAGAGGGCATATGCATAAGAACACCCACATTTGCAGATAATACCCACTTGACCTGGCTTCAATGACTAGATGATCAGAGCTCAACTAGAAGAAGAAAGAAGAGGAAAAAAAGAGTAATCTGATATAATCTGATGATCTTGACCTTCATCTATGGATGCAGTAGCTCAAAAGAGGGAACAAATCTTTACAGCAAGGATCATTCCCACCCCCTCCATACACAGAGTAGACAGGGATGGGCAACCTGAACATTGAGTACCCAAAATGGGGAGGCTACCAAGGCAAGAAGTGACTGGCTTACAAGCTTTCAAGAGGGATCCTAGATCCAGAGGGTACGGAGGTAAGTAGAATCTCCACTGAGTTGTTAGTATCCAATCTGTCTGGGCGGGGCTAATGAAAGGAGACGGGGATAGGTCCCTTGCGGTACAATGGTGAATAACTGCTATCAGGACTGACTGCGAGGGTTGGAAATGTAAAGGTAGACAATTTGTAGCAAAAGGAGGGGAGTGATTGACTTTGCAGTCCAACAGTAGAGGTCCCTGGAACCATCAAGGGAGAAGAGTGGATTGCGAGACCCTACCCAGAGAAGCACTGACACCAGAGCTGGAGGCAGAGACGACAACACGAAGAGATGGTGTGCCCAGGGACTCTAGACCCAGAGAGGGAGAGGGGCTATGTGCTGATGACTGGGGGGTGGTGGGTGGGGCAGGCTTGCAGGGTATACCCTTTGGTTGGTTGATGATGCATGGACAGGATTATAACCATGGCAATGAAATGATATATGACAGGTTGAATGTAAAGCTAATGTTCTCCCATGTAAACTATCACATAATTCACAATAAAACATTTAAAACAACAACAACAAAACACAAAACTAATGGTTCCTATTTGTCCAGAGCAAAGGAGGATGAAGGAAACCCGAAACTCAAGAACTCCATGGTCTCATCTACTCTGAAACCAGATAAACTAGACGGTGCCCTGCACCCACTACCAACCACCGAGATCAGGAACACAACAAAGGGATCCTGATACACTGAGGAAAAAATACAAAACAATTTTTTTACAGTCAGACTTACTGGGCTGGTTGAGACTAGGGGATTCCTCAAAAACATTGCACTGAGATAGTCTTAAAAACCTTGAATCTAAACTATCCCAAGTTTCCATTTTAGCTAAATAATAGATTTGCCTGCAAAATAAGAATATCACCAGTGTGTACTGTGCACCTTTAAAAAGCCATCCATATGATACTAAACTGTCAACAATTACCTTAAAGCAAAGAAGAGAATGTAAAGAAACAGTGAAACTAGATTGCAGAAAATGAGCAAACAGAACAGAAATCTTGAGAATGCTGATACACTGAAAGGTACAACCAGTATCATGGAATCATTTTAGAAACTGCTGAATGAAACCTTAACTTGCTGTGCAAACTTTCACTGAAAACACAACAAAAAATTATTTTTGAAAATATGGTCAGAGCTCAAGTTTTAGGTCCCAGTTCTTCCCTAATAGTTTCACTGGAAAACTATTGTGTTAACTACTGGATTGGAAACTAATTATCTCTGTGTAAAAATATTAAAGATTCTTTTAAGTGTTAGAAAATTACATGCTCACATAGATAACTTTAATTTCTATCATAAATGTGTTTATACAGAATCCTGTGAATGCTGCCTAAGATTCCTCCTCAAAGCTTTCAGTGTCAGAGCTAAAGATGAGAAGGGCGGAGCAATTTACTGTCTTTAAGTAGATGGCAAAACACTCCCTTATGACTGTAGTTCTTATTTGCTGAAGGTCTACACACTTCTTTCACATTTCTACTTCTGCCCATTGATACTGAAGCAAAATGCTATTGTAACAAAAGAAATACTAATAAAAGCAAACTGACACCCATTTTTTGATTGAAAGTATGCATGCAAATGTCCTCAAAAACTAGGAATATTAATTCTAAAATATTCTGGGCTCTGGATTAGTTATAAATATCCTTTGGAAAATCTTTCTACCATAGAATAATGTAGGGAGAAAAAAAAATATTCTTAAATCTGAAGAGAACTAATATGAATATCTTTAAATGAAGTTTTACAATATTTTTAAAGTTTTTTATTAACCCAGATATTAAGTTTGTTTTTGTTAGGTGCCACTGAGTCAGTATCAACTCACAGCAACCCTATATTAAGTTATAAGGTATTAACTTAAAAGTTTGACAGACTGGCTGGACCAATTAATTTGATAAAA
>NW_006408601.1:11259925-11276676 GCF_000296735.1 Chrysochloris asiatica | reverse complement strand
AATATATATATATATACACACACACACACACACACACACACACACTTTATTTTTGTAGGAAACCCACCTGTACACCACAAGCATGCTTAATTCCACTGTGGCACTGTAGGATCATCACTGGATGCTAATAGTAAGACTGGCTGTTCAAACACTGCAGCCAGTCCTTGGAAACCCTATACAGGGTCACTATAAGAATAGACTTGATGACACTTAACGACAACAACTCCTTCAGAACTGTCTCAATCAAAATAAATACAGTAATAAATAACAGTACTTGCTGTTGTTATTAAGTGCTATCGAGTCAATTCTGACTCATAATCACACTGTAGATCTTTTCTGAGGACCGGCTGGTGAACTTGAACTAATAACCTTGTGGTTCAAACAGACTTTGCAATCTAGTGCATTAGCCCACAGCACCACACCAGGAGTACTTATATATCCACAAAAAAAGGGCACTGGAAAATAATTTTTCTCTTCAGTACTATCTATTATAAACACTTTCCTTACTATTTTAAATCACTGAAGAATAAATATAACCTTCAGAAACATTTTTCCCTCCTCAGAGGCTTGCACAAACACCGCAGTAGTATATTTTAGAAACAATTAATTTGAATGTAATCATTTGTATAAACATGCTTTTATAAAAATCACTGGGAATCAGGGTTCCTGTGAAATAAAATGAAATTAAACAAAACAGAAAGCCAAAATCAAGTGTCCTAACAATCCTTTTCCTGCTCTTCCATAAAAAAAGAAATAAAAGCACCTATCATCCTACTTCGTAGAACTCAAATATGACAAATGAATGCATGATTGGATGTGGTCTTTTATTAGATTAGCATCTGCAATAAAAATATTTCACCATGATCTTTCATCAATAAAAACCTGAAAGGTCATTTCTTCTCAAACAATGTCATCTTTGGGAAAGTGGTTCGCACACTGTTTGGATGGCAATGCACAAACAAGTCAGGGTACTTTTTATGGAACCCCAGAAATGATGCTGTACTTCACAGTCACATAAATCTGCCATCATCAAGTCAAACCCAACTCACAGCAACCCTATAGGAGTAGAACTACCCCAGTGGTTTACAAAGGCTGCCATCTTCACAGACACAGACGGCCAAATCTTTCTCCTGCAAAGTGGTTGGTGAGTTTGAACTATCAACCTTTCAGCACTTGTCCACTGTGTCACCAGGGTCCATTAATGGTATCAAAAAACTAGGAAAAAACTTTACTAAACTATAGAATTGTACATACACACAAGGGGGCATTAAAACATACATGAAAAACTAACTTAAAAGTTAAAAGAATTTTTCCAATGTTGAAGCCTTCTCCCATATGTGCAAAATACACACATGTATAAAAATCACAACTACAAACATAACTTATGAAAAATCTAAAGAAGTTCAACTGCATTTTTCCATTAACAATAATTTGGCACCTGTTAATAACAACAGTAGCTAATATTTGAATACTTACTACTTGTATGTGCCAGGAAATATGCCAAAGTGATTGAGATGTATATCTTACCTATCTTATCTTTCTAATATGAGGTGGTAGTGTTGTTAAGTACTATCAAGTCAGTTCCGACTAATATTGACCCTGCATAGTGTTTCCGAGGCTGTAAATCTTAACAAGAGCAGAAAGCCTCATCTTTTTCCCACAGAGTGGCTAGTAGATTTGAACTGGTGACCGTAGCAGTCCAGCTCATAACCCACTATGCTACCAGGGGTAGTTGTTACTAACTCCATTTTAGAAGTGATACAACAGAGGTTTCAAAGAGGTTATTGTTAAGTGCCAGAGTCAGTTCCAACTCACAGCGAATCTGTGTAGGGTTTCTGAAGAACAGCTGGAGAATCTGAACTACCAACCTATGGTTAGCAGTCCAGTGCTTATCCTACAGCACCACACAAGGACTCCTCAAAGGGGTTGTTGTTGTTAAGTGCCGTCGAGTTGTTTCCAACTCTTAGCGATCCTGTATAGGGTGTTCAAGGAGCAGCTGGTAGGCTTTAACACAGACTGTGAACCACAGTCCAGTGCTGATCCTACAGCACCACACCAAGTTAGATATAATTTAATCCAAGTTACATGATCTAGTATGAGGTAGAGTGAATACTCAAACCCAAGTCTAACTCCAAACCTCATGCTTTTTTAACTATACCACCAGTTTAAATGTAGCCACAAAAGAACTGAATCCATCTTAAAAGTGGAGCACAAGTGTTCAGGGTAAGAGCTATCTGAGAATCTCTGAGACGTTTCCTACTAACTATCTGCCATGGAAATTACTCCTCAATTCACAATGTAGGTGCATTTGTTAAGCTCACAGGGGGGAAAAAATAGCTCTATAAAATATATTTGAAACAAAGACCTTCCTACTAGGTCAAAAGCGAATCTTAAAATCAATCATCTATAGATTAACCTAACTCACTTAAGTATTCAAAGAAATGAGATACTTTTAGAGACAAAAATTAAGTTTACAGGACACATTAAATCCATTCTGTCTTGTAACTGCTATTTGTTAAAGGAAATATTGGAGTCGTGGTGTGGCATTGTGGGTTAATGCGCTGGATTGCAAAGTTGGTTTAAATCGCAAGGTCGGCTGTTCAAATTCATCGGCCACTCCTTGAAAACCCTATACAGGGTTCACTATGAGTTAGAACTGACTAGACAGCCCTTAACAACAATAACAACAAAGGAAATATTACTGATATAAATATTTACAGAATCCTTTGTCAATAGTACCCTTAATAACCATGGTTTCTAAATGCAGAATTAGCACATTTATATCCATAATTGAAAAGGCAGGAAACTATAAAAAAAGAAATTCTCATCAATGAGTACCATGAAAAGACTGAGCAGCAATTTATAGCTCAAACATGTCTCCACCGTAAATTCTTGTTATTCTGGAACGAATTTTTACCAAAAGACAAATGTCTTTAAGTCTGAATAAGATAGCTATTAAAGACAAGAAAACCCGTTAAATAAACAATTGCCAACTTAATTGTGGTGTGGTGCTGTAGATAAGCATTGGACTGCGAACCACAAGGTCAGCAGTTCAAACCCACCAGTTGCTCCCTGGAAACCCTACACAGGGTGGCTGTTAGTGGGAACCAACTTGACAGCATTTAACAACAATAGTAACTTAAAAAAGAACCTTAGATCAAGCCTTAAAATGTATCTACCTTATGATATCCATTGCCTGGTAAAGTATTTCAGACTGATCAACTCCAAGAACCTTCTTTGCACCAGATTTAGCAGCAAACATAGAGAGAATCCCAGTTCCACAACCAACATCCAAAACGACCTGTTGTAATAAAGAAAAAAAAAGAAAGGATGCTGTTGTCTTAAGGCCTTACATTTTAAATTCTATCAATTTATTATGGTATATCTGGCTCAGTTCCCAGTAATCCAGAAACAAGTTGCCAAGAGAATACAAGCAACATACACACCTTAAGAAAGTACTAAAAACTACAGTGTTTGAAGTCTTTAGCAATCAATGGCCTAAAGCCCTATATACTTGGCCCAAATTACAGAATTCTCTCAGTACCTTCCTACTATACCATAAGTATTCTAAGGGCCAGTCACTGATTTAGGTGATGGGATACAGTAACAAACAAGACCAAATTGCTGTTCAAATAAAACTTACCATCTGGGGGAGACAATGAATAAACAAAAATCATACCAGTGGTGAAGTATTATAAAGAAAAAGAGGGAAGAGGGGACACACCCTTTCAGAATTTTAGGTGTTGCTGTTGTGAAGTGACAGAGTTGGTTCTAACTCATAGTGACCCTGTACAGGGTTTCAAATTAGTGGCTGGTATGTTTGATTACCAACCTTGTAGTTAACAGTTCAGTGCTTATCTAAGAAAATATTACAATAATTAACAGATGACTTAACAACAGAAAGAAAATACTATAAATTTATGAAAGGGATTTTAAAAATCCAAGGAAAATTTTCATTATCTTTAAATTCCATTTTTCCATGAACTTTTCAAAGCCCTCTTGTATATATATTATTAATGCTGGGAGACGAATCAGAAATAATATGTGGCACAAAATAACAAAAAAATATACATATATGTCTATATGGACTTCTGGTATGACACTGTAGGATCAACACTAGACTGCCAACCATAAGGTTGGCAGTTAAAACCCACCAGCTGCTCGTCGGAAACCCTACGCAGGTTCGCTATGAGTCGGAACCAACTCAACAGCACTCAACAACAACAACAACATATACATACATATGCACACATACAGCTACATAAAATAACACTAAGTGATAAGTTCCTACAAACTCTCACTGAAATAAAGAATTTGAGAAATTATAAAATCAAAAATATAAGTTTGCTGTGAAATCGAGAAACTTGATAGTACACTGTTTTGGCAAGGGTTTGGGAATAGCAGCATACTTACACTGTTTGTGAAACATAAATAATCTGGCAATACTTACACTAACCAGGTATGTAAAAGAGAGTCCAATGCTAGGAATTTCTTGCATATATAAAAGGATTTTTATATGCAGCATTTTTTTTTCCTCTAAAACAACCAACCTATGGATAATTTTACACAGGCTAGATGAGCCATCAAGACTACACACTGTGGGATAATGTACTGGACCCCAAAGTCGGTCTGAACTGCAAGTTTGGTGGTTCAAATTCACCAGTCACTCCTCAGAAACCTTATATAGAACCAACTTGATGGCAATGAACAACAAAAATACACAGAATTACACACATTTTTTTTTTAATGCATTCTTGTTTAATCTTCACTTTGCAAATGCAGAAAGAGCTGGAAAGTAACTGGTTCAAGGTCACCAAAACAAAAAACAAAACAAACAAACTTCCACAGCCATCAGGCTGATTTAGACTCACAGCAACCCTAAAGGACAGAGAATTGCTCTTCAGGGGTTCTGAGACTATAAATCTTTCTGAGAGCAGACAGCCTCATCTTTCTTCCATGGAGTGACTGATGGGTTTGAATTGCCAACCGGGCAGTTGGTAGTCCAACGCTTAAATCACTGTGCCACCAGGGCCCAGAGATAACCTAGGTAAACTGTAGAGTTAACTATCAAACATATGTATTTTAATTATCTAAGTGCATGTTAATTATTCATTACATTTTGCTCAAAATTATACATTTAGGCAAATAAACTAAAACTTGACAGAAGACAGGTGGAAATGAGAGCATGAAGTAACATTATTTTATAAAATAAAAAACTTTGACTCACTTGAAAAAAAGTGGATCAACTGTTAACTGTAGATAATAGCCAAAAGTATTAAGAAGGCACCTAACCAGGAATTTCCTTAATGGGATCCACACACAAATTAATTATGAGGGGGTAACAAGAAGATCAAATGTCATTCAAATTTTAGAGAAATCTAAGAAACCATATGACCTCCACAGGAGCTTTGTGAATTGAAAACAATATTAAGGAAGGAAGGAAGGGAAGAAGGAAAAGAAAAAAGGAAGATATTTCAAATTAGAAGTGCCCTTTGGAGGAATCAATGTCCACTGTGAACTAACTATATAATACGACACAGAAGCTAACATTGTAATATGACATTTTCCTATCTAAGGAAGAGGATAATAGCAAACAGAAACGGTAAAATTTATTTCAAATTATTTAAATAAACTCCTTTCTAAAGATTTTATTTAAATGATTTCATGAAAGTATCCTGTCATGGCACACAGAAATCACATAACTCAAAATATAAAACTTAATATGTAAGTAATGGATTACACCCTGATAATTTGGCATTCTATATTAACATAATAGTGATCAAACTATAGTGACATAGGATTAAGCAAACTAGATTAGAAATTTGTTGTTAAGTGCTATTGAGTCAGTTCCAACCCATAGCAACCCCATATAGGGTTCTGAGGAGCAGCTGGTAAAATTGAATTGCCAACCTTGCAGTTAAAAGCGACTTTGCAGTCCAGCACATTACCCCACATCACCACACCAGGACTCCGGACAAGAAATAAAAAACTCCAATTTAAAAAATTCAATTAATTGTATGTGTTTTCTTGTTATTGTTGTGTGCCGTCGAGTCAGTTCCAACTCATAGCAAGTCTGTATAAGGTTTGCAAGGAGTGGCTAGTGAACTTGAACTGCCAACCCTGTGATTCAAACTGACCTTGCAGTCCAGCACATTAACCCACAGTGCCACACCAAGGCTCCAGTTGCATGTTTGGGGGCAGGTCAATAAAATAATTGGTTTAAAGTTTCCTCATACATAAAATGCAGATCAATATTTGCTCTGCTTAGTTATAGATATGCTGTTACTGTTGTGCTACTAAGTCAATTCTGACACATAGCAACCCTGTACAGGTTTTCTAAAGAGCAGCTGGTGAGCTTGAACTGCCAGCCCTGTGGTTAGCAGTTCAGTGCTTATCCTACACATACAGGGTTGCTACAATGTTAAATATTAGAAACAGAAAGCTGTCTGTAGAAGTCTGTGAGACAAGCAATATTTGCTCCACATACATATACTTACAATTACTTAATTTCTTGACAATTAATCCAATGATTACTAATATTTGAGCCTTTTCAGTAATCATATCATAAAGTAATAGGAGAAGAAAGCTCAAAGGAAAACAGTACTGATGCTTTTACAGCTAACAGAAAGAGCAGAATTTTAGGACCAGAGAGATCTAAAAACCATTTCACTTCACAGAGAGATATACTGGCCTGCACCAAATTACATAGCTGGTTCCTGACGAGCCAGGACTAGCGATTCCTAGGCCAGCAAATACTTAGTTTCTGTACAATCTATAGAGTAAAAAATAAAATAAAAATCTGCACATAATCTAACTAGAAATATTAAGCAACATTTTAAATAACAGTAACATAATTTGCTTCACTGAAAACAAAGCAGTGTTTTGAAATAATTTATTAAGTTAATAAACTGTCTCCACACAACTGTAAATGTAGAAGAGATGCAACTCAAAGAGGAAGCAGTTAATCAGTCATCTCAGGAACAGGGGACCCTAGGACCATTGAGAGGGAAGAACATGAGACGAGCGAGGGATCCTGACCAGAAAAGTGGTACCAAGAGATGGTGGCAGAGGCGATGGCATAGAGACAGAGCAGCAGTGGACTACAGCCTATGGGCTGAAATCCAGTAAGTTATCAGGAAACACGTTCTTCAGTAGAAAGAGTGCAAAAATCCCCGAGAAAAAGTTATATAAGTGGCAGGCATGATAATATTTTTGAATAAATAAGAGGAATAATTCCCAATAAGGAGGAATATACAGAAAGCCTGCTTTGAGGTAGCATGCTGATGCAGAGAATCAGAAAAGGATGAACAGAAGAAAGTTAGGTGGTGGTGGTTGTTCAGTGCAATGTTTTTTTTTGTTGTGGTTGGATTGTTCTTTTTTTTGCTAACTTCCCACAAATTATTTTATTTTTCCAGTCACAGTAGTTATTCTTTGTACTTAGCTTATTTTATGCTTTTTATATGATACTGTAGTTGGTTACTAAGAATTCAGTTCTGATTCATCAAGCTCACTTACAATGGAACAAAACACGGCCAGTTCTGTGCCACCTTCACAATCACTGCTAAATGTGAGCCCTTTGCTGCAGCCAGTGATTGCATACCAGCTGCAACAATGGGTTCAAACATTCCGAAATGGATGTCAGAAGAGACTCTAAAACTTGCAATTGAAATAAAATAGCTAAAGTGAAAAGCAAGAAAGAAGAAAAAAGAATGAAAAAAGGTATAAAGGAGGAAAAACACAAATTCAAACACACATACACACAAATATCTTTAAAATAACCTGAAATAGAATTATATCTACTTGTAAAATATAAACTGTCTCAAGAAAGAGTAAATGAGGTTTTTAAAGGAAAGTACATAAAATAAATTCTACCTTATCATATTCTATTTATCAATAATAAAACCATTATTTTTAACTAACTTAAACAAGAATAATAAATAAAACAGTGTGTTTTGGTATAAGGCTTAACTGATACATTTGAAATTCACTGGATTTACTATAAATCTGAACAATGGCTTACACAAAATTGTCTGGAAAGTCAACGTGTAACTAAACTATGTCACTGTAATCAATGAACTTCAATTTAATAAGAGTTTACTGAATGACTGCACCCAGTAGTATTTATCAGTATTCTGCACCACAGAACAGCATTATAAAAGTCTTCCATGAAATAACGCCAGATTACATTAAATCAACCACTATCACAATGGTGACCTAACAGAGGATTACTACTGCCCAAGAACAACACAAAATGTACAATCCCTTCGTCTATTCTACTTACCTTGTCTTTGAAGATATGTGGATTTTGGTATATAAAATTTCGGTAACTTTCTGTTCGCACTCTGTCCTAGGATGAAAAGAGGAAAACTCATGTTCACAAGGTAGCCACAGATATATTCTTTAAAATGAGATTATTTATTTCATATTGCTAATTTTCCACAGATTAGTTTTGCCAGGAAAACCAAGTGTATTGTTTCATTCCTAAAGGAAAACAATAAAGTATAGAAATATCAACAACTCACAAAGGAAACTTTTATTTGAAGACTGTCACCAAGCATTAAATAGGAATTACAGTCTTATGAATGTAACATTCTCCTCCTACACCACTATTTCTGTAAAACATCAACTGGCAATTAAAGATAATACTAGATGACATAATATTTTGTACAATTAACTGGGACCTGAAATCTAGAATTTGATTCCTTATAGCAGAGAGAGATGAAAATAAGGTGTTAGTGTTGGTGCTGGTGGGACAAACTAGATAAATGAAAACACTGCAGCTACGTATGAAAAATGAAGCTAAACCAAGTTATGTTTTCCTAAGAATGTCATTGATCATCACCTATCTGATTTATAGCCCTGTTTTTCCCCCAAGAAATTTTAATAATAGGAAATGATGTTTAAAAGCCTATACACCTAGAAGTAAATCATCTCTGCGCCCTGCAGTCCACATTATGAGATTCCTACACTCTAGCGTCTCACATGGCCTGTGATCAAGACAGACATTCAACATCAACATTGATATGGGATCATGAACAGAATTAATCCCCTTTTAAATTACCTAACTTGAGAAACATACATCAAATTAAACAGTAAGGGGCTCTGCTGCCATGGAAATATTAATATGCCCAAAAATAATTATCTCAGAATGAGAATTCTAGTTTCACATTTCATAATGAGAAAATACTGCCAGTACAACATCAACATGCTATATTCTATCCCCAGAAAATGTTTTCACACCAATATTATTATTTATTTAAGCATATAAAGTTTAATTAAAGAATAAATCATTTTATAAAGAGCAAGTTTTTTTTATGTAACTACTGAATCTCAAAAGGGAAAATACTCATAATTAGTTCCATGATTACTTCTAGTTGTTTTACAGCTATGATTTTACATCAAGTTCATTAAACCATCACCTGAAAGTTATTTCTGAACACTACCCAAAAATATTAGGCCTAAATAAATTCAAACATATGCTCGTTATCTAATTTTAAAACTGACTTTTTCTTGAACGTTCTCTAGTTGGTGTATTTACCCCTTTTCATACTCCTCTGACATTACACCCAGTGATTTTTGCTGAAAAAACAAAACCCAGAAAGGGAGAGCATCCGTCAAGAAAGCAGTCACTCGGAAAGCTCTCACCCACCAATCACGGCTTTGCCACTGCTCCAAGTTCATCAACAGAATCCCAACTGTTCCTAACTCCATGCACAGCTGCTCGGCTGCACTATGATCCCTCACCCCGCCTCTCCCTATAGCCATCTGCATTTTCTTTCATCTGCTCACCTCAGTACAGTGAAATCCGAACTATACCAAACACAGTACCTTGTACACAGAACTGCAATTAAAGAAATGAACTGCTGAAAGAAAAGTCCACTAAACAGATGAAAAAGCAAGCAAATAAAAGACTAGCCCTCTTGCAACCATTTCTAAAGCTGTATTCTACCAAAAGACTAACACTTCTATTAAAAAATAGCATGGCAGTAAACAGAAATACAAAAATGATCATTTCTCTCAACCTCTTAAAACTAAGAAACACACAAAAAAACAACAAACTCAGGGCTTCAATACTAAGAACCAAGATAATACTTTTAATACTAGTAAAAGTGCCATGGAATCCCTTAAAAAAATACTTTTCTTAATATATAATATTTGTTATGAGAATGAAGCCAATATCAACAGAAAAGAAACTTTTCATTTTGTATGTACAAAGAATTCTGTTTAAAATTTATAGTCAGTTGAAGATACAATGAAAGAAATACAGTAAAGAAAATTTTCAAATTTCAAATTACTAAATGGTACTATGATCTATAATAAACGCTCACCAAGGTCAGTAGTATTTTTTTAAACAATGTTTTTATAACAAAAAGAGTGGCTACAATGACTCTTCTTCAAAAAAAGGGAGTAAAAGTAGTGAAAGATTTCAAAAGTTCATGTAATGTCCTTATAACTACCAACCTTACCTATGGAATTCGAGAAAGTTAACTTCATCCGAACTCCAAAAAAATAAGATCCTAAAACTACCTGTATTGCTAAATATAATCAAAACATTATGTCAAAAAAAGTTATTAAAACACCTGAGACTAAGCAATAAAAAATCCAAGCGTACTCCTATAAAAGTAAGGTAATTCTAAGTAAACAAATGTTAAGTGCTGTTGAGCCAGTTGCGACTCACAGCAAACCCATTATATGTAGGGCTTAAGGAACTCTGGTAGCGTAGTGCTTATGAATCGGGCTGCTAACCTCAACATCAGCAGTTCGAAACTGCCAGCTCTTCTGTGGGAGAAAGATGAGGCTTTCTGCTCCTGTAAAGATTTACAGCCTCAGAAACCCTGTGCAGGGTCACTATGAGTTGGAACCGACTCCACGGTACTTAACAATAACAAGGAGTGGGTGGTGGGTTTGAACAGCCAACCTCGCAGTTGGCAGTCCAGTGTTTATCCTACAGTGTGACACAAGGAACTCCAGTATAAAAATAGTTCTTGTAAATATGATTTCTCGATTTTAAATTATTTATAAAGCAGGTAAAATTCCAGCAGTAACAGCACAACCTTAAACAGTTTATGAGTGATAAGAACTGTGTGATAAGAAGCAGAGCTTGATATAAAACATATTTTATATTAATCCTAAGTATATTAAGTACATAACTCAGCAAAATATAAAATGGCTAACCAGTCCTTTTTGTGAGAAAAGAGTTACATCATACAGCAAGTAAGGGACACTAAGGTCTGGAAAGTGATAATAATAAGGATTCTTAAGTAATCCTCTAAAAGGGAAAAGATGGCACTAAAAACTTCAAGGTGAAACCTTTTACATCTAAGCGCATCAAAAGGACGTGAACATCTGTGATCAGGTGTGAACATCCTCTAGTTACAGGCATTCTCCTTTATTCACTACAGTGTCCAGGATGGAGGTATGTAAATGGTAAGTAGTCAAACACTGTACTTTCAACACACATGAGCACTATCCACAGGGAGAGTCTTAGTGACTTTACCTGTCTGAAACAACGCAATTTCCAATCCAACAAGTATTAAAGGTTCACAGCATGTAAACTAAGTGGATGATTTTAAATGGCAAACAAAAAAATAGAGAAAATGACAAACATGGGTTTACATTACCTCCTATAAGGAAAATGTTTTGGATTCAAGTTTAACAAAGAAAAAGTCCATTTCTTTTAAGTAAATTCACTCTGGACTTAAAATACTGCATTACTTATAATAAAACATGTTGTTTATAATGCTAAGCCATGGTTCCAGTACCAACCAAAAGCACAGGCACAACCAACTGTGACATGTCATTAGTAAAGAGATGATATAGCACTGCTTTAAAAGTCCCACATAATTACACTAGGAATCAGCAAACCTCCACTCTGTGAGCCTATAAAACTTAACAAAGTATGGAAAAATTACTAAACACCTTTGGTCATTTTCAGTGAGTAAGCTTTAGGTAAACCTACTCTTAGGACTTCAATGAAATAAGACAGTATTTAAGGGAAAAATTTTTGTTTCAAGAAAAAGTGATGGTGGTACTTAACAGATAATTAAAAATTTCAGCGTTCTTTATGTTCCAACTTATACTTCATTCAACTTATATATTTTCAATTTCACAGCATTAAGTTACATCTTATAATTTTTAAATGTGCATTTCTTTGATAAAATGTGTAAATACCAGGAAGAGCTAGAAGCCTCATTCTATATTTATAAAATTACCATTATAAAAATTAAGACCAAACAGATTTAAATTAGGGGACTTCAAGAAGTCCGTGGAAAATTCCATTATCTATTAATCCCATTTTCCCACAAACTTTTTGAAGCCCTTTGTACCTGATCTGGATTAGGTACATACAATTTAGAACACTTCTATTATATCGATGATTCTAAATCTTAAAAAATTAAGCCATAATGACTATGAAGATTATTTAAAGTTTGTGGTTGCTGTTAAGTGCCATCAAGTCAGTTCCCTGTATAGGATTTCCAAGGAGCGGTTTGTGAGCCTGAACCATCGACCTTGCAACTCAAACCGACCCTGCAGTCTAGCACATTAACCCATAGCACTATACCAGGATTATACCAAATAATTATTATATGCACAAGTAGAAATCAATATTACCACCTAAAACTTTAAGATGAATCATCCCCTTCGTAATTTAGCATGCAAATACATAATCTATTTGTTCCTATTTAATAGTGGGGTGCTATAGGATAAGCACTAGACTGCTAACCACCAGTTCAAACCCACCAGTTACTTCTCAGAAACCCAATATAGAGTCACTATGATTCCTACTGAGAAGGCTAAAATCACCAGCAGTTGGTTTTTCTAATGTTCTCTTTAAATCATTAAAGTGATTTTATAATTATTCATAATGACCATAAATAATATTCACAATGCCACTGATGCTTCTGCAATCTTTTTAATACAAGAAGAGGTATGAAGCATCAAAAAGGTTTAAAAAGCAGTTCTCCTATAGCACTGAATTAAGAAAGGACCTATTTTATTCTATTTTTCCTTCAGTATGAATTTGGCACATATGTGTTTTTTTCTAACCTTTAGCATTTCTTCGTGTATCCCATAATGCCCGTATGAGCTGAAATAAACACCATCCTCATCCTCCTGGAGGTCCGCAATGGCACTAGATGACGAGCAGGTTCTGACATCTGCGTTCATCACAAAATCCTGAGCAAATTGTCTGTAATCAATTTGAAATACACCCTTGAGACAGGTTTACTGGACCATGAAAAAAGGAGAGGCTAGAGGTTGAAGAAGAAGAAGGGGGAGGGAGTGGGGTGTGGAGTGTGATGAGCTTTTTAAATCACATTCTAGCTTAAGCAACCCAAAGCTCCCCCTGCTGGATCATAAGCAGCAGCATACTCAAACCCAGTTTAGGCATTTCTTCTGCAATCCACAAAAACACTGCCAACTGCAGATTATAGCGCTTTACATCTTTCAGCTGAACAAAAGAAACACTTTATCCTTAGTCAGTGTTTATTATTTCTATTTTTCCAAAATATTTTTCTTAGCACCTTAATCAATATAGCATATTTCAACTCTAATTAATATTCTTTAAAACCATATTGTGCCCTGAGAGCATTAAGTGGGCAAAGTATTAACCAAATTGAAAATTATTTACATCTCCACCACCCACCCCAGCTCTAAAACTCAGTTCCCTCTCTTGTCAATACACATTAAGATTCTATAAGCCATGCATGTGGGAGGAGGGCAAAATGGGCAGATAGTAGAGTTGGTGTTGGGTAGTAAGCTACTTAACATAAAAACCTCAGAATCATGTAAGGGGAGCTGTATTACTTTTCCTGTTGGACATTCTAACAAATCTTCAAATAGGATAGAGCATGGGGCTTCAAAATGTTCATGGAAAAATAGAACGAAAAGATACTAGTATTTCCCCATAAACTTTTGAAGCCCCCTTGTATTTGGGCAATAGCAACAAACCTACAAATCCAGCACGTAAGGGAAGCTCAGAGGTGTATTACTGCCTTGCTACTCAAGGCATGGTCTGCTTATTGGCAACACTGGCATCACCTAGGAACCTGGCAGAACTGCAGAATCTCAACCCCTATTCCAGGTCTCCTGAAGAAGAGCCGACCGTTGAATAAGATCTCCAGGAGATATATATCAACATTCACCATCAATATGTTCACTTACTCACTGGAATCAGAGACACATGTATCTTGTTTTTCTGATTAAATACATTCACAGTTACATTCTGATCCTTTCAAAAGCAAAAAATTCAACCGTTTTCCCCCCAAACTTAAGAGATCCCTCAAAAAAACCTATGAGGAAATTTAAAATGGAGAAATCTATTAAAGAAAGGCAATATTCAAGAGCAAAAATACTCAAGAGGATAACACTTATCAGAACAATTACCATTAATACAAAAATAATGGAATATATGAGACTAGGAGTCCTGATGTGGCATTGTGGGATACAGCACTGGACTGCAAGGTTGGATTGAGCCACAAGGTTGGCGGTTCAAACTCACCAGCCTCTCCTCAGAAACCCTAGGCAGGGTCATAACGAGTCAGAACTGACTCGATGGCACTTAACAGCATACAAGTAGGTAAAAGTACAAAATTTTATATTAATCAATTATCTCTATAATACAAAAAAGGGTTATATTATTAACATTAAATATTTAGTATGAAACTAAATTTCAAGTACAAGGAGGCTTCAAACATTCATGGACAAATTCCATTATCTTACAATTCCATTGTTCCATAAGCTTTTTGAAGCCCCCTTGTATGCAAAATGGTTTACCATAGTCTATCTTGCCAATGGAGTCCTCGAGTGGAACAGATAATGTGCTCAGCTGCTAGCTAATCAAAGGTACCTCAGAAGCAAAGGCTATCCACTTCTGAAAAATCGACATAGCTCTACTCTGACACACAGGTGTCACCATGAGTCAGAACTGACTTGAAGGCCACTGGTTTTTATCTTGCCATCAGATGTGTTATTTGGGGGATCTAAACAATATTTTTCGGTAAGATCGATAGATTACTTCATTCTTTGCAGATCCTCCTGCGCTCTAGCTAATGCCGCTTCAGCAGACAGAGCCCTGGCTTCCGTGTGTTTCAATTTCTCAACCAGAGATGCATTTTCATTCAGTCCATTAGGGTATGAGAATGGGACTGACACCGGTTCATAAAGGTCTTCTACATCTGAAGAAATAAACAGACATTATGATCAGGGCGGCGTACAACAATGACGCATGTATACAATGTGAGGATTTAATATAAGACTAAGCACCTGTTTTGTGCCCAGTTGAGAGAAACTTATAAAAGCACTTTTAAATTAAATAAATCTCTAACATTCAAAATATCCTGGCTTTAATTCAAACAGCATGCTGCTAGTGTAAGTTTTTCATTAATCAGATAAATTGATAACATAATTAACTATTGATTATGTTGAACCAAAGCCAGGAAGAAAGGGGAAAAAGATTTTTAAATGAGAGAAAAAAACTATTTTCTACTGCTCAGGTAGCTTCTAAGTCCATGCATTACTTCAAACCTCATATGTAAACCTTTATTCCCATTTTAGGCATGATAAAAATTAAATCCAGAGAAAATAAACGACCAGCTAAGGCTACTCAGAAAGGAGCTCTGGTAGTGTAGTGGTTACAAATCGGGCTGTTAATCTCACGGTCAGCAGTTCAAAACTACCAGCTGTTCCTCGGGAGAAAGATAAGGCTTTCTGCTCCCATAAACATTTACAGCCTCAGAAACCCTATACAGGGTCACTATGAGCCGGAACTGACTCCACGGTACATAACAACAACAACAAGGCTACTCAGCTGTTTAATGATGGGGTCATTACTAAACTCAAAACTCCTTAGCCCATGTTCTCAGCACTACACAAGGCCACGTCTGAGACTCTGCGTCCTTTACCTGTAGAAAAGTGAGTATTATTTTAAGAGCCTCTTAAAGACAATGTTTGGGGTCCTGGTGTGGTACTATAGGATAAGCGCTGGGTTGCTAACTGCAGGCTGGCGGTTCAAACCCACCAACCACTTCTTGGAAACCCTGTACTATGAGTTGCTATTAGTTGGAACCAACTCAATGGCACGCAACAACACAACATCAAAGAAAAAGAATTCTGTTACTTTTTATATTGGACAAGAAGAGTGGAACCTATAAACCAATATTTTATTCATTTAAAATCCATGATTTAAATTCAACTTCACCACATAAATCATTAACATTTGTGGTAGTATTAATAACTCTGCAAATAGAAGTTAATAAATGGTGCTAATGATTTTTACAAAATCCCAATGTTCACATTCAGGTCTAATTAACTTTCAAATCAACCTAAATCAATAAAAACAATGCAAATAATTACATTTTATCCTCCGTATGACATCGACAAAGGGGCTTCAAAAAATTTGTGGAAAGTTGGAATGTAAAGAGAATGAAATTTTTGCATGAGCTTTTTGAAGCTCCCTTGTATGGCAACATTAGTTTTTTCCTTCCTATTCACTTTTTAGGAGCCCTGGTGGCACTGTAGGATAAGTATTAGACTGCTAACTACAAGGTCAGCAGTTCAAACCCAGCAGCCTCTCCACAGGAGAAAGATGAGGCTTTCTACTGCCATAAAGATGTACAGCCTCAGAGACCCTGTGTGGAGTCACTAGGAGTCTGACCAGACTCGATGACAATGGGCTTGGTTTTCGGGTTTTTCAGTTTCTAGCTATGATGCTTCTGAAGATTCTTCTTCAGAGTTGGAACAAAAGAGCTAAA
>NW_006408601.1:11253064-11255047 GCF_000296735.1 Chrysochloris asiatica | reverse complement strand
TGATGGACTCAAGTGTGGCAGTGGTAGTGAGGTGGCCCAGGATTGGAAATTTTTCGTTCTGCTGTACATGGGGTCGCTATGAGTCGGTTCCGACTCGATGGCACCTAACAACAACAACAACAAGTATATTGATCATTTCCTTTAATAACTTATTCATCTTCATATCCTCAAAGCCTAAAACTCAGTGCTTGGTCCATCAGTACCTAGTTACTGATGATTATGTAAGGTTCTTATTACTACATCACACAACCACAGAACTTAAGGTTGAGAGTTCTCAAGAAAAGCAAGTTTTCTACAATTCTTACAAATCAAAAAACTGCATACTATCATCAGACTATTTTATCAGTCATGATGTGTGTCCATTCAGGATGCTCTTGCTGATCTGGAGAGTAAGTACACTTTCTACCTCACCAATCTGCCACATAAAAGCATGAAATAAATTATAAATAAGAATGAATGATTTTCCTCCTATAAATCAGAAAATCAAGGATTTTCACAAAATCCTCATCAGCAAGGAATAGAACAAGGTATGAAAAAGAGAGCTATCATCAAGAAATTAAGAGTGACTCTACCAAAAGAGAAGGCTTACGAGTTAACGTATGAAGGTAAGCCAATGAAAACATGAGTGGAATCAAACAAAATATCAGCTAATTCACTGTGTTAAGGAATTAATTGCTTGGTCTGAATATATGAGGCAAAAGTTGGAAACATTAAAATCTACCTTAAGGTTTTAAAATTAGTGTTTAACAACTAAAATTTAGTCTCCCAAATAGTCCTGTGTTTCAAAACATCCTATGCAAAACGTTTAAGCAAGTTGTATCTCTAAATTGCTTTCTGGTAATTATTAGTGTAACTGTCAGTTTTTAAACAACTCAACTTTTCTTTATAGAAATCAACTGCCTGATAGGGTCTTAAGAGAATTAAGGAAATGATGTATTTTCCCAGAACCTTGAACCACCATTTTACCACAACAAACGGCCTTTCATTACAGTGCATACAGTATGTTCATCTTACCAAACTGCAGTAAAAGGTCATCTTCTAATACTGGCTTCAAATACTCTTCTTTCTCCCAAGGCACTGGGTTGTAGATGGAATTCATGTACTCAACTGTAGGATTCTGGATATAAAATTAATTGCATGTTTGTTCACTGCATACAACCATAAATCCCTCTAGTAAAAACTAGGAAAATTTAAAAAGGAAATCGTGTCTACATTAAACAAAATCAGTACATCTTTAATGAGGAGTCTGTATTCACCTATCATTTTATTAACTTAATAGTTCCAATGCAGAGTTTTATATTGCTTGGATTTGAAAAGTGGCGATATAAGACAGTCATTTGAACAGAACACGACAAAAAAGGAACCAAAGTACTTACTTAAGCACAGCAGAAATTATTTCTGATTTCACCGAAATATTATCTATCAGTATTTCCCATAAAAATAAAATTTTTTTAAATTAGATTCCTAAAAAGACATTCTGTTCATCGTGGGGGTTTTTTCCCTAAGGTCAAGACATTTTTTTTTTTGATCACTGTAACAAGGGTGGCACTGCAATTAAGCAATTAATCACTAAACAAAAGATTAGCAGTTCAAATCCACTGGTCATACTGCAAATGTGAAAGCCTGTTTCCCTAAAGATTTACAGTCTTGGAAACCCTGTGGGGGCAGTTCTACTCTGTCTTATATGGTTGCTGTGGGTCGCAGTGGGTTTGGCTCAAAAGCAAGGGATGGGTCATCTGATACTGAATTACATTTCACATAGAATGGTTCATCTCTCATACATAGTGATACTGCTATAAACGACAGTTAAGTACACATTTACTTGGTGTTTATGTTATGCTAGTTCCTAATGCCTATGATTTCTACAGAATGATGCATTCTAATTTTAAGTTTCTTCTTCGAAACTATCAGCTGTTCCGCAGGAGAAAGATGAGGCTTTCTGCTCCCATAAAAATTTATAGCCTCGGAAACCCTGAACAGGGT
>NW_006408601.1:11250115-11252789 GCF_000296735.1 Chrysochloris asiatica | reverse complement strand
TATTGCCCCATACAAAGCAAGTTTTTAGATGGATCAAGAGTTTTAAAAAATGTTGAAAACACCTCAAAGATGAGCCAAGAGAGGAAAGGCCATCAGCTTCAACCAATGAAGAAACTGGCTAAGTCCTAGAACTAGTGGGAGAAAACCACAAAACCACCACTAATGTTATAGATCCAACTGAAGTTGGGATCTCACGAGGTTCTGAACTTTCAATTTTAAGTGAGCATCTTGGCCTCAGCAAACTTTTGGCTCTATAGATGTCAAAAGTTTAGGACAAAGATCAGCTAGCTCCAAGAGCTAATTTGTCCATCACTCTTTTAAACTAAAGCTAGAGCAAAGCAAATGGAGACAATTTCATGGAATGAACAGTAATCAGGGTTGAGTCTTGGACTGATTTACCAATACAATTCAGAGAGCTAAGTCCAATCAAAACATGGCCTCTGGGGGAATCTGTTGGGCTACTTAAGTGAAAGGCAAAGAGGTCAGCTCAGATTATGACAACTATCTTTTGGGATCCCAAAGGGGTCATCTTGATAGATTTCTCAGAGGACACAGGACGATCACAGGGGCTTATTATGGAAAAGTTGTAAGAAAATTGAAAATTGCATTGGTGGAGAAAAGACTAGGAAAGGTGTGCCAAGGAATTTTTTCCCATCACCATAGGCACCTGCTCATTCTTTTGGGGTAGCAAGGGCAGTTTTATAAGGTGCTAAACAGACAGTGCATTAATAGTCATTTCTAAACAAAGCTATAACTTAAGCTATCAACTTACCTTAAGTCTAATAAAATTTATAAGCTTAATGTAGCCATAAAATTCAAGTCCTAAAGGAGAAGAAAGAAAGATGATTCACCTATTTAACATACTGTGAGTTTTGTTAAAATGAACTATTCTATTAAGAATTATCTGGTTAGGCAATATTTTCATCCTTTAAACTAATACAACATTTAAATTTTCTTAGCACTAGAACAGTAACTTTGATACTTCTAAATATTTTCATTGAGAAACTCGGCCATAGATGTAACATTTTTAGTGTTTTTCTTATAATTCACTAAAAAAAAAGAATAATTTTAAAAATCAACTACTCATTTGTTAGAAAAATAAAAATTAGATTAACTTCTAAGTTATATAAAGAATTTTAGAGCTAATTTTAGAGCTGAATGTTTCTAAAGCTCCAATTTTTACACAATTTCTACCAAATTATGATGTGCAGCGATGTAGGATAAGTACTGGACTGTGAATCACAAGGTTAGTGGCTCTAACTCACTAAGACGCTTCTCAGAAACCCTATACAAGATTGCTATGAGCCGGAACTGCCTTGACAGCATTTAACAATGGTGTGGCGCTGTGGATTAATGCACCAGACTGCAAAGCCTTTTGAATTGCAAGGTCGGCGGTTCAAACTCACCACTGGCTCCTTGGAAACCCTATATAGGGTTGCTATGGGTCAGAATTGACTCAATGGCACTTCACAACAACAACCACCACCACCAGATTGTAATTCTGCCAGGACATGAAATTTAAAATATTACACTAGCTTTAACATACAGTTAAATGACAGAAAAGGAGTCCTGCTGTGGTGTTGTAGGATAAGCATTGGATTGCTTATCACAAGGTCAGCGGTTAAACCCACCAGCCACTCCTCAGAAACCCTATAAAAGGTTGCTAGAGTTGTAACTGACTCTATAACACTTAACAACAACAAATGATGGAAATGATAAACCAATGCAGTTAAGTCATTCATAGGTCTTAGATGAGTAGTTTCAGCTGAATTTAATATCCTGGTGTGGCGCTGAGGGTTAATGCACCAGAGTGTAAAGCCTTTTAAACTGCAAGGTTGGTGGTTCAAGCTCACCAGCTACTCCTCGGAAACCCTAAACAGGGTCGCTATGGGTTGGAATCGACTCGATGGCACTTAACAACAACAACAATCACAGTTTACCTAACAATCTGCCTAGTATTTGCCGCTTTTCAGTGTCTTGTCTAGTTGTTAGAGAATATAGAGACAAAAGAAAGAATTCTGCATTGTTTATTTCAGTAAATAGTATTGCTGTTGCTGTATTTACATGGCATCGAGTCACATCCCTATATAGGGTTTAACTCATCGTAACCCTGTATAGGATTTGAACCATTGTCTATGCAGTTAGTCCAGTGACTCTCCCCCCTACAGCACCACCATTTCCTCTTCCAAAGTCTATCCCTACTCCTGCTTTTCCAATCCCTAATACCAATATGATCAAATGCAATCACATGCCACGCTAATTTTAACTTTTATGTTGTGATGCCAATATAAGTTTACATACATTGAATCTTGTCTAGAAGAAAGTCTTATCAATCTGTCCTCAAAGGTGACTCATCAAAAAGACTTTTAGATTCCATGAGACAAGTGGTTATCATTTTATGTTCCACTCTGCTGGACAACGTTTGAAAAATCAGATTTGAACTTAACACTTCACAACTAAAATTTTTTTTAGTATAAAAAATACTCACCATGCTTATGGACCATGCTATCAATGTTAAATTGGTGCTCAGATTTACAGTGTGAAAATGTTTCTTCAGCAGATTTGAATAACCTGAAAAATCAAGCAATAACATCACGGAATGTTTCCCAAAGAGATGCAAATATTGATTTCATCTTAAATATAATTATTTTTTCTCTGCTGGAATTTAGTTTTA
>NW_006408601.1:11246439-11248279 GCF_000296735.1 Chrysochloris asiatica | reverse complement strand
TGGGTTCATGCACTGGACTGTAAAGTCAGTTCAAACTGTAATGTCAGCAGTTCAAGTTCACCAGCGGCACGAAGGAAATCCTATGCAGGGTGGCTGTGAGCCAATACCGACTCAATGACACGTAACAACTCAGTTCATCTTTAAATTTCAGCATCACTCGGTCTAGATTACATAATAAAATCACTCTGGCAAAAAATATTATTTTGTAAAAGAGAAAAGCACATTCATTCACTAATTTATTCAAACTTAATGATTGTATTAAAACATTTTTAAATGAGGTTAAAAGTAGTATCTCAGTGTTGTTTTACTCTGCATTTCCACAATTGAGTGCGTTTAACCACATTTTCATATGTTTAAGGGCTATTTTTAAATCTTTTTTAAATGAACTGTCTGTTCATATATTTTTCCCATTTTGTTACAGATTTAGTTCTTTATCCCTCAATTTTTAAGAGTTCTTAATACATAAAAGGATTATTGGTTCAAACCCCTTAGCTGCTCTGCAGATGAATGATAGGCTGCTTGTTCTCATAAAGATTGACCGTCTCATAAAGAAAAACCCTGTATGAAGCTGAGTCAAAATTAACTCAAAGGTAGTATTGGTTGGTTGATTGATACATAAAAGGCATTAACGCTTTTAGAATATGTTCCAGATATTATATCATGTTATTGTTTTTGTTAAGTACCGTCCACTCAGTTCCGATTCACAGAGACTCTGTATAGGGTTTCTGAGGAGCAGCTAGTGGGTTTGAATTGCCGACCTTGTAGTTACCAGTCCAGTGCTGATCCTACAGCGCCACAACAGGATACTTTTTCTTTAATTAATAAGACTCATAACAACCCTTTGTACAACAGAACGAAACACTGCTGGGTCCTGGGCTAACCTCACTATCATTGCCACGCTTGAGCCTATAAATGCTGCCACTTTGCAATCCATCTCACTGGGGATCTTCCCCTTTTGCTCTTACCGTCCATGTTACTACCAAACATGATATCCCTCTTCAGTGACTGGTTCCTCCTGACAATATGTCTGAAGTATGACAGATGAAGTCTGGCCATCCTGGCCTCTAAGATTTCACTATTTTTCCTTAATGTCCCTTCCTTTTCTGTTTCAATATGTAAAGTTGCCACATTACATTGAGTTGTCATGGCTTCTTTCTTAAGCTCCTTGATGCTGTGACAGTTTCTCAGGCTTTGTTTTCTAATGACATTGACAGTTTCAAGAAGCAGTATTAAGGTATTCGGGATCTTGGTATGGTGCTGCAGGATTAGCTAAACACATGGTCGGCAATTCAAATCCATCAGCCGCTCCTTGGAAACCGTATACAGGGTTGCTACTGAGTTGGAAATGACTTGATGGCACCAACCACAACAGTATTAAGACAATCTGCAGAATGTCCTACAATTTATATTCCTCATGGTAATTTCATGAGGGTAAGCCCAAGAAAATTTGAGTGGAATCCATTATGAATTTTAAAAAAAATCTCAGGACATTTGCTGTTTTAAGAAATTAATTGCTGGGATTATGAGGTTTGGGGAGAGAGATCAAAGAGGTGAAGAACCATCTTCATCACATCATATCAAAGGAACATACTATCAACGTGACATCGCTAATTATGTTAACATTATCTGGCTAAAGTACAGTTTGCCAGTTTTCTCCACTATAAAGTTACTCTCATTTTAAATAACATTGCCTAGTATCAGTTTCAACATAAAACCAAAAGGCCACCACCTGTCTGTCTGTCGTGCTGTGGTGGCTTGAGGTGCTGTGATTCTGAGGGCTATGCCACCGGTATTTTAAATAACCAGCAGGGTCACCCATGGTGGACAGGTTTCAGATGAG
>NW_006408601.1:11223344-11238355 GCF_000296735.1 Chrysochloris asiatica | reverse complement strand
TGCTTATCCTATAGTGCTACAACTATGTCTTAAATAGTAAAGCTCACTTAATTTGACACCTTTATTTATAATCTCATCACGGAGTTTTAAGAGACAGCTTCCTCTGCTCCATGATGTTTCTCTCAGGTCATGAAAATTCCCTCAAGATTCTTTTCTCCTCTAAGCATCAACTCTGCTTTCCCAGGCTTTGAAGTGGCACCGCTCAAACTGCTTTTAGAAATAAAGCATGTCATTTTAGAGCTGGCACATTTCCAAAGTGCCAGAATTATTTCAAAAGTCATCCTGCAGTGTTCCCCAGTCCTTACATTACAGACACTAAGTAGACCAAGCTTCTGCATTATGTGACCTACAAAACGGAAGGACACAAAGCTAGGAAACACAAAGCTGAGAAGACACATACCTTTTTTATATGCCCAGCACATATGCAGCAGTTCATTTTCAAAAAATATTTACTGAGAATAATTACTATCAGGACTGAATGTGAAGGTTGGAAATATTAAGGTAGACGTTTTGTAACAAAAGGAGGGGAGTGGCTGACTTTGCAGTCCAGGAGCAGATGGAACCATCAAGGGACAAGAGCAGAGCACGGGACCCTACCCAGAGAAACATTGACGTCAGAGATAGAGGCAGAAACGATGACGTGAGAGATTGAGCAGCTGGGAACTCTAGACCCAGAGAGGGAGAGGGGCTATATGCTGACGACCAGGGGGCAGGCTTGCACTGTGTATCCTTTGGTTGGTTGATGATGCATGGAGGGGATTGTAACCATGGCAATGAAACGATATACGATAGGATGAATGTAAAGCTAATGTTCTACCATGTAAACTATCACATAATTCACACACACAAAAAATTTTTTTTTAAGATTTACTGAGATAGGCTATTTGCAGTATTAACGAGCTCTGGTAGTGTAATGGCTATGAATTGGGCTGTGAACCGCAAGGTCAGCAGTTCAAAACAACCAGCTGTTCCGCGTAAGATGAGGCTTTCTGCTCACGTAAAGATTTACAGCCTCGGAAAACCTGTACAGGGTCGCTGGAAGTCAGAACCAACTCCATGGCACATAATCACCACCATCACCAACACAAGGCAATGTACCCCTTGTTATTGTTGTTCAGTGCCATCATGTCAGTCTGGACTTAGAGCAACCCTGTGTAGGGTTTCCAAGGAACGGCTGGTGGGTTTACCCCTAGTGCTTAATAGATACCACTTTATGATGCCTAGAACATATGGAGATATACTATCTACCCAAAAGGGCTACAAGAGAACTTGGAGGAGCTAATACACTAATTAGCACGTGCTCAGAATTAAGGGACACTGAGAAAAATGTTCCAGTAACACTGGCCATTCTCAACCAGATCTCTTTTATGCTCATGCACCCAGGACATCAGCCAAAATCAAAGTTTCTTGAGACTAAGAGGCGTAATTTTAAATGGATAAAGTGTAACAAGATACCGCTTTGTAACCTTGAGCAAGTTAAGGATACTACATTCTTTTCCCTTTTTCTCTCAGTAAGTAGAAAATGCATCAATTCCTTCCCTTTCTGTTAAGGGGGATGGTGTCTGTCTTAAAAAGCCAAAGTAGGAGACTATTTAAATGACATGGTGACTCCTGTAAGAAAAGCACTGGACTGTGAACCACAAGGTCCGTGCTTTGAGCCCACCAGCTGCTCCATGGGAGAAACATGAGGCTTTCTATTCCCTCAAAGATATGCAGCCTGGAAACCCTATATAGGGTCGCTATGAGTCGGAACCGACTTGACCAAACAAGCATCAACTGGAAATTTGACAACTGATAAGATCTCTAATGAGCATAGAATTAAAGAATGGTAATGCTGGAAGGATCTTTAGGGACAATTATAAGTTCAACGACTTCCAAACTTATTAGGCATTGTTGTTGTTAAGTGCCTGGCAGTCAGTTTCAACTTAGAGCACCCCTGTACAGGGTTTCCCAGCAGCAGCCTGGTGGCTTCGAACTGCCGACTTTGTGGTTCACAGTCCAGTGCTCATCTTACAGCGCCATCCGTTGTTGTTGTTGTTAAGTGCCACCTGATAGAGGGGCTTTTTGAAAACAGAGTCTGATTTATAAGGACTGAGGTGCAGAGTTCAGTATCTGTATTTCCTTTAAGTGACAATGGTTAAGGCTGCACAATCACGGATCTAATTCAAGTGTGGAAGCAAAGCGGTATAACCTGGCTTGAGTCCATGGCTCCTACGGGTCTTTCTTAACAAATCCTCACCCCAACCCAATGGTACACGGATTCCGGGGCAAGCCACTCTGGTGCGTCTCTGGACCTGTCTTTCCTGGGCAGACAACACTGACCCCATACGGCCCAGCCCCCCGGAACCGGGTCCAGCTGCTGAGGTGGACGAACCTGTCACAGAACAGGCAGGGGGTCTGCTGCTTGTGGTGGGGGAGCTCAGCCTCGTCCTCATCCTCCCAGGCGGCCTCGTCACCGCTGTCCGACAACTCTGGCAGGTCGTCCTCATCCTCCACAGCGCCCCGGCCGCCTAGCACACGCACAACAGTCAGATCTGTCTCGGGAGCCGGCTGGGGAGGGCGCCTCTGGGAGAGTACCCCCCGCCCGGCCGCCCGCGGCCCTCACCCAGCACCTCCTCATTCCTCCCTGCAGACCCTACCACCTCGTCTCCGTGAAGGCGGCGCGGCCTGAGGTTGGGCAAGCCAGTGTGGCGGGGCCAGGGGTACCCACCGGTAGCGCCCGGCGCTAACGAGCACATGGTGGTGATGGTGGGGTTGCTGGAGGGGCCTCGGGAGCACGGCGCGCCTTGGGGGGCGGGGACAGGCTGGGAGCGCGTGCACGCGCAGCCGCTGCCACGCTCTCTGAACCCGGACACTAGAGGCACGATGGTTAACACGAGCTGCACCGGGCCAGGACTTAGGGAACCCCGCGGCCACAGAGACGCTCTAGCGCGCGCGCCAGCACAGGCCACTTCCGGCCTTGCGGTCGCCGTGCACACCACATGACTTCGGGGGGCGGGACGACAATCTGGGCTCCGCCTGCTCCTTCCGCAGGTTTGACGCAGTGCACGCAGAGTAAGCGTTGTCGGGGCGTTTGAATGCTGTTAGCTGGGATTCAATTCTTTTCTCCGCTTCATGCTGCGGCACACTTTTCCGGAGGTCCCCCGGATCCGAGCCCAGAGGCGGAAGAACGCCTCAGCGCCTTTGCTGTCCCCTTCACGCTCTCAGTGCGCCTTATTCTGGGAATGAGTGATTCTTGAAAGGGCGAACGACCCGTTCGCGCCCTCCGGTGGCAGAGGAAGCCGATCGCAGGGTAGAGTCTGGGGACTTGTTTGCTCTGTGGTTCCCAGCCTCCCAGATACCCGGGAGGTATGGTGTGGAAAGGGAACTGCGTAGCCCAACGCGGTGTGTACTGTACAGTCCAGATAAAACAGCCCTTGGGGACTGTTTTAAGAAATTTAGTCTTTGAACTAATGGTTAAGTGAGGGCATGGACTCCAGTCAGCCTACCTGGGTTCTAATCCTAACTTGATAACTACATAATTTTGAGCATGTTACCTGACTTCTCAATCTCTGTTTCCTTCACTACAAAATGGAAAAAATGACTGCACTAACTTCAAGATGAGTCCTAGTGTGGCGTTGTGGGCTAATGTGTCAGCCTGCAAAGTAGTTTGAACTGCAAGGTCGGTGGTTCAAGGTCACCAGCTGCTCCTTGTAAACCCTATACAAGGTCTTTAAGGCTCTTAACTTCAAGGTACTTGTTGTTAAGTGTCAAGTTGATTCCGACTCAGCGACTCTGTATAGCGTTTCCAAGTTGCTGCTGGTGGGTTTGGACCGCCACCCTTGGTGTTAGCAGTTCAATGCTGTTCCCACAGTGCCACACCAGGATTCCAGTGAGGGTCACAGCAAGGATGAGTTAATGTGTGTGACATGCTTAGCCTGCTTTATTCTAAGCAACAGAAAGCAGGAGGGTAATGCTAGTAGATGTGCCATGGAGTCGATTCCGACTCATAGCGACCCTGAACAGAGTTTCCAAGGCTGTAAATCTTTACGGGAGCAGAAAGCCTCATCTTTCTCCCGCGGAACAGCTGATAGTTTCGAACTGCTGACCTTGCGGTTCGCAGCCCAATTCTTAACCACTACACTACCAGAGCTCCTTAGTAGATGTGTTAAGAAAGTAATTTTCTGGCTGCCGATGGAGACCAACACAAACATCCCCAAGCTTCATTTCACTTCCTTTTGTCGCCCTCCCCAATATCTGGTGTGGTGCTGTAGGATGAGCACAGAACAGGCCACAGCAAGGTCAGCGGTTCAAATCCACCAGCTGCTCCTGGGTCATTGTGAGTCAGAACCTACTACTCCATGGCACAAAACGAAAATATCTAGGGGTTCTGATGACAGTGGGTTAAGCGTTTGACTGCTACTAGAAAGGGAAAGGTTGGGAGTTCAAACCCACCAGCAGCTCTGGGGGAGAAAGATGAGACAGTCTACTTCCACAAAGATTACAGCCTATGAAGTTCTACTTTGCTCTATCTAGTACTACACGTCTGACTCTAAAGCAATGGCTTGAATATCTCTTCATAGAAAGCGCATGGGAGTGAGCAGCGCAGCAGTCATTTCAGTAGGTTAGTGTGCCAAGTTCCAGTTTCAGAGTTATCTAGCACTCTCCTAGGGGTCATAGTTTTTTCAATTAAATTGACCTCCAGGCTCTGGGTAATCCTGCTAACATTCCAACTCAATTCAACCCTTCACCCTGGGCTCCACATTCAAACCTTTCCTTTGGTACTAATCAGAATAATTTACAACCGGCCAAAGTATTTATTTGCTCAGCATACATGGAGCTCTGGTAGCATAATGATTACAAATCGGGCTGTAAACAGCAAGGCAGCAGTTCGAAACTGCCAGCTACTCTGCGGGAGAGAGATGAGGCTTTCTGCTCCCGTAAAGATTTACAGCCTAGGAAACTCTGTTCAGGGTTGCTATGAGTCGGAACCAACTCGACGGCACTTAACAACAACAACAGATTGAATAAGTATGGTGAAAGAACACAACCTTGTTGCACACTTTTCCCAATTTTAAAACATTCAGTGTTCCCATGCTCTGTTCGAACAATTGCTTCTTGGTCCAGGTACAGATTTCTCAGAAGTATAATTAAGTGTTCTGGAATACTCATACTTCTCTCAATGTTGTCCATAGCTTGTCATGATCCACACAATAGAAAGCCTTTGCGTAGTCAATAAAGCTTAGGTAAACATCTTTCTGATATTCTCTGCTTTCAGCCAAGATCCACCGGACATCAGCAATGATATCTCTCATTCCACAGCCCCTTCTGAATCCAACTTGAACCTCTGGAAGTTCTCTGTCAATATATGATTGTAGCCGTTTCTGTATTACCTTTAGCAAAACTTTACTCGCTTGAGATATCAAAGAGATTGTCCGATGATTTCCGCATTCCATTGGGTCACCTCTCTTTGGAATGTTTGAACAGAGCATGGGAACACTGAATGTTTTAAAACTGGGAAAGGTGTGTGACAAGGTTGTGTTCTTTCACTATACTTATTCAACCTGTATGCTGAGCAAATAATACAAGCAGCTGGGTTCTATGAAGAAAAACATGGCATCAGGATTGGAGGAAGACTCATTAACAACGTGCGATATGCAGATGATACAACCTTGCTTGCTGAAAGTGAAGAGGACTTAAAACATTTACTGATGAAGATCCAAGAGCACAGCCTTCAGTATGGGTTGCATCTCAATGTCAGGAAAACAAAAATCCTCACCACTGGACCAATAAACAACATTCTTATCAACGGAGAAAAGATTGAAGTTGTCAAGGACTTCATTCTTCTTGGATCATCTATCAACACTCATGGAAACAGCAGTCAAGAGATCAGACGACATATTGCATTGGGCAAATCTGTTGCACAGGAACTTTTTAAAGTGTTGAAGAGCAGAGATGTCAGCTTGAGGACTAAGGTGTGTCTGACCCAAGCCATGGTATTTTCAATAACCTTATATGGATGCTAAAGCTGGACAGTGAATAAGGAAGATCGTAGAAGAATTGATGCATTTGTGCTGTGGTGTTGGAGGAGAATACTAAAAGTGCCATGGACTACCAAAAGAACCAATAGATCTGTTTTGGAAGAAGTGCAGCCAGAGTGCTTCTTGGAGGCCAGGATGGCTAAGCTCCATCTCTCATACTTTGGACATATTGTCAGGAGGGAACAGTCACTGGAGAATGATGTCATGCTGGGTAAGATGGAGGGTCAGAGAAAAAGAGGAAGACCCCCAATGAGATGGATTGGCCAAGTGGCATCATTGATGGCATCAAGTGTGGCAGCAGTAGTGAGGTTGGCCCAGGACTGGACATTGTTTCATTCTGCTGTGCATGGGGTCACTATGAGTCAGTTCCAACTCGATGGCATCCCTCTTTTATATTGTTGTTGTAAAGTGCTGTCAAGTTGGTTCCGACCCATTGTGACCCTGTATAGGGTTTCAAAGGAGCAGCTGGTGAGCTTGAACTGCTGACCTTGTAGTCCAAATGGCTTTGCAGTCTGACGCATTAACCCACAGCACCACGCCAGGGCTCCACCCCCCTTAATAGGCAGGTGTATATTCAATCTGTGTGCTGAGCAAATGATTGAGAAACTGGATTATATTGAAATAGAACATGACATCAGGACTGAAGGAAGGCTCATTAAGAATCTGCAATATGCAGATGATACAACTGTGCTTGCTGAATTTGAAGAGTATATGAAATACTTTCTGATAAAGATCAAAGACTACAACCTTCGGTATGGGTTGTATCTCAAAGTAAAGATAACAAAAATCCTCACCACTAGACCAAATAACATCATGATGAATGGAGAAAGACTGAAGTAGTCAAAAACTTCATTTTGCTTGGATCCATCAACACTCATGGAAGCAGAAGTCAAATCAGGTGACATATTATTGCATTAGACAGACCTGCTGCACAAGACCTCTTTAAAGCAAAGATGTCAGTTTGAGGACTAAAGTAGCTTATTATAGCTGTGGGGGAGGGGGGAATACCCAGAAACATCACAACAGAATACATGTAAGCCTGTCTCCAGCCTATAACTAACTGGAATACCTTGAAGGGGGGTGGGGGGCTGGAAACTGCCCAGACCCAAAATGATGTGGGGGCGAGGCTATGATGGCATGGACAGATGGAATGGCTGGAGACATGGGACTCACAGAGGGAGAGGAGCTGTTTGCTGACAGCAAGCAGGGGGCGGGCCTGTGGGGTATATCCTTTGGTTATTTGATGATGCACGGAGGGGATTTTAATCATTGCAATGAAATTAAATACGATAGGATGAATTGAAGCTGAAGTGGGACAAAGGCAAATAATGATGTATGCAAAACCTTGGAACAACGGAGCTCTGGGATACAGAGATTGAGACATGGTTTGAATGGGGACAATGGGGGAAACAATGTTAAGATGCTTGGCTGTCTGTTAAATCTTGGTTCCCCTGGCTTATCACTATAAAATAGACACTGGAGGGGTAGAGAAAGGAATAGCCAGAAATACCACTATAGAAATCTTGTAAGTCTGTCTTCTGCCTATAACTGATTGGAAAACCTAAAATGGGGCTACAACGTGCCCAGCGAAGGAGGCTTCCTGCAGAGCCTCTGCATTACACAAGACCATAGGTAGAATCCTGAACAGCATCCAGAATCTTCTGAGGGGAAATTTCCACTTGAAAGGACAAGCAGACTAGCCTGGAGTGGCCAGAAGAACATAAGATACTTCCTGAAAGAAAGACTGACAGGAAAAATACAAAACAATATAGGCAGGCCAACTGATTACTACAAGAACAAACAAATGGCTGGCCCAGGAGACATCAAGGCAAGCGGTCAGGGTCCACCTCAAGGCAAACCCCCTTCTAAGACTAAGACTCAATGGGAATACACACTCTGATTGGTGACCACGTTCGTCACTGATAAGGGGAAGTGAGGGAAAAACAGCAATAAAGCTGCAAGCTAAGCCCTACAACACTCAATAGACTTCTGTGAACCTGGATGGAGACCTGGCTGGCCAGCAGTATGACAAATCCAGGGGACTCTTGAACCCAGAGTCAGCAACATAACCACAGAGGACTAGAGTGGAGAATGACGCATCCAGTTGATAAGAAGAGAGGGCATATGTACAATAACATCCACACTTGCAGATTATACCTACTTGACCTGGCTTCAATGGCTGGATGATCAGAGATCAACAAGAAGAAGAAAGAAGAGGGAAAAAAGAGTACTCTGATACAATTTGATGAACTTGAAATACACCTATGGAAGCAGTAGTTCAAAAGAGGGAACATTAAATCTTCACAGCGGATCATTCTCACCTCCTCCGAGACGGAGAGGACAGGGATGGGCAACTTAGACATTGGCTACCCAGAATGGGGTGTGGTGGGGCTACAGAGGCAAGAAGTGACTGGCTTACAAGCTTTCAAGAGGGAACCTAGATCCAGAGGGCGTGGAGCAAGGTAGAATCTCCACTGAGTAGTATCCATTCTGCCTAGTCAAGGCTGACGAAAGGAGATGCAGATAGGTCTTTTGCGATATAATAGTGAATAACTGTTATCAGGATTGATTGTAAGGCTGGAAATATAAAGGCAGATGTTTTGGGGCAAAGGAAGAGGAGTGATTAACCTTGCAGTCTAGGAGCAGAGGTCCCTGGGACCATCAAAGGAGAAGAATGGAGAACGGAATCCCACCCAGAGAAGCAGTGATGCCAAGGATGGAGGCAGAGATGACATGGAGAGATGGAGTGGCTGGGGACTTTGGACCAGGAGAGGGAGAGGAGAGGGGCTGTGTGCGGACGACTGGGGGGCAGGCTTGCAGGGTATACTCTTTGGTTGATGGATGATGCATGGAAGGGATTGTAACCATTGCAAGGGAACGATATACGACGGGATCAATGTGAAGCTGATGTCCTCCCATGTGAACTATCACATAATTCACAATAAAGCATTAAAACAAATAAAAATATAAATTATGGAAGTGGTCAGATCTGAGTTAGACTTCTGGTTCTGCCACTTCTTAGCTTCAGGTCTTCAGTTTGGGACCCTTGACCAAGGCACTTAACCACAATGATACATAAGGTTTACATGGCTGCTGGGTCTCGGCAGACAAGTGCTTCCCTATCTAAGGTATGAAGATAATGCTAGTTTCACATTATAATACTGTTTGAAGGGTTAAAGTACAGGTAACAGATGCAAAGCTGTCATTTAACAAGGGCCAGATATGTATTACCTGCTATTTATGTCATCCCATTGGCTAAGCTATTGCATGTTGTTGTTGTTACGTGCCGTGGAGCCGGTTCCGACTCATAGCAACCCTGTACAGGGTTTCTGAGGCTATAAATCTTTACAGGAGCAGAAAGCCTCATCTTTTTCCCGTGGAACAGCTGGTAGTTTTGAACTGCTGACCATGAGATTAGCAGCCTGATTCGTAACTACTATGCTTATCACTCCTGAAACAGGCATTTACTAACAATCTGTCTATGCAGCACTCAAGACTTGTGCATGCGTTTTTATCCCTCTGTTTAATTCTCTACATGAATTATATATAACCTGTTGTGAGAGCCCATTTTTATTATACATTCTGAAGAATTAGTAAAGGCACAATGTTCATTTACACAGTTAAATACAGTTAGCACTGTGCAACCTCTGAGACAGTTATGTGAGTAATTTCAGCACCGAGCTTGTCTGCATGGTACATAAGGTTTACATGGCTGCTGGGACTCTGCAGACAACTGTTTCCAAAGCACATGGCATCAGAATCGCCAAGGGAGGCATAAACAACACAAATCAGTTTCCTATGCCCATACTCTACAAATTCTGATTCTGCTGGAGGTGGGGCCTACTGATTGCTCTTCTTCAGAAGCTCGCTGGATGAACTACATGTATATACAACCAAAACTCTAAGCCACTGGTGCGGAGTATAATCATTTCTTGATTGGCTATGGCTGGCTGAGAATAGTAAACCAGTAAAGTTAAAACATGCTCTTTTTCAGTATTTGGTAGTGGATGTTAAACATTACAATAAGAAGCATTTTCTCCACTGTAGTTATGGCCTGAGAGTGTCATCAGCTTTCCCCAGGGCATAGATGTCCATGTTGTCCAGCAGTTCCATCTTCTTGTCGCTTGGTCTCACGGCATTGTTCAACATCGCCCTCACCACGGTCACCACAGGCACAGAGTGGGCACTGGCCCAGGATTCTGGTAAGGAGCCGAAGAATTTCCTGATCAACCATTCACCAGGGCGAGATTCTTCCCTATCACATAACAGAACTCTACAGAATGAAAGAGAAGCAGAGGAAAAGAGGGTAAATTGTCATCAGATCATAATGGGCTGAAGGCTTATCTGGTGCCTGAAGGGAATTTTAAACAACAAAGGCAGCAAATGCTACCCAGAAGTTCCAGTCTGTTCTGAAGCTGGCACCATTAGGTGTCTATCCCTTTTTTCAAAGCCAAAATAGTGGGTCCTTCAGAGAGACAAATCTCCAAATACTAGATATCTTCGTAGTCAGCTTCTCCAAGGAAAAACTTGCTCCAGGGAATGAATAATAATGGTGTACTCTTAGGCAGTATAGAGACTTACCCAGGTCTAAAAACGGAGTAACGATTGAATTTTAATTCTTCAACCCTGGCTTCCACTTCTCCCTGTTGGCACACAAAAAAATAAACAGCAAAACACATTTTCAGTTTTTCATTAAGACCCACTTTCTGCACAACTTCAGCGGGAATCATTTGGGGGCGGAGGTGATCAAATTGGGTTCTGAAGATACTCTGCTCTGGCAGGTGTCAATGCACATCAATACAGTTTTCTAGAATTTTAGATTGCACAGAGCCCAGAAAGCTAAGGAAGAAATCATTTCATTCTGATACATAGTGAGTAGTTACAAAATACCAACCGACTGAGTGAATGACTGCATAGTTAGTCGGTTATTGTTGTTAAGTGCCATACAGTCACTCCGACTCATAACAAGGAGCGGCTGGTGGGTTTGAACCACCAATTCTGTGGTTCAAAGTCCTGTGCTGATCCTACACCAGGGATCCATAGTCAGTTTAACTCTCTCATTTTACACACATTAAAAGATATGCCAAGAGGATAAGTGATATAGTAGGAGTTTAATAATAAAAGAATAACCTCCCATTGATTATTGTTGTTAAGTGCCGTTGAGTCAGTTCTGACTCATAGCGACCCTGTATAGGGTTTCCGAGAAGTGGCTGGTGATCTTGAACCATGGCCTTTCAGTTCAAACTGACTTTGCAATCCAGCGCATTAACCCACTGCACCACACCACGTCTCCAACCTCCCCTTTAGTCCATAGTTAATGCTGTGGGACTAGCCAACATTAACCATTTTATTTCTTTATTGGTTTACAAGTCAGTCCGGTGGGTAAGAGGACCCATACACCATCTACATTACTCACTTCTTGAAAACCCCACAAAATTTCAAAAGAGAGAGAGATTGCATCTGGATGCTGATTTAAATTTCATGTGTGAAACCAGCCGTGACTTGGTGCCAGGCATCTATGTGAACAGAGGTGCCACATGAGCTCGGGCCACTGGCACCTGCAAAAGCCTGTGAATTGACAGCCCCACATGACACATGCTTCTGTTCCTGCTCAGCCTGTTTATAACTAGTGGCACACTGGGCTGCTAATTCAGAGGTTGGCAGTTCGAACCCACCAGCCTCTCCATGGGAAAAAGACGAGGCAGACTGCTTCTGTAAAGAGTTCCAGCCTCAGAAACCCTCTGAAGTAGTTCTGCTGTGTCCTATAGAGTCGCTAGGAGTGGGCGTCAACTCAGTGGCAATGGGCTTGGGTTTGAGTTTGGCACTTAACCTGTCACATCTGGACAAGTTGTCTTTTGTTTGTTTTCGTTTTTTTAAGCACCAATGATTTGCAGTGTACCCATGAAGCTGTGCAAACATCCCCACACTCTAAATTGGGAGGTGTCAACCAGAAGCAAGTGACCATCTATCCCAGGGCTTCACAGTGGAACGCTCTTCATCGGAAGGACCTTCTTAAGTAGTACGTACGTGGGAGTGTAGCAGGAGGCCCACGATGGCATGAGGACACATGATCTGTCTTCCTGCAGTCTCACTTAACTTAAA
Organism: Chrysochloris asiatica; assembly: GCF_000296735.1. Taxonomy (NCBI): domain Eukaryota; kingdom Metazoa; phylum Chordata; class Mammalia; order Afrosoricida; family Chrysochloridae; genus Chrysochloris; species Chrysochloris asiatica. The sequence goes on along the minus strand of NW_006408601.1, from coordinate 11,226,233 downwards.
GGTCAGAAGTTGGAAATCATTTTTGTTGTTGTTAAAATAAAGACAATTACTGAGAATAGCAAAATGTGCATGGATTTTTTTTTTTTTTTTAAAGATAAAACAGAAGACTTCTAAGAACTTTGGATTGTACCTAGTAGAATGCTTCAGGCTACATATCCCCAGATCTCTAGAGAAGTGTTAGATCATTCTCCTCAGCCAATAGGGAAACATGAAGGGGAAAATGTATGAATTCCTGCTTCAAAGTTTTTTCCAATGCTAAGATTCCATGATGACAGTCGTGGCCAGAATCACCACATTTTATTCCACTGGATTACTGGATAATCCACAGTGGGAAACACACTGGAAATGATCTTTCAAATAACTCCTGAATACTAAAAATGTCCCAGTAGATAGAGTGGCTGTAGCTGTGGCAGTGGTGGTGGTGTGCTGTGGAGTCAGCTCCGACCCATAGTGACCCTGCACAGGGTTTCCAAGGCTGTAAATCTTTGTTGTTGTTGTTAATGTGCCATGCAGTCGGTTCCGACTCATAGCAACCCTGGCACAGGGTTTCCGAGGCTATAAATCTTTGTTGTTATTGTTGTATGTGCCGTGGAGTCGGTTTTGACCCATAGCGACCCTGTACGTGGTTTCTGAGGCTGTAAATCTTTACGGGAGCAGAAAGCCTCATCTTCCTCCCATGGAACTGCTGATAGTTTCGCACTGCTGACCTTGAAGTTAACAGCCTAATTCGTAACCACTACGCTACCAGAGCTCCTTAGCTATAGCCATAAAAAATATTTAATACAATGCATACAATGTTTGGTGTTATTAGTTATTGGCAGTTGCCTTGAGTTGACCCCTACTCCTGGGCACAACATGCACAACAGACTGATATGCTTGTCCAGTCCTTCATTATCTCCACGGTCTACTGAGGGTCAAAGCACTGTGATCCAGAGGGTTTTCGCTGACTAACTTTTGGAAGTAGATCACCAGACCTTTCTTCCTGGTTCATCTTAACCTGGAAGCTCTGCAGAAATCTGTTCAGCATCATGGTGACACACAAGCCTCCACCGAGAGCCAGGTGGTGACTGTGCATGTGCTACATTAGCTGGGAATCAAACCTGGGTCTCCCACAGGGTGTTGTTGTGATGTGCTGAAGAGTCGGTTCCGACTCATAGCGACCCTGCACAGGGTTTCCAAGGCTGTAAATCTTTACGGGAGCAGAAAGCCTCATCTTTCTCCTGCTGGGTCTCCCACATGGAAGGGGAGAATTCTACCAGTGAAGCACTAATACCTTCTTGTATTACTTAGTTGCCAATTAGCAAGGGTTCTGCAAAGTGTACTAAGCATAGACATGTGTACAAACCTTAATTTGCAGGTACAAAAAATTACTTGACTTATCAGCTCCTTTAGAGGACAGCAAGTTGAAATGCTGGCACCCTCCAGCTTTTGCCAGCTCTGCAGACTTCAGCACATAGTCTCGGTCAACGCGAACAAATCCCTCCTGACGGGGAAAAGGATGTGAGTTATTTCCAAAAAGCTGCATGTTCATCTTAAAAGGTACCACTCAGCTTAGGTGGCAGGCTAGGAGGCCTGGGGGGAGGCAGTGGATAGAGACCTAAATAAAATGAATTTAAGCAATACATGAATGTCAGGCTTAGACCCTGGGAAAGGGTCCAAGTATGATCCTCAGGATAGACAGACCAGTTTTAGCAGCAAGGACAGACTGCAGTGAAAAACAAAGACAATGACATTGAAACACAGACGCAAAACAAATCTATCAGGAGCAAAAGGAACAAGAACATAGGCTGGGCAAGTATTTTCAGTTACATATTGCTTTCTCCTTCCAATGTGACGCCTCCGTCTTTCACTTTTCTCTCTTTTCTGTGTGCACTCTTAAGATGGCAGGTTCCCCAAACCTTGTACTATAAGGACAAAGTCTAGAGCAAATGCTCACCTTTGTAATCTCCACTTTTTGTGACTGCTTTACACAGCACACCTTGCCTTTAGTAAGGAGTGTATTCTCCTTTTTTTTTAATTGATACTGACAGGTGCATAGTCAAAAATGTATGGAGAGAATACCCAGAAATATCACCATAGAAAGCTTGTAAGTCCGTCTACTGCCTATAACTGATTGGAATACCTAAAATGGGGCTACAATGTGCCTAGTGAAGAAGGCTTCCTATGGAGCCTCTGCATTACATAAGACCATAGGTGGAATCCTGAACCCCATCCAGAATCTTCTGAGGTGGGAAATTTCCCCTGGAAAGGACAAGCGGACCAACCTGGAGCTGCTATAAGAACAGAAGATAATTTTTGAAAGAAAGACCAATAGTAAAAATATAAAACAATAATGGTAGTCCGACTGACTACTACAAGAACAAGCAAGTTGCTCGTCCAGAAGACATCAAGGCAAGTGGTCAGGTCCCCTCAGAGCAAACCATCTTCCAAGACTAAGACTCAATGAGAATACACGAGCAGACATGCACTCTGCCTGATGACCATGTTGGTCACCGATAAGGGGAAGTAAGGGAAAAACAGCAATGAAGCAGCAAGCTAAGCCTTACCACGTTCAATAGACTCCTGGGAACGTGGGTGGAGACCTGGTTGGTCAGCAGTGTGGCAAGACCTGAGGAATCTTGGGCCCAGAGTCAGTGACATAGCCACAGAGAACTAGAGTGGAGAGTGAAACATCCAGCTGATAAGAAGAGAGGGCATATGCACAAGAACACCCACACTTGCAGATAGTACCCACTTGACCTGGCTTCAATGGCTGGATGATCAAAACTCAACTAGAAGAAGAAAGAAGAGGAAAAAAAAGAGTAATCTGATACAATTTGATGAACTTGACCTACACCTATGGATGCAGTACCTCAAAAGAGGGAACAAATCTTTACAGCAAGTATCATT
>NW_006408601.1:11208599-11222774 GCF_000296735.1 Chrysochloris asiatica | reverse complement strand
ATAGGATGAATGTAAAGCTAATGTTCTCCCATGTAAATGATCACATAATTCACAATAAAACATTAAATTAAAAAATATATATGGAGACTCTTGATCTACACTCAGTCCAGTGAAGGCAGCAGCTGGGTCTTTCTTCTTAATTCACATGTCAGCATCAGCCCATTCACATGGTAGGTGCTCAAAAAGTATTTGAATGAATGAGTCAAAGTCCAGTGACCCTTAAGTTTATTATTACCTGAAAATAGCTTTGGAGCCTTGAACTGAAACTATCTCATGAAGTCATCTTTAAACTAGGCTGTGATTTAGCTCATTTAACATAGAATTTAACACAAGAATGAGCATTTCATTCTTCGAAAGCATTATCTCCATGAGACTAAATGGAAATAGAAGAGTACAACAAGGGGCAGAGAGTCTAAGTTAATGGTTGTTGTTGTTAAGTGCCATCAAGTCAGGATACAGCTCTTAGCGATCCTGTACAGGGTTTCTGAGGAGCAGCTGATGAGTTGGAACGGCTGGCCTTTGTGGCCCAAACCGACTTTGCAGTTTACCGCATTAACCGGTAGCACCGTACCAGAGGTCCAAGTTAATAGTGGTAATAAGGAAATAGGGCAGCAACAGAGGAATCGGTACACAATATATGAAGTATGGAATCAGTGTCGATGCTCCACACGTAAAAACTGTTGAACCCGGGTTGTCTTGATTATATTTTCACCAAGAAAAGGGGGGAAAGGGTCCAATGAAAGGAAAGGTGAATCCAGTTAGGAAAAAAGAACTAAGTGACAGTAAGTGGAGGAGGGCAGAGAGGTTGAAGCAGACTATAGGATAGAGACTTGTATCCAGGACTAAACTGAAGGACATGGTTCTACCCAGAAAAGGAAATTCCATTTAATGACAACTTCTTGGAGCCACCATAAATTCTAGCCTCTTGTAGCCCAAGGCAGCTGAAGAGAAGTCTAAATTCTCCTGAAGCTAAAATCTGTAAGTACCAACAATTAGATAATGAGGTCTTACAGTGAAAATTACAAATCTGAACATTGAGTTACTGCCCCAGTTGAGTTTATTTTTACATAGCAGTTTGCTCTATCGTAGTTCTTGATCTTAAATGTTCTATTTGGTATGGAGATGTGTATCTTTCATAGAATGTTAGAAGGAACCTTAGGAAATATCACATCCAGCCCCCTCATTGTATAGATGTAAAAAGGGGCCCAAAGATTAGGTGGGCTGCCAGCTAGTAGCTGGGAAAGCTGAGGGGAGTGCAGATCCTGACTCTGAGTACTGCTCATTCCACTGTACCCATGTTGGTCAGTATTCCAGACCATCTCTATCTGATGAGAATGACTACTTCAAAGCTGTGGGCGACAGGATAATGGGCCTTCCAAAAATGTCCATACCCTAATCTCTGTACCTATGAATATGTTCGATCATCGAGCAAAGAGGAACTAAAATTACAGATGGAATTAAGGTTGCTACTCAGATGACCTTAAAATAGGGAGACTATTGTGGACGATCCAAGTGAGCCCAATGTAATTACCTAAGACAAACCAAACTCATTATCACTGAGTTGATTCAAGCACATAATCACCCTTTACAACAGAGTAGAATTATAATCTTTACAGAAGCAGACTGCCACATCTTTCTCCCATGGAGTGGTTAGTGAGTTCAAACTGCCAACTTCTGGGTAAACAGCTGAATCCTGCACCACCAGGTCTCCTGAATGTAATTACAAGGATTCTTACAAATGGAGGAGGATACAAACGAAAGGGAAGGACTCTTCTATATCAAGGACCAAGCTTGCTTCTTCAATGCATTTGACTGATAGAGACAGGCAGCTTAGACATTGGCTATCACAAATGGGGGGCTAACCGATAAGGGGAAGTGAGGGAAAAACAGCAATGAAGCTACAAATAAGCCCTACAACACTCAATAGGCACCTGTGAACCCGGATGGAGACCTGATTGGCCAGCAGTGTGCCAAGTCCAGGGGATTCTTGGACCCAGAGTCAGCAACATAGCCACAGAGGATTACAGTGGAGAGTGAAGCATCCAGCTGATAAGAGAGGGCACATGCTTAAGTACACCACACTTGCAGATAATACCCACTTAACCTGGCTTCAATGGCTAGATGATCAGAGCTCAACCAGAAGAAGAAAGAAGAGGGAAAAAAGAAAAATCTGACACAATTTGATGAACTTGACACACACCTATGGAAGCAGTAGCTCAAAAAAGTGAACAAATCTTCACAGCGAGGATCATTCCCACCTCCTCCGCACACAGAGAGGACAGGGATGGGCAACTTGGACATTGGCTACCCAGAAAAGGTGGGCAGGGTATAGAGGCAAGAAGTGACTGGCTTACAAGCTTTCAAGAGGGAACCTAGATTCAGAGGACGTGGAGCAAGGTAGAATCTCCACTGAGTAGTATCCATTCTGCCTAGTCAGGGCTGATGAAAGGAGATGCGGATAGGTCTCTTGCGATACAATAGTGAATAATTGTTATCAGGACTGATTGTAAGGGCTGGAAATGTAAAGGTGGACATTTTGTGGCAAAGGGAGGGGAGTGATTAACCTTGCAGTCTAGGAGCAGAGGTCCCTGGGACCATCAAAGGAGAAAAGCAGAGAACAGAACCCTACCCAGAGAAGCAGCGATACCAGGGATGGAGGCAGAGATGATGACATGGGGAGATGGAGTGGCTGGAGACTTTGGATCTGGAGAGAGAGAGTGGTGGTGTGCGGATGATAGGGAGGCAGGCTTGCAGGGTATACCCTTTGGTTGATTGATGATGCATGGAAGGGATTGTAACCATGGCAAGGAAGCGATATACGACAGGATCAATGTGAAGCTGATGTCCTCCCATGTAAACTATCACGCAATTCACAATAAAGCATTAAAAAAAAAAAAAGTTATAAAATGAGAAGTCTGAGAAAAATCAAAGACATTTTATGACAGACTACCAAATACAGAATTTAATTTTGCAAAGCAAGCTCAGAATAGTTTTTACTGTGCTCAGTATTATGTATTAAAATTTTACATTACATTGTCTAAGGGAGAGATGGATATTCCTGTGCTTATCAAACACATCTCTAATTATGTTAATTTTACTGAATTGGAAAGGGATAAATAAATGGGTATAATTAAAAATAAAAAAAAAAGGGTGGCTATAAATGCATGAAGTGGGCTGGCTTACAAGCTTTCATGAGTATGTTTAGTTTCAGAACGAGGTGGGTGAGGTAGATTCCCCATTGAATAGTTTTCCTCTTTTCCAGATGGGTCTGGTGAAAGGGGATTGGAGAGGATGGGGAACACATTTTATGATTCAATTGTGTATAATTATTATCAGGACTAATTGCAATAGTCACAACTATAAATGCAGAAGAAGTGTAACTAAAGGGGGCGTGGGGGTAAGTTAATCTTCCATTTCAGAACAGAGGAGCCTAGGACCAACAAGAAGGAAGAGCATGCGTGGAGCCTGGGATCCTAACCAGAAAGGCAGTGACAGCAGAGATGGAGATGGAGGCGATGGCACAGAGAGAGAGCAGCATAGGACTTGAGGCCCATGGACTGAGAAAGGCTGTGTGCCTGTGGACAGGTGGCTGGCTTGCAAAGTATGCCCTTTGGCCATTTAAACAAATATGCATTTTCTGTTTTGTATGTGTACATCAAAAATAAAAAATGGGAATAGATATAAATACTATTGACTGATGGTACAGGAAGGAGAGTATAATCATTGCAATAAAATAAAATATGATTTATTGAATGCAAAACGGATAATCTGCCCTATAAATTTGTACACAATAAAAACTTAAAAAAAAAAAAAAAAAGTGGAGGAGGAAGGAAGCAGAAGAGGAGGTCAGAGAGATGTGATTTGAAGGGTACTATGAGCCAAGGCGCCCATCTGCCCGTCAGTTTGTCCTACTGTGGTGCCTCGCAGGTTACTATGATGCTGGAAGCTATGCCATTGGTACTCCAAACACCAGCAGGGTGACCCACGATGGACAGGTTTCAGTGGAGCTTCCAGACGAAGACAGACTAGGATGACCCAGCAATCTACTGCTGAAACTAAGTAAATGGACACCCTCTGGATAATAAAATATTGTTCAAGACTTTGACTTACCTACATTGGACTTGTCATCAGGCAGGGCCAATTGCTAGAGGACATCATGTATGGTAAAAGGGAGGCCAGTAAAGGTGAGGGAAACCCTCAAAGAGACAAACTGACACAGTGGCCGCAACAATGGACTCAGACATGCTGACAATCATCAAGATGGTGCAGGACCAGGCATTGTTTTGATGTTATGCATGGGTCACCAAGAGCTCGAGCTGACCCGACAGCAGCTAACAACAGCAACAGGAGCCAAGGAATGTGGGTGGAAAAGGCCAGGAAATGGGTTCTCTGCTGGAGTTTCCAGAAGGAAAAGCATTTCTGCCAGCACCTTGACTTGTATCCACTAGAACCCATGTCAGACTTCTGACCTACACTGTGCTGTTTTACGCCACTAAGGTTGAGGTAAGCAAGAAGAAACTAACATAGAATTCAATTTTAAAACCAGTCCATGTAACTTTATAAATAACTATTAAACTTTTTATTGACATAGATCATAAGAAGTGAACATATACTAGAAATATTGAATAGTAAAGTTCTCAGAAACTGAACATGCCTTGCTACCCAGTGCCCAGATCAAAACAGAATTTTGCTATTACCCCAAAGCCTCTCTTCTCATCTGTCACAAGTAACTTTTTACTATATCCACTACCTGCAGAGCAGCATTTTTTTCTATGTAATAGAAACTTCTCTTTTTACCATGAATCATCACCATCTCCTTTTTGTTGTATATATTAAAAAAATATATTTTTTAACTGTGTTTTCAGTGAACGTTTACACAGCAAATTAGGTTCCCACGTGGCACTTTCTACACATATTGTTCGGGGATATTAGTTGTGTTTTCCACAAGTTACCAACATTCTCTTTGTGTTTTGCTTGTTCTTTTGCCAGCACTCTAGATTCCCTGCCTCCGTATCCTCCCATCTTTGCTTTAGAGGAACTATTGATAGGTTTTGCCTTATATCTATGAGTTGTTTAATGGAACGCCATACTCATCTGTTATTTCTCTAAAAGTGGATCTCAGGGGTAGTTTTAGTTTAAGGTTTAGAGTATCTCTGGGAATATTCTTAGGTAAGCTTCTAGCCTCAACTGGTCCAGTATATCTGGACTTTTTAGAATTTTAATTCTGTTGTACATTTTTCTCCCATTCTATTGGAGTCCGTTCATTGGACCGCATCTATGTAAACTTTAAAGGATCTGGTCTAAGGGAACTCTAAAATGGTATGATCTCAAGGAGTAACTGACACCACTACTGACCATCTGTAACAGTCACTAGTGGTAGCCAAGCATCATCTAGTTCTTCCAGTCTCAAGGATGATGAGTTTGTGTAGACTATTTGTCTGTTTCCTTCCTTCTCTTTACTACTGATGAGTAGAGATCAAATAGTCGTATCTCAGATGGATGCTCACAAGCTTTTAGGCCCCAGATACTTCTTACCTCTCTAGGACACAGAACTTGAACTTTGTGAACTATACAGGCAGTTCCCTGGTTACAAATGTCCATCTTATCTTGTGGATCAACCTCCAGTAAAGCCTACTACATTAATAATTCGAGAGACATACAATGGTTAACCATAAAAAATATGTGCTACTTTGAGACACACATCAAAACATCATGATGATAATGATGAATTGTATTGTTTATAAAGATGTTTTGGTGTACTTGGAAGTCTTTCCTTAATGATTTTTATGCATAAAAAGGTACACTATATATTATGATGGGGTTTTGGTGTGGCGCTGTGGGTTAATGTGTCAGACTGCAAAGCCATTTTAACTACAAGGTCAGCGGTTCAAGCTCACCAGCTTCTCCTCGGAAACCCTATACAGCGTTGGTATGGGTCGGAATCGACTTGACAGCACTTAACAACAACAACAACACATACTATGACATAGATTTGACTAACTGACTCTAGATACAAACCAGACCTAACTGTTCCAATTTACATACAAATTAACAACAGACTTAAATGGAGTTCATTCATAATCTGGGATTGTTTCTGTTATACTGACTAACTGTCCCATCATACTAAGGTCCTAAACCTTGAAATCCAGAAACTAAACATCACAAGATGTTATGTCTGAGCAATATCCGTAACTGTGCCCTCTATGAATATACATGCATGCATACATATCTGTACACACATGTACATATAGGTACTTCTGTGTATGTTAACATATGCACATGCCTGTACCTACCCATATATACCTATGTAGTTATCATTGATGTTGTTAACCAATAATATGTCACTTTCTGAAGCACAAATATCCTTTTCTCTTGTGCACTTTTTGGAAACATCGTTTACTTTGGAGGCAGTACACTTACATTTGGTGTTATTGTGTTACATACTTTTCCTAAGCAGTCCTAAATATCTGACTCACCAACCTGCCTTACACAATGCTGTTGCTTTTTAAAACAGCGTACAACAAACGCATTTTAATACTTAGCATCTCTTATCAGAGGAAAGGGATTCTTCTCAGGACCATTCTCCAAATTGAGATTTTATATGTACCAGCAAAAACAACCCAAAACTTCTTAGAAAAATTCTAAAATCAAAGTTTTTTTTTTCCCACTCCTATTTCTTCCCTTTGCTAGAATTCACCAGAACCCTGAATTTAATGAGATTTATTATTTATAATAAAATTAAATAGTAGACTCTGAAATAAATTCCTTAAAAATGTTTTTGGTACTATTGTTTGGAAGGATTATTATAGTTGTCTCTGTTAAAATGCTTTTTCTTTCATCAGCTTCTTTTTTAAAAAAGGGAAAAGATTCAGCCAATCGCAAGTCTCCGGACTGACGCTGTCTCTCCCTTTAAATCCAGGGCCAGTAAAGGGATAATTTGATTAAACTGAGACCCTAATTTATTTGGCTTTAGTTCTGGATCAACCTCTCAGTAATAGAGTGCTGTCGTCTCCAATTATTTGATGAAAATTAAAGTGACATAAATACCATGGGACTTTTTCAATCTGATTAGTCCGCTAAGGCACATCAATACCACCCCCGCCATCAGAGCTGGCGTCCTTCCCTTCACTAGCCTCGCTACCAAATGACAACCGCTCCTTGAAGGACGAGCACCCACGCTGCCACAGACCCCCACACTTAGCCCATCATCCCTGCTCAATGGGCCCTGTTGACAAGGTGCCCACACCTTTCTCCATTGCTGTTCTCTGCACAAAGCTAAATATTGTTTGATTAGCAATCAATGGCTGTTAATCCAAAACGATTTCACAAATCCTCTGAGCCCTCAAGCTGATTATAAATATGCGTATTCCAAGCCCACTAAATTTTGAATTTCACTTCCCCCACCCTGAAGCGTGGCCTTTTAGCTGGTGAATGAAACTCAAAAGCAAAGGGGTCAACAGCTATTCAAGGGCTTAGAAACCAAACTTTAAATGTGAGTCCTGGTGACTAGCTCAGAGATAACCACCAATTTGCTTTCGAGTGTGGAAGATTCTACTTTTACATAGAAGGGAGCTATCTTTAAAACCTAATTATAAACAAAGACCAAGAAACAAACTACCCCATAGTCAAGAAACACAATTTCCTTAAAAAAAAAAAAAAATATTAAATTTCCCTAACCATATGGCAGGAGTCCTGGTGTGGTGCTGCGGGTTAATGTGCTAGACTGCAAAGTCAGTTTGAATCACAAGGTTGGCGGTTCAAGTTCACCAACCGCTCCTTCGAAACCCTATACAGGGTCACTATGAACTGACTAGATGGCACTTAACAACAACAACGATATAGCAAGGAGCCCTGATGGTGCAGTGGTTGAGTGCTTTCCTGTTAACTGAAAGGCCAGCAGATCCAACACACCAACTGTTCTGCTGCAGAAGATGTGGTCATATGTTTCCATACAGACTTCTTGTTGTCCAACAGATTTACAGCCCTGAAGACCCAGAGGCCATTCTACTCTGTCCTCTAGGGTCACTATGAATCAGAAATGACCCATCTTCAGCAATGACTTTGGTTTTTACTCCAACCAAACAGCACTCCCAGCCTGTAGGCCATCAAAAACAGGCAGTGGACAGTATTTGGCTCATAGGCCACAGTTTGCAAACCTCTGGGTTAGAAGAGTGTATCATTAGAATCAGTCACGAGATTCTAATGATGCATAGAAGTGTTACAAAGGCTGCATCCATTATATTAGCATTGTCCACTCAATAGAATCCAAGAACCTGGACTGGCAGGGCCTACTCCTAATAGGCAGGGTGACAGAGGTGAAACCACATCAAACCATTCAAATTCATTAACCTAATCCCTCTCTTCATAGAAATAGTGGCATCCATGAGTTTGTGCTTTTCACTCAGGGACCAAGTATATCTGGTTAGCAAAAGGTTCTTCAGCCCTCACATGCACTCAGGTCCCTTAGTTAAGCAAGGTGATGACCATCTGGGGCTAAAGAACCGGGAAAACCAGCAGGTGAGGAGGGCTAGGGCATGCCAGTGTTTCCTGAGCGTGGATCATCAAGATCTCCTAAGGAATCTGCTAAAACTGCAGATTCCAACTTTCCAACCTCAGAGATTCCGAGAGACCTAGAGAAGGGCCAAGTCAAGGTACCATTGCAGTGACCAGACAACGGTGGCCTGGGAGCGTGAAAAGGTGTGCATCCTACCAACTACTGCTAAAGAGAATGAGGAAAGCAAATAAACTTCCCCTTCGTACCAGTTTCAGCAGAATCTTGATATAGTAAGTAAGCTAGCTGCTCAAAGCTAGCACTGAGATGGAATTGCTGAATTCCTTGAAGTTTCTTTACTGGAAACTCAGGCTGCTAATGCAAAACTTGGGGTGCTTCCATTATAAAGCAGGTACAGAATGGCACTAGGCTTGCTACCTGCTTTGTAGTACCTCTCAGGTGAACCTACCACCCGTGGGACCATTTTCATCAGAGGGCTGCTGGGGTGAGCTTGGAAATCCTTGATGTCCTTTTATATAACAACTGCTACCTACTCACTCATGAATTGTCACCTCTTTTAAATTGCAGGCAGTGATCACAACTTCCAAACTTTATTATTGCACCCGATCTAGTTTCAAGTTAAAGAAAAAAAAAAGAAAAAAGTAATTTCCTGAAGGATAAGTCAATGTACCTCTGTCACTGATCTCTTAAATCACTTAAGTGCCAAACAGTTGACACTCACCTACTAACCGAAAGGTTGGCAGTTCGAACCCAATCAGTGGTGCTGCAAAAGAAAAGCCTGGAAATCTGCTTCAGTAAGGAATACAGCCAAGAAAACCCTATGGAGCTCAGTTCTACTCCGTAACACAGGGAGCCACCGTGAGCTGGAACTAACTCAGTGGCAATGGGTTGGGTTTACATTTATTAGATTATATTTGGTTTACCAGTCTTTTCTCTTACTCATTATTGACTTTTTATTCTTTTCATATTTACTTTGAGGGCGGACACATTAAGTGTTGAGTAGCCTGAGGGATAGGGGAACATTCCCATTAGTAAAAGTATTGTGAAAAGCATACATATTCTGGTCTGTGAAGAGACCCTGGTTAAATTGCATTACACAATTTGAATTAAACAAAGGCATTTGGACTCCATCCCCGCCCCCACCTTCCTGGAATGCTCTGTAATGAGATTCGCCTTCTGTCAGGCCATCTAACTGCTCTCTGCCTCATGCAGAAGGTTTATTTTGCTGAGTCATTACCAAAATCAGGTTGGCACCTGAGACAGTGAAACCTGCAGTGTACTAGAACTAAAGTTTCTGTGCTTTTGGAGGGCATACTGTAGTGACTGTCCCTGGGACAGAAAAAAAAAACTACAAAAAAATGACCCTCTCCCTAGGAGAGATTAATGTGCCCATCAATTCCTGGGAGTCAAGTTTCTTGATAACCTATACCTCCCAGTAGAGGGCTCAGAGCCCAGCTGTATGCCAGGGTGGACTTGCAGAATGAAAGGATTTGGAAATGCATCCCTATTCAAAGCATAAATAGAATTCTTTTTTATTATCAGAAATGGACAAGGAGGTCCAGAGAAATACATCTTAGCCTGCCTCTGTGGTTGGTATAAACCAGTAGTTCTCAACCATTTGCTCCCCCAACAATTATGATGCACGGGTTGGGTCTGCTTTGTAAACTTCTGGTAAGCCCCTGCGGCTGAATCATGGTCCTAAATATTTAATAGATAGGTTCAACTGCAGCCAGTAAATTCAGTCAGAGAGATAAAGTGTAGTGAAGGTATAAATAAGACATAGGAATACTTTCCCCAGATCTACGTAATAAACCATGACTTCTAACTATGTAGTAAGCTATGACTTCTGGATAGGGGCTAACTCAGTTTAGAACATCATTAAAAAGAAAAGAAAATGTGTGTTAAACCATTTCTGCGTCATTTCAGGCTGAATCATCCCTGGGGTTGAATCACTGATGAAAGCTGAGTCATCTCTGGAGGCTGGCTGAATCGTGCCTCTATGTTCTGATGTTCTATCCCAGAAGTTTAGAGCTTGGCATGAAAATAGGTTGAAGCAAATCTTTCAAGTAAGAGAACACTTCAAGTTTAAAATATTTACACAGGAAAAAAAAAAAAAAAAAAACAGAGCTTACTGTTAACAGCATAAGCCAATTACTTTTACTCAGCTCTAAAGGTTTGCCTCTTATACTTTGGACATATTGTTAGAAGGGAACAGTCGCTGGAGAAGGATGTCATGCTGGGTAAGATAGAGGGTCAGAGAAAAAGAGGAAGACCCCCAACGAGATGGATCAGCCAGGTGGCATCACTGATGGCGTCAAGTGTGGCAGCAGTAATGAGGTTGGCCCAGGATCGGACATTGTTTCGTTCTGCTGTGCATGGGGTCGCTATGAGTCGGTTCCGACTCGATGGCACCTGACGACAACAACAACAACAAAGGGTTGCCTAAGAAGTCCCTAAGTGGTGCAAAATGTGAATTGAAAGGTTGGAGCTTCAAGTCCACCCAAAGGCACCACAGTGCCTCTGAAGAAAGTCCTGGCAATCTACTTCCGAAAATTCAGCCATTGAAATTCTATAGAGCACAGTTATACTCCAACACACCTGGGGTCACCATGAGTTGGAAACAACTCAATGGCAAATGGTGCTGCTGGTAATGTCTTACTCAGAGGATGCAGAGACTGTAGTATTTGCAAGAAAGAAGATTATATATAAACACCTATGATGGCTCTAGCATTCAGGTCAGAATTCAAGTACTTTGAAGAAAAGAGGAACAAACTTTCCAGTCACATTCAAACTACAGCTAAGGCTGAGGCAGCACCCAACACTTATTTACATTTAGGCACTGCTGCAGACACAAAGAAAAACAGTAGCAAGAAAGGAATCTTAGAGGTTAGCAGCCAGCAAGAAGAAAAAAGTGTTCCTTCCTTACCGCCCCAGCTTTTCTTCTGGTGGTACCCAGGCAACAGAATCCAACATCATGACCTTGAAAGGCATTCGCATAGTCATCCAACTTCTCAAAGTCCACCACTTCTTGGTTCTAGACAACAAGGATATAATTGTATATAATTGCTGTTACTATAAAACAGACAAAACAATATCTATTCATTATAAGAGAGACTTACAGAATTAAGAGAGCCATAATCTGGGCTGTATGATCTTTTTTTTTTTTTTAGTTTCTTATGTTCATTTTGAACATTTTATTGTGCTTTGAGTGAAAGTTTACAAAGCATGTAAGTTTCCCATTCAATAACTTATACACATTTTGTTTTGTGACATTAGTTGTACAGCAATCTTCCCAATTCCTCTCAGGGTTTCCCACTTTTCATTTGCTCTCCTTTCCTGCCCCTTCCCGCCTGTGTGCTTTGTTTGTGGGCAAATGCTGTCCTTTTAGTTTTGTTTGGCTGATTGTTCTGAGGAATACCTTCCTCACAGGTGTTACTGTTCACCGGAAAGGCCACCATTTGGCTGCAAGGTAATCTCCAGGCAGGGGTTCAGTTCCAGGTTTGAAGGATGTCTAAGAACCACACCAGAAAGATGTTCACCTGTGTTTTATTGACTACGCAAAGGTTTTTCAATTGTGTGGATCATGACAAGCTATGGACAACTTTGCAAAGTATGAGTATTCCAGAACACTTTAATTGTGCTCATAAGGAACCTGTATGTGGACCAAGAGGCAGTTGTTCAAACAGAACATGGGAACACTGAATGGTTTAAAATTAAGAAAGGTATGCAACAGGGTTGTATTCTTTCACCATATTTATTCAACATGTATGCTGAGCAAATAATCCGACAAGCTGAGTTATAAGCAGAAAAACGTGGCATCAGGATTGGAGGAAGACTCATTAACAACCTGTGATGTGCAAATGATACAACCTTCCTTGCTGAAATTGAAGAGGACTTAAAATACTTACTGATGAAGATCAAAGAGTACAGTCTTCAGTATGGATTGCATCTCAAGGTAAAGAAAACAAAAATCCTCACCACTGGACCAATAAACAACATTCTTATCAGCAGAGAAAAAATTGAAGTCAAGGACTTCATTCTTCTTGGATCTACTATCAACACTCATGGTAGCAGAAGTCAAGCAATCAAAGGATGTATTGCATTAGGCAAATCTGCTGCACAAGACCTTTTTAAAGTGTTGAAGAGCAAAGGTATCAGATTGAGGACTAAGGTGCGCCTGACCCAAGCCATGGTATTTTCAATAACCTCATATGGATGCGAAAGCTGGACAGTGAATAAGGAAGACCGTAGAAGAATGCATGCATTTGAGTTATGGTGTTGGAGGAGAACATTAAGTACCATTGGCTGCATAACCAAAAGATCTGTTTTGGAAGAAGTGCAGCCAGAGTGCTCCTTGGAGGCCAGGATGGCCAAACTTCATCTCTCATACTTCGGACATATTGTCAGAAGGGATCAATCACTGGAGGATATCATGTTTGGTAAGGTGGAGGGTCAGAGAAAAAGAGGAAGACCCCCAGCGAGATGGATAAGCAAAGTTCCAGCATCAATGGGGTCAAGCGTGGCAACAATTGTGAGGATGGCCCAGGACCAGGCAGTGTTTCGTTCTGTTGTGCATAGGGTTGCTATGAGTCGGTAAGGACTCAATGGCACCTAACAACAACAACAAGAGCCATACCGCAGGGGTCTCTATTAGACCAGAAAGTCTAGTCTTTATGATTTTAAATTTTGTCTGACCTTTTCCTCCCACTCTCTCCAGGACTTTCTATTGTGATCCCAATCAGAGCAGTAAATAGTGGTAGCTTGGCACCATCTAGCTCTTCTGTCCTCAGACATGTGGTCTATTAGGACTAGTTGTTTCTCTGAGCCTCTGATTTTCTTCACTCATTTGTTTAACACATGAAAGTTTAACTTATGATGAAGGGCATATAGGTATGCACCACATACTGTCCACCATATGTTCTGTTGAATAGAACATTATAAGATTTGGACTTTGTCCAAACGTGTCCATGGGGTGTGGACTAGGGCTCCCAGGGGCCCTGCACCAAAGGCAGCTGTAGGGTACATGTCCACAGCTCTCCCTGTGTACATCTCAGGTGAGCACTCAGCTAGGTCCTGTCCAGAAGCTTCTGCTGTGGACACCTCAGGTCCTGCCTAGCTGTCTCTGCCTTCTCCCCTAAGCCAGCTGCAGGGAAGGCCAGCTCACTCATAAGAACCTACTTAGGGTTGTGGGCCAAGGGCATACAAATCACAGCTGGAGCACCTGGGGCACATACCTTTTCTTTGGTACCCTAAGGACCACACCAGTCACAATGAGGGACTAGACTGAGTCACTGGAGGCAAGGGGGACTGGTGTTGGGAGTTGACTTGGGCCTCCATCACTGCACACTAGGAGGCTTGTGGACTGTACACAGCTGGACAGACGTGGGGCTCCAACCTTAAGTCAAGATTCTGGCATCCTGGTACTCATACATGGGTGCCCCATCCACAAACATCTATGTGGTTGGACATTCCCCTAAAGGACATTCGGTGATGCATACCTGTGTTCTATTTAAGGACAGAAGTCCTGGGAAGTCAGGCAGGGCAAATTCTTGAGAGTAACTCCACCTTGGAATGTCACAGACCTTTCCCACATCCGCATATTCAGATGCACAAACAACTTTAGAGTGGAGTTGTTGTCAGGTGCCATCGAGTTGGAACCGACT
>NW_006408601.1:11197629-11207929 GCF_000296735.1 Chrysochloris asiatica | reverse complement strand
AAGGCTGTACTCTTTGATCTTCATAAGTAAATGTTTCAAGTCCTCTTCACTTTCAGGTAAACAAAACAAAATAATTGTAAATTGCCTAAGGTTATAGGGCTGACTCTAGAATTGAGGAGTTCTGGTGTGGAGCTGTAGGAAAAGCACTGAAATGACTGCTAACCACAAGGTCAGCAGTTTAAACCCACCAGCTGCTCTTTGGGAGACAAATGAGGCTTTCTGCTCCTGTAAAGATTTGTTGTTGTTGTTATGTACCGTGGAGTCAGTTCTGACTCATAGTGACCCTGCACAGGGCTTCCAAGGCTGTAAATCTTTATGGAAGCAAAAAGCCCCATCTTTCTCCCGCGGAACAGCTGGTAGTTTCGAACTGCCGACCTTGAGGTTAGCAGCCCAATTTGTAACCACTAAGCTACCAGAGCGCCTTCCTTTTATAAAGATGTGTTGTTGTTGTTGTTGTTAAGCACAGTGAGTCGGCTCTGACCCATAGCAACCCCGTACAGGGTTTCCGAGGCTGTAAATCTTTACCAGAGCAGAAAGCCGCATCTTTCTCCCACGGAACCTCTGGTAGTTTCGAACTGCTGACCTTGAGATTAGCAGCCCAACTTGAAACCACTATGCTATACAGCCTGGGAAACCCTATATAAATAGGATCTCTGTAAATTAGAGCCTAGTGGATGATACCTAACAACTAGAATCAAGATTGCATGGCCCTGAAAACAGTACTCTTCTTTGTCTAGCCAGCCTCCATACTGCCTACTCCCTCTTCATAAGGATCTGGGCAGGGAGTCCTAGTATGGCGCTGTAGGATAAGCACGGCACTGCTAACCTCAAGGTCAGTAGTTCAAACCCACCAGCTGCTCCTCGGAAACCCTACACCGGGTCTCTATGAGTTGGAACCAACTCCACATTTATACAGACAGATAATAGGAAGAAGGTCTTAGTCCAAAGCCACAGAGAGATGGGGAGGCAGACCTGGGCCTGCACCCCAGGACTCCAGCTTACAGTCCGGGCCTTCCCAGACGAGTCGTGGTCAAATTCTGACCACCACTCGCTGCTTCCACCACCTGCATAAAATAGGTTAGTCCCCGTGCAAACACTCACCACATTTTTATAAGCTTCCTCCTCGAAGGTGAGCTTCCTCCTGCCAATGAGCGTGACTTTAGAAAACAGGCTTTGTTCCAAGATTTCTTTTAAGAGCACTTTGCCGGTTTCCCCGCTGGCACCCAGAATAAAGACAGACTTATTCTGCATCCTGAAGTCTTCCCTAAGCTTAGGTAGAGCCTCAGTCATGGCCACCCGTCAAGGACAGGTGCTGATCTTAGGATGCTAGGGGGTGGCCTGTCCTCAGCGCGTGGAACAGAGCGGGCAACAAGAGGGAAACAGATCTGTTTGGAAGGAAGATATAGTTATTCTCTGCAGTCTTTGTTATTTTCCACAGAGACCCAGAGGAAAATGCCGAGTCACCGCGGGCGGGGCGGACACCGTATAGATCCTCCCCACTTGAGCCAACCCACACTCGGAAGAGGCCTGCACAGGAGGGCGCACCCAGGTGCCATACACGGAGGGGACCACGAGGCCCCTTTCCCCCACGGAGCCCCGGGGTTTGGCTCATCAAGGGCACCCTCCTCTGCTCACAGGTGTACAGGAACTGAGTTGGGCCCCTGACTCCACATCACACAGCGCCCAGCAAAGGCAGGGCGGCCCCTACAGCCGCCACTGCCTCGGCTCTTAGCCCCCTGGCCCGGGCATGCGGGCAACCTGCCTTTCCCACGGCCCCTTGCTCCACCCCAGCCGTTGGGCGTCCTTTCCAGGTCTGCCCAGGGGTCGGAGAAGGTGACGCCCATGCCCACCCGGCCTACTCTTCCGGGTGAGTTCGCTACGTGCTGCTCCGCCCACGAAGGCGGGGCCTGGGGAGGGGCACACCGGCGGGCGGGGAAGAGGCCTGGGCACCCGCGGAGTAGAAGGCAGGAACGCGTGCTCTGCGCCCCGCTAGAGCTCCAGCGTCAAGGTCACTTCCGGAATCTTGGGACTCGCTAGAGTCATCTCTCCGAGGATCTTAGTACAGTACCTGTGCTGACCACACCTACACCCAAGGCCTCAGTCGATGGATGGACTTCCCCACTCTTGATCTTCCCTGGTACCCCAGACCTCAATTTCAATTGTGTATTGGCCGCCTTCATCTTAATCTTCATCTGAAACTCATCTTAAACTCACTACGTTCTGGTGTGGCGCTGTGGGATAATGAACTGGACTGTAAGGTCAGCGCTTCAAACTTCAAGGAGGGCAGTTCAAACTCACCCGTCGCTCCTCAGAAACCCTATACAGGGTCGCTATGAGTCTGAACCGACTCCACTGCCCATAACTACCACCGCCACCATGTAATTCCAGCTCTCACCGTAGAGTATCTGCCAGCCCGGGCCTGGCCCACTTCAATTTCTGTGATGTTGAAAGACAGAATGACTTCCCACTCCTAGTCTTTTTGTTCCGGCTCCAGAGGCCAGAACAGTGGCTTCTTAACAAAAATAACTGGACTGGCCTGTCTGGAATCTTGAAAGCCCTCTACCGAGGTTGGAATCATAAAAGGGCTTTGAATCACAAAGAAAAAATTGGTTATTGGTTACAGGCTTTTTTGTTTACTTGCCAGCATTTAAACACTAGTCTTATATTGTTGGATGCTGTCAGGACCGTTGCATCTCACTGAAACCCATGTGATAGTGTAGAACTACCCAATAGGGTTTTTCTCTCCTGCAGTCTTTACAGGAGCACCTTGCCAGGTCTCTTTCACGGACTTGCTGGGAAAGGTTCAAAAGGTTCAGCAGTCCAATGCTTAACCATTTCACCAGTGGGTCTCCTTAGTCTTTTTGTAGTTGTTGTTGCAGAGTGCCATGAATCTGTTCTGACTCACAGCCACCCTGTATAGGGTTTCTGAGGAGTAGCTGATGAGTTTGAACTACTGACCTTGCAATTAGCAGGCTTATGCTTATTGTACATTATACCACACTGGCAGAGTACCTCACCTCCCATTCTAGAAGTCAAGTGAGACACAGTCCCTCTCCCAACTCCTTGGAAGTTATTGTACGAGTGGAGCCCCAACTGTATATGTGTGGCCTAGATTCAGCTAACATTTGCCCAAGTTTTCACTTTTACTAATAAGGAGTCTAAGCTGAATAGAGTGTGGGGCAAGGATTTGGAAGACGGCATTTGATTTCTGGTTTGTAGGTTGCTTCCCTTAATTCCTGCCTGTGTTTCAGAGATTGTTTTATGTACTTCCTCATATTTTTCCGCTAAATTACTTTTTACTTAAGTAAATCAGAATTTCTGTTACTTTAGATCAAGAACATTGACTAATGCAGTACAGAGTGCTACATATATATTCCCTACTGGCCCTGTTCCAAGGAGCTCTGGTAGCATAGCGGATACGAATTGGGCTGCTAACCTCAGGTCGGCAGTTTGAAACTACCAGCTGTTCTGCGGGAGAAAGATGAGGCTTTCTGCTCCCGTAAAGATTTGCAGCCTCGGAAACCCCGTGCCGGGTCGCTATGAGTCGGAACCGACTCCAGGGTACTTACCAACAACAACTGGCCTGCCCCAGTGCTTGGATTTTTTGAGTTTCTAAAGCTTTTCTACTAAAACACAACTTAAAATCTTGTCACCTAACATTAAGGAATTCATGTTACAGTTCATTCATCGTTATTAGCACCCTACTTCTATTCTCCCCTTATTTAAAAAAAATTTGATGCATTGAACACTAATGACAAAAGGCTTGATAAACTGTGGGATGACATCAAGCACATCTTACATGAAGAGAGCAAAAGTTCATTTAAAAAGACAGAAAAGAAAGCAAAGACCAAAATGGATGTCAAAGAGATTCTGAATGTGCCTTTTGGTAGTGTAAATTATTATATATGCCTGAGTGTTTAAAAAAAAGGCTAAAATGAATACAGAGAAATATTGTTAACTGATAGTACATGTAGGGGATTATAATCATTGTAATGAAACAAGGTATGTAATTTGTTGAATGTAAAACTGATGATCTGCCTTGTAAACTTTCACTCAATTCACAATAAAACTTAAAAAATAAATTAAATTAAAAATTAAATTGAAAAAAAAAAGATTTTGAAACTTGAACGTTGAGTAGCTAAAGTGAATGAAAGAAATAATGAACTAAAGAGCTGAAATGAAGATTTCAAAGGGCAGCTAGAGAAGACAAAGTATTATAATGAAATATAATAAAACAAAGTATTACAATGAAATGACTTCGTTAGAAAACTGAAAGGAAAAAATAATGCTTAGCATTTCTCAAGCTGAAAGAAGTGAAGAAAAAAAAAAATCAAGCCTTGAATTGCACTATTGAATAATTATATGGTTAAAAATGGAATGATGCAGGAAGTACCAAAGGAAGGAATGAAAGGGATGCACAGAGTCACTGCACCAAAAAGAATTTGTCGACATGCAACCATTTCAGGAGACAATATATTATCAAGAACTGATGATATAAAAGGAAGTTGTCCAAGCTACACTCAAGGCATTGGCAAAACAAGACTCCACGAATTCACAGAATATTGAGATGTTTCAACAAATGAGTGTGATGCTGGAAACACTCACTTGTCTATGACAAGAAATTTATGGTTGTGTTCTTTCATCATACTTATTCAATCTGTATACTGAGACTGAATAATTGGAGAAGGATTCATTAACAACCTATATGCAGATGATACAACTTTGCTTGCTGAAAGCTAAGAGGATTTAAAATGCTTAAGATCAAAGGCTATAGCTTTCTGTATGGACTACATCTTAACATCAAGAAAATAAAAGTCCTCAGAACTAGACAAATAAGCAACATCATGATAAATGCAGAAAATATTCCAGTTGTCAAGGATTTCATTTTACTTGGATCCATAACCATGTCCATGGAAGCAGTAGTCAAAAAATCACATGCGTTAACATGGAGCACATCTGCTGCAAAAGACCACTTTAAATTTTAAAAACCAAAGTTCTCACTTTGAGGACTAAGATGTGCCTCACTGACCCAAGCCAGGATCTTTTCAATTGTCCCGTATGTAAGTGAAAGCCCAGAATAAAGAAGACCAAAGAAGAATTTTTTGAAATTAGAAGGAAGGCCCCAGCTTAGGTAAAACTAAGATACTGGCACTGTGGGTTAATGCGCTGAACTGCAAAGTCAGTTTGTTCCACAGTGTCGGCAGTTCAAGCTCACCAGCCACTCCTCAGAAACTATACAGGGTCACTATGGGTTGGAGCTGACTGGAAGGCACTTAACAACAACAGCAAGAACATTTACCCAGTTGCTGGATAGCCTTGCACCCAAGGTCTCCTTGCACGAGTGTAAAGAGCTTCTTAGGGAGAAAATGTGCCCAAGAAAAGAAGAATCTAGGATAGCAAATTCAAACCAAAAAGAGAGATTTAGCCATTGGTGGGGTGGGGGATGATTCAAAAACAGTGTGGTATCTGTCACTTGCGTTTACATCCAGACCTGTATTAGTTTCCAATGTGTGTGTAAGGGCTATGAAAAACTGAAATAAGGTTTCACGAAAGAACAGACAGAAACGTCTGCAAGACATGGGGAACAAGCAGCACTGCTTGGAGGACCCCTGTGCATAAAGGAGAGGATAAAAGCCTCTTTTCTCTTAAAGAAGGACAACTTCCTGTACCTTCAAACTCTCAAGGTTAAAGACACACGGAGAGAAGAAGAGAGATCAACGTGAGAAGTTTTGCCAAAGGACACTTAACACATTTCAAAAAACTATACACATGCATTTACAGGGGGTGGGGATATATGAATATCTAGGAGCAGTAGCCACAGGAAATCCAAGCTGGTGAAGAATGGGGAATTTACATATTACTTTTATACTTCCTGCCATTAACATTGATTATAGTAACCTGGTGTAGTACCTGCAGTAGATCAGCACTTAGAGCCACAAGATCAGCAGTTCAAACTTACCAGCTGACCCTCGGAAACCTATACTGGGTGACGATGAGTGGGAACCCACTTGACAGCACTTAACAACAGAGTAACATGCAGCAGGAGCCCTGGTAACTGGTCAGCAGTTGGAATCCCCCAGCCGTTCCACCCGGTAGCCTCAGAAACCCTCTTGTTGTTATTTAGTGCTGTTGAGTCGGTTCCGACTCATAGCGACCCTGTATAGGGTTTCCAAGGAGCGGCTGGTGAGCTTGAACTGGCAACTTTGCTACTCAAATCGAGTTTGCAGTCCAGCACATTAACCCACAGCGCCACACCAGCAGTCTAGAAACGGAAACCCTCTACAGGGTCTCTATTGGTTGAAACGGCTGCACAGCATGCAAAGAGAGAAAACAAAAGTTTGGTCTGTAGATGAGTGTGCGTGTTTGCATTGCAGAAAATAAATCGAATTCTCTTCTACTGCCAACCCTTGCAAGCATGTGTGTTTGAACAACATAGAAACGAATTTCAGTTTCAGTTTCACATCCCTGACAACGGACAGCATTTGGACTCTTAGTTACGGCTACAAAGCACTAGAGGGCACCAGAGAAGGAGGAACTGTTTGAGATTCTTGGGAAAGCAAGCACTCAGCATTGAAAAATCCTTCTCTGGTCTATGGATTGCTGTTGTTATTAAAGTGCCACGGAGCAATCCTGTATAGGGCTCCTAAAGAGCAGCTAGTGGGTTTGAACCTGAGACCTTGAAGTTAGCAGTCCAGTGCCTATCCTACAGCACCACATCAGGAGTCTGGCCTTAAGATATATGGACTATATATGTAGTGAATATATCTGTATATATTTACTATCAGTTCTTTCGATTTTTAAAAAATGTAATAATTAGGTGAGTAAATGTATTGGCTAATATGGGGGAGGCATAGATTACAAGTAGCAAAAGTGAACATAAGTAAATAATGTTGGAGAATGTTGAAAGTAAGGGAAATTGCTAGTAATTCCTTCATTTATCTGTTGCTTCCAAGTTTCTGCATGCCGAGTAGTGTGTTACATACCCTGGCTACAAAGATAGATGAACCCATAATCTTCCATTGAACCCATTAGTAATATTGCAAGTCAAATATTTCATAATACTTTATCTTTTCCCATTTGAAACTCTTTTTATCTTCATTACCTGATGGTGGGGGCTGTGTGCTATGGAGTCAATTCTGAATCGTAATAATCCTGTTAAGGCCTTTTTTTAAGGGAGCAGATAGCCTCATCTTTCTTCCTCAGAGGAGTTTGTTCAAGTTACTGACCTTGCAGTTAGCAGCCCAACTTGTGAGCCCTATGCTACCGGAGCTCCTCCTCACTTACTACTCACTCATCAACCCCTTCAGAGGAAGTATGGGTAAGGGTGAAATTCAATGGCTTTAGAGTCAAATAGCCAGATTCCATTCCCAATTCTGTTGTGTTCTAAGCTGTTAACGTCCCCGTACCCTTGTTTCCTCCCCTGTAGAATGAACTAGTACCTACCTCATTGAGTGTTGTGAAGACAGATCGTCCAAGCAATGAGCTTGGAATCCTGTTATGCATAAGTGCTCAGTGTATATTAATTTATATTCAAACACTACCCATCCTCTGGAGTCCTGGTGTGTCACTGTAGGATCAGCACTGGACTGCTAACCACAAGGTTGGCAGTTCAAACCTAATAGTTGCTCCTTGGAAACCCTATACAGGGTTGCTATCAGTCAGAACTGACTCGATGGCATATAACAACAAGGCATCCTCTGGAGTCCAGCTGAAATCATAGATTCAAGCAAGCACAGAGCTGAAAAGGAGATCATGTCTAATCTACATCCCTTATTTTATAATTGAGAACATGAAATTCTGCTACTTGCTCACTGTGTAAGCTAGAAGAAGTTTCTTTCAAAGCCTATAAATGGAACTGAAACTATACCTCTAAAGAGTCCTGGTGTGGCACTATAGGATCACAGAATTGGTTTGAACCTCAAGCTAGGTGGTCAAACTCAACCTAGAAACCCTATACAGGGTCACTTTGAGTTGCAACTGATTTGATAGCACTTAACAACAACATACCTCTCAGGACTGTTGCAAGGATTAAATAAAGTAATGCACATAAAGCTCTAAAAATTCCAAAGTCAGAGCTTGGTTCTTAGATACTATTTGTTATTGTTGTTAGATGCCATTCAGTTGGTACCAACCTATAGCGACCTTATATACAACAGAATGAAACATTGCCCTGTCCTGGGCTAACCTCACAACCATTGCTACGTTTGACCCCATTGATGCTACCACTGTGCCAATCCATCTTGCCAGGGGTTTACCTCTTTAGATACTATTGTATGGCCAAAACCAATATCCTGTAGCATACAGTTAGCCCTAGGCATTCAGAAAAAGATGTCCAAGTCGTTTGAAGTTTTATAATCATCCTTCCCACCAAATCAAACAAAGGACAAACTGCAAAGCCTCTGCCAGCAACACCTATACAAAAGAGGGGACACCTACATAGACCACAAACTCCAAAATGATGACTGGAGACAGGGGAACCTAGAAACCAACACACAGCCCAAACTCCTCTCCTCCAGTGAGAAAGAAGAGAGATTGGAGATTGTGAGGAAGAAAGCCAGAAGGAAATGTCAGGGAATCTTCCTAGAGGCTCAAACTCCCCATCCACCATAATGGAAGAAGAAGGGCTAAGAAACCCAAGTTTGTTTTTCTAGTTGAGTAGAAAGTTGGAGACAGGATGAACGTCCGTAACCAATTGTCTCTCTGAACAGAAGTTTGGGTGTGTGGGGGTGAATCTCTTATTACAGTGCAAACTCCAGGACATCAAGGTTTTTATCTGCTTGATTCACTGCTGTATCCCTCTACTTAGATTTGTGCCTGGCACTTAGTACAGTCTCAGTAAACACTGGATGAATATATGGAAACACTCCTAATAGAAGAAACTCATGAAAACATCTCCTCAGAGCTTGGGGTCACAAAAACAAGAAATGTCTACGAAATCATATATATTCTTTTAAAACTTCATATAGATTTTATTCACTGCTGAATCACCTTGTTTTGTTTTGTTAAGTGTTGCTGAGTCAGTTCTAACTGATAATAACCCTATAGAGGGTTTCCAAGCAGCAGAGCTGGTGGGTTTGAACTGCGGACCTGTGGTTGGCAGTCAGTGTTTATCCTACAGCGCCACACCAGTACTCCATTGCATCACCTAGTAGTGTTTATTTTTATATAAATTGATGATAGCTCATGTAGTGGATTGTCATTGTTTTTACTACCGTAGCATCTATTTAGACATCCTCTCTGGCCTATGTCTCCCCATTCTCAGTCTAGCAGGTACCTATAGCATCAACTCTACCTGTCAAAAGTAGGTCTAGTGATAGAGTGTCTTAAAACCAAACAATTGTTGCTGTTGTTGTTGGTGGTGATGTGCCATGGAGTCAGTTCCGACTCACAGCGACCCTGTACAGGGTTTCTGAGGCTGTAAATCTTTACGGGAGCAGAAAGCCTCATCTTTCTCCTACAGAACAGCTGGTAGTTTCGAACTGCTGGCCTTGTGGTTCTGAGCCCGATGCCATCAAATCCATTCTGACTCATAGCGATCCTATGCACAATGGAATGCAACACTGCCCAGTCCTGCGGCATCCTCACAATTGCTGTTATGTTTAAATCCAGTGTTGCTGCCACTGTGCAAATCCATCTTGTTGGGGGGGGAGGTCTTCCTCTTTTTCATTTACCTTTCACTTTTCTAAGCATGATAATATGTTCAACCACCACTCGTCTGTCAGTTTGTCATACTGTGGTGGCTTGTTAGTTGCTGGGATTCTGAAAGCTATGCCACGGGTATTTTAAATACCAGCAGGGTCACCAATGGTGGACAGGTTTCAGATGCACTTCCAGATGAAGACAGACTAGGAAGGAGAGACGAACTACTTTCGAATCTTTAGTCACTGAAAACCTTATGAATAGCAAAGAAACATTGTCAGATATAGTGCTGGAAAATGAGCCCCTCAGGTTGGAAGGCACTCAAAATGCGACTGGGGAAGAGCTGCCTCCTCAAAGTAGAGTTGACCATGAAGATGCAAATGGGAGTAAAGCCCTTGGGACCTTCATCTGCTGATGGGCACAACTCAAATAATCCGAGTAACTGGGTTCTATGAAGAAAAACATGGCTCAGGACTGGAGGAAGACTTATTAGCAACCTGCAATATGCAGATGATACAACCTTGCTTGCTGAAAGTGAAGAGGACTTAAAATACTGATGAAGATCAAAGACCACAGCCTTTGGTATGGATTGCATCTCAATGTAAAGAAAAAAAAAAATCCTCACCACTGGACCAATAAACAACATTCTTATCAATCGTGG
>NW_006408601.1:11189100-11197529 GCF_000296735.1 Chrysochloris asiatica | reverse complement strand
AAATCCTCACCACTGGACCAATAAACAACATTCTTATCAATCGTGGAAAAGATTGAAGTTGTCGAGGACTTCATTCTTCTTGGATCAACTATCAACACTTACAGAAGCAGCAGTCAAGAAATCAAACGACATATTGCATTGGGCAAATCTGCTGCACAAGACCTTTTTAAAGTGTCGAAGAGCAAAGATATCATCAGCTTGAGGACTAAGGTGTGCCTGACCCAAGCCATGGTGTTTTCAATAACCTCATATGCATGAGAAACCTGGACACTGAATAAGGAAGACCTTAGAAGAATTGATGCATTCGAGTTACGGCATTGGAGGAGAATATTGAAAGTGCCATGGGGTGCCAAAAGAACCAATAGATCCATTTTGGAAGAAGTGCAGCCAGTGTGCTCCTTGGGGACCAGGATGGCCAAACTTTGTCTCTCATACTTTGGACATATTGTCAGGAGGAATCATCTGTTGGAGAAGGATATTATGTTTGATAAGGTGGAAGGTCAGAGAAAAAGAGGAAGACCCCCAACGAGATGGATTGGCAAAGGGGCAGCATCAATGGGCTCAAGCGTGGCAACAATTGTGAAGTTGGCCCAGGACCGGGCAGTGTTTCGTTCTGTTGTGCATAGTGTTGCTATGAGTCAGTACCAACTAGATGGCAACTAACAACAATATGTTCAAAGCACAAGAGATGAAGTCTCGTCTTCCTTGCTTCTAAGGAACACTCTGGTTGTACTTCTTCCAAGACAGATTTATTTATTCTCTTGGCTCTTCTCCAACACCATAATTCAAATGCATACATTCTTCAGTGGTTGCCCTTATTCATTGTCCAATTTTCACACACATATGCTGTTTTTATTGTTAAGTGCCATCAAGTTGGTTTTGACCCTTAGTGACTCTGTAAAGGATTTCTGAGGAGTGGCTGGTGAGCTTGAACTGCCGACTCCGTGGTTCAAACCCACCTTATGGTCCAGTGCACTAACCCACAGTGCCACACCAGGACCCCCACATACACATGAGGAGACTGAAAATACCATGGCTTGAGTCAGGCATACTTCAGCCCTCAAACGGACATCTTTCCTCTTGAATATTTAAAAGAGATCTTTTAATAATCTGATTTGCCTAATGCACTACATTGTTTGATTTCTTGACTGCTGCTTCCATGAGTACTGATGGTGGATCCAAGCAAAATGAAGGCTTTGGCAACTTTAATCTTTTCTCCATTTATGATGATGTTATTTATTGATCCAGTTGTGAGAATTTTTGTTTTTGCATTGAAGTGAAATCCATACTGAAGCTGTGGTCTTTGATTTATATCAGTAAGTTTGTTCAAGTCCTCTTTGCTTTCAGCAAGCAAGGTTGCATTATTTGTGCACCATAAGTTGTTAATGAGTCTTCCTCCAATTCTAATGCCATGGTCTTCTTCATAGAATGCAGTTTCTCAGATTACTGAGCAAGTAATCTGTATTATATAATCAGATGGAATAAGTATGGGGAAAGGATAAATCCTGATGTACACCTTTCCTGGTTTTAGACCATTCAGTGTCCCCTTGTTCTGTTGGAATGGCTGCCTGTAGTCTATGTGTAGGTTCATCATGGACACAGTTAAGTAGTCTATAGTACCCATTTTTCACAATGTTATCCATAGCCTGTTATGATCCACACAACCGAATGCATTTGCATTGTCAATAAAGCACATCATTCTGGTAACCTTTGCTTTCAGCCAAGATCCATCTGATGTCTGCAATGATATCCTAGTTCCACATCCTCTTTTGGATCTGTCTTGAGTTTCTGGAAGCTCCATGTGTACAGCTGCAACCATTTTGGATTGTCTCCAACAAAATTTTATATGCATGCACTATTAATAATATTGCAAAATGATCTCTGCATTCCTTTGGGTCACGTTTGTTTGGAATGGGAATAAATATGAATCTCTTTCAATCAGTTGATCAGGTAGCTGTCTTCCAAGTTTCTTGGCTTAGATGAGTGAGTGCCTCCAATGCTGTATCAACTTGTTGAAACATTTCCATTTGCATCCCATCCATTTCTGGAGCCTTGATTTTCACCAGTGCCTTCAGTGCTGCATGGACTTCTTTCCGTACCTTGGTTCTTGATCCTGTGCTTCATGTTGAAATGATTGAACACTGACCAATTTGTTTCTTGGTACAATGACTCTGTGTATTCCTTCCTTTTTCTTTGGATGTTTTCTGTGTCATTCAACATTTTCCCATGTTGTTGTTATTAAGTGCCACTGAGTTGGTCCCAACTCATAGCAACCCTGTATAGGGTTACCAAGGAGAAGCTTGTGGGTTTGAACTGGTGCCTTGTGGTTCACACTTCATTGCTGATCCTATAGCATCATTTTGCCCATAAATTTCTTCAGTATTGCAACTGGAAGCTTGAATTTTTTTCTTCAGTTCTTTCAGCTTGAGAAATGCTGAGTGTGTTCTTTCTTTTTGGCTTTCTAACTCTAGGTCTTTGCACATTTTGTTTTCTGTTCAGCTCTTCGATTTCATCATTTTTTCCAGTTTCTTTAGCTTCTCTATTCTCAAGAGCAAGTTCCAGAGTCTCTTATGTCATCTGCTGTCGTCTTTTCTTTCTTTCCTGTCTTTATGATGACCTTTTGCTTTCTTTTTGTATGATGTTCTTGATGTCATTCCACAATTCTTCTGATCTTTAGTCATTAGTGTCTAATACAGCAAATCAGTTCTTGATATGGTCTCTAAATTCAGGTGACACATATTCAAGGGTATATCGTGGTCCTCGTGAGGTTCATGTGTGTTTTTTCATTGAAAAATGGTATTTTCAATGAATAAGTCACTGGTAGTGTAAAATTCTGTTATGTGATCTCTAGCATCAGTTCTAACATCATTTCCATCACCAAGGCCATATATTCCAACTACAGATCCTTCCTCTTCATTTACAACCTTCGCATTCCAATCACCAGTAACGATCAATGCATTTTGATTGTATGTTTGATCAATTTCAGACTGAAGAAGTTGGCAGAATTCTTCAGTTTCATCATCACTGGCTTTAGTGGTTGGTGTATAAATTTGAATTTGAATAATAGTGGTTTTAACTGGTCTGGCTTGTAGGCAGATGGACATAATTCTATCATAGACAGCATTGCACTGAAAGATAAATCTAAGAAAGCTCTTTTTGACTATGAATTTACACCATTCCTCTTTAGTCGTTCTCAGCATAGTTAACCCTATGACTGTCTAATTCAAAATTGACAGTACCAGTCCATTTCAGGTCACTAATGTCTAGGATATCAATCTTTATGCATTCTATTTCTTTTGATGACTTCTAATTTTCTTAGGTTCATACTTTGTACATTCCATATTCTGATTATTAATAGACATTTGCAACTGTTTCTTCTCATTTTCAATTTTGCTCTATCAACAAATAAAGATCCCGAAAGCTTAATCCTATCCACGCCATTAAAGTCAACTGTATTTTGAGGTGCCAGCTCTTTCCCAGTTACGTTTTGAGTGCCTTCCAACCTGAGGGGCTCATCTCCTGGTACTATATGTGACAGTGTTCAGCTGCTATTTATAAGGTTTTCAGTGGCTAACCATTTAGGGTTAGTCTGCCTCTCCTTCTTCCTAGTCTGTCTTCGTCTGTAGACTCCACTGGTGTCCACCGTGGGTAACCCTGATGGTACTTAGAATACTGGTGGCATAACTTGTAGCATCACAGCAACACACAGCTAACTACCACACTAGGCAATCTAACAGAGATAAACCAAGCAGTAGTTTAGCTTAACTAGGAAAACAAAGATCTGCCTTGAGCATCTTGCTCTTTTAAGAACTTTCTATATGGGACCAATTAACAGTAACTCACAAGGTTAGATAGGAACCTTGGGGTTGGTGAGTTTGTTACTGAGGGAGGGACAGCTCAGACAAGGAGGGTGAGAATGGATGCACATTTGTAAGAATGTCATGGATGTCACTAACGTATGCATGCACAAACTGTTGAATTGGTATCTTTTAGCAGTTTCTATCCTCAACAGCAACAACAAAGTCAATCAAATTTAAAGAAAACACACTACATTTTTTTTGCCATTCAATCATGCAGGCCAAGAAATTCTTTTTTCTTTTCCTCTTTTGCAAGTGAAAGAATCCTGCCTAACATAGCACCTAAATTTCTTAGTTGTATCAGTGAATTAACTAAGTGTTCTGCATGTTTTATATGTTCTCTTTTAATCCTTGTGTTATTAACTGTTTGACACAGAGATGAGATGTTGTTCTTGTTGAGTGCCATCAAGTCGATTCTGACTCACAGAAACCCTGTATAGTGTTTCCAAGGAGCAGCTGGTGGGTTTGAACTGCTGACCTTATGGTTTACAGTCCAGTGCTGATCCTACAGCACCAGACCAGGACTCTAGATAAATACTAATATTATTCTCATTTTACAGATGATAAAACGGAGTGTATAAAACTATTAGTAATTCATCCAAGATCACCTAACTCTTAAGTGGAAGAATTGGGATTTAAATCCCATTCCAGTCTAACTCTTGTAATAAAGCTGATATCCGCAGAAATGACACAAATGTTGTTGTTAGTTACGACTGAATGGGCTCCAACGTATGACAACTCCGTGTACAACAGAACAAAGCTGTGTCTGGTCCTGGATCATCTTCATGATCATTAGAATGTTTAAGTCCACTGCTGTATTTTCAGTGCCTTCCAATTTAGGGGCACACCTAACAGCACTGTATTGTTGCTGTTATTGTTAAGTGCCGTCAAGTCTGTTCTAACTCACAGCAACCCTGTATAAGGTTTCCGAGAAGCGGCTGGTGAATTTGAACTGCCGACCCTGCAGTTCAAGCCAACCTTGCAGTCCAACGCATTATCCAGAGACAATAAATATTCTGTTGTAAGACAAAGGGTTTTCCTGGATTCATCGTCATAAGTAGATCACCAGATCTTTCTTCCTAGTCTGTCTTAGTCTGGAAGCTCTGCTGAGACCTGTATTTTATGGTTGACCCTGTTCATATTTGAAGTGTTGGTGGTATAATTTCCAGCATCACAACAACATACAAGCCATCCCAGTATCCAGATTAACATAAATGCCCCCTGGACACGTATTTACTAAACATGACCTTGGTCACTTGTGGTTCATGTTACAATGGTACATTTCATGTTACTCAGGTTTTCATTGGTCTCTCTTTGTCTTGAGTTTTGGTCAGGGTCACTATAATCAGAGTCACCAAATTTGTACTTTAATTGCATGCTGTGCTATAGATTTATATCTTATTAGAATGAATATTCTATGAAAGCAGGAAGTTTATTTTGTTCATTGTTATATCTCCACAACATTGGCAGTAAATAAATCTTTGTTCAACGTATGTTCAATGTATGTACGAACAAATGTGGATTCGCTTCCTTCAACTACATTGGCTAGCTTGAAGGGCGACTTGTTTGTTTCTTCCTTATCTTTAAATTATAGAAGTTAAAATGAACAGCTGCTGACCGATCTACCAGATTCTGTGAGAATCTGGTCAGCACATCAAAACTGGGCACACATGTTTCTAGATTCCATTTTAGGTTCCTTCTCTAAGTACAAGGCTGGTTTCTATATTCCTGGCACATTTTCATGGAATTGACTCTAATTTAGGTACCAAAAGGTCTGGGGACCAGTCCTTGGTCCGCTACTTACCAGCTTTCTGTCCTTGAGGGAAATCCTTTAGCTTCAGTGAACTACTCTTTCCTCAATGTTAAATAGTAATGATAATCCTAACCAGTTTTCTCCTTGGTCTTTGGTGGTGGTGGTGGTGTGCCATGGAGTTGACTCATAATGACCCTGTACAGGGTTTCTGAGGCTGTAAATCTTTATGTGAGCAGAAAGCCTTATCTTTGTCCCACAGAACAGGTGGTAGTTTCAAACTGCTGACCTTGAGGTTAGCAGTCCAACTCATAACAACGATGTTCCTTTGTGAGGGCCACATTATATGGGGATGACTCATGGGACTAAGGAACTAAGCCCAAAGGCTAAGGACCACAACCATGGGATACCTAGGTTAATTGGCATAACACAGTTCAGAAAGATAAGGTTTTACATCCTAATTTGGTGAGTAGTATCTAGGATTTTAAGGAGTATAGTGGTTACGAATCGGGCTGTGAGCCTTAAGGTCAGCAATTCGAAACTACCAGCCTCTCTGAAGGAGAAAGGTGAGGCTTTCTGCTCCCATAAAGATTTACATTCTCAGAAACCCTGTACAGGGTCGCTATGGGTCAGAACCGACTCAACGGCATACAACAACAACAACGTGTAGGATTTTAAAAGTTTATGAGTGGCCATCTAAAAGACAGTTATTGGTCTCTTTCTATCTGGAACAAGGAAAAAAGAAGAGAACTGAAGACATAAGTAAATAATTAGTCCAAAGGTCTAATGGCCCACGTAAACCACAACCTCTTCTAACCTGAGACCGGAGGAACTAGACAGGGCCTGGCTACTACTACTGACCACTCTGACCAAAGACTACAATAGTAGGTCCTGGTTAGAGCGAGTGAAAAAAGTAGAACAAAATTCAAATTTATTTTAAAACAATAAAACTTACTGCTCTAACAGAGACTGGAGCAATCCCCAAGACTATTGCCCTAAGACAACCTTCTAACTTGGAACTGAAGTCGCTCATGGAGGCAAGTTTTCAGCTAAATAATAACCTGGACTATTTAGTAAACGGAGTCTTGGCGTAGTGCTGTAGGATAAGCAGTAGCCGGCAAGGTCAATTTGAACCACAAGGTGGAGGTTCAAACGTACCAGCCATTCCTCAGAAACCCTAAACAGGGTCACTATGAGTCAGAACTGACTGGATGACCCGAAACAACAAAAACAAATCTAATAAACAGCAACACCAGGAGGAATATGCTTCTTAGAACAACCAACTATAAAAGACCCAAAGGGCAGCATCTGCCCCAAAGCAAAGATGAGAGGATAGGGAGGGGCAAGGGAAATGGACAAATGGGAACCAGAACCCAAGGTAGAACCAGGGAGAGTGTGGACATATTTCAGGCACCAGAAACATTGTCACAGAACCATTTGTGGGTGAATTATTAGTGGAAAACTAATTTGGTACATAAACATGTTTCACCTAAAATGCAATAAAATGCTCCCAAGACATTATATAGCATTGAAAAGACTTACATAACAAAGAAAAAAAAGCAATACCAGGGAGACATTCCTTATTATATTTGGGTAAATCTCATTTTCATGACTGAATTTCTTAGGTTGATTGGCTGTGTGGGTAGCATAGGGTTTGGCCAAATGCAAACTGAAAGCAATTTTGTCAAACATGATTTGGAAGGAACTCTGGTAGCGTAGTGGTTACAAATCGGGCGACTAACCTCAAGGTCAGCAGTTCGAAACTACCAGCTGTTCTGCGGGGGAAAGATGAGGTTTTCTGCTTCCATAGAGATTTGCAGCCTCGGAAACCCTGTGCAGGGTCACTATGAGTCAGAACCGACTCCATGGTACTTAACAACAACAATTGGAATTTGGAGTCCCCGTGTGGCTCTGTGGGGCAGAGCACTGGACCACAAAATCAATTTAAACCACAAGGTAGGCGGTTCAAACTTACCAGTTGCTCCTTGGAAACCCGATAAGGGTCACTATGAGTTGGAACCAACTCTACAATACTTCACAGCAGCAGCAGCAATAGGACAATTTGGCCAAAATAACATTTGGTTAAGAAAACGTACTTTTATCACTTATTTTAGCAAGCATTGGATAGGGGGAGAACCTTTTTACATCTTTCAGCATTTTTGTCATTTTAAAGAATTTCTCAGGGCTTTTTTTTTTTTTGTCTTTTTAAGTTATCTTAAGGACGCCTCTGAGTTCCAAGCCGCCATTTGGCAAATGTGGTTCCTCTCAAGACATCTGATTAACATGGATTAATTACTGATAAATGGGAATTCATAACTGAGGAATTATAAGAATAGGCAACGAAAACACAGTTAATTTATCAGTATGACAAACATTGCAGTTTCCCTTTCAAACATTTGCGTTTTGAGAAACTGGTTGCTTCTGGGTCTTTTTAATACCTTTCTGCAATGTACTGTTAAAAAAGTGCTGAAGGGGAGATTCCAGCATGCCAGCAGGAACAAAGGCACCATTATCTGCTAAGAGCCTTCTCAAAGCTCCATTTAAATTTAAAACTAGCAGCTAGCTCCACAGTTGAAGTGGAAGAGGAAAGATGAGGTGGGAGGAAGCTAGGGAGGGGATTTTAATCTGGGCTGGTTTGAGACCGTAAACTCAGTGATAACCACAAGAGGGCAGCGCAGTGCTAAATATCCTAGTACCGACTTCTCAAGGACTGGATTTAAAATGTCTTGATTCTAAATATGACATTAAAATTCAAAGCATTGGGATGCATATTACAGCTCCTAGTTATGAAGCTGTATACAAAATGCCTCCTAAAAGTTTTT
>NW_006408601.1:11184670-11186751 GCF_000296735.1 Chrysochloris asiatica | reverse complement strand
GCCTCTTCTGAATCCAGCTTGAACCTCTGTCAGTGTATGCTTGTAGCTGTTTCTGTATTAGTTTTAGTAAAACTTTACTAGCATGGGACGTCAAAGATATTGTCTAATGATTTCCACATTCTGTTGAGTCACCTCTCTTTGGAATGGGCACAAATATGGATCTCTTCTAATCAGTTGGCCAGATAGTTGTCCTCCAAATTTCTTGGCAGAGATGAGTGAGTGCCTCCTGTGCTGCCTCACTTTCTTGAAATATTTAAATTTTTATTCCATCAATTCCTGGTGCCTTGTTCTTTGCCAATTCCTTCAATGCACCTTGGACTTTTCTTCCTTTAGTATCACTGCTACCATATGCTACCATAATTGGTAACTTAGTACCACCCAACTTCACTTTTGTACTATCATTTCTGAACAAGCAACACACACACACAATGTGATGACAACTGCAGACAATTCATTTTCATCCTCGATGAAAGTATAATCGGGTTTGCCCTGCCTCATTCAGTTTCAGAAAAACCATTCAACAACTATAAGAATCAGTATAATATGAATAGTTTTCATCTTGTCTAGATGGGTCTGGTGAAAAGAGATAGGCATAAAATTCTTATGATTCAATAGTGAGTAATTGTTATCATGAATAATTGTGACTGTCACAACTGTAAAGGTAAAAGTTTAGTAACAAAAACAGTGAAGTAGTTAGTAAAAGTTTAGTAACAAAAACAGTCCAGAAGCAAAGGACACTAGGACCATCAAGGGAGAAAAGCACAAGCAGAATGTGGGACCCTATCCAGAGAGGCAGCAACATCAGAGATGGAGGCAGAGATGAGAACATGGAGACAGGGAGCAGCTGAGGACTCTGGACTCATCGAAAGAAAGGGACTGAGTGCTAGTGGCCAGCAGGCAGGCTTGCAGAATGTTCCCTTTGGTCATATAAATTATTATATATTCCTGAGTGTTTCTTTGTACATCCTACCCCAACCTCCTCCCCACCCCCCCAAAAAAAACAGAGGAAATGGAAGCAAATACTGTTGAATGAAAATGCATGGAGAAGATTGTAATCATTGCAATGAAATGATGGTGTAAAGCTTATGTTCTCCCATGTAAACTAGCACTCAGTTCACAATAAAAACTTTAAAAAAAATTAGTATAATATAACCTATTTGAATACAGAAATTAAAAGTTTTTCAGTGCCTTTCCAGTTGAAAATACCATATTACATGTTCTTCTTGCTTGTCACCATCAAGCGGGCTCTAACTCAAGGCCGCTTTATGTATAATACAAGGAAGCTTTCTGTGCCCAGTTCTGTGTCATTCTCATCAAAGAAAGGTTTAGGAGCCTAGCAAGCCAAGAATTCATAATCCAATTTATTGTGTCAAATCCCAGTACCTGATCCAATAACAACAGTAACAATAATGGTGGTAACCCTTAGTTTTTCACTAGAAAACTACCAAGCCTTAATTGCTGAAAATCATTTCCCTGGGCAGCCAACAGCAATCCTTCCATGATGTCAGTCTCAGTCAATTACAGGACTAGAGATGATTCATTCTGCACACAAATGTTGGCTGCTGAGAGCTTCCCTGCACAGGAAGGGGCCCCTGCAATCCCTGGGCTGTTAGAGATGATGGTGAGAGAGTCTGATCTTAAATAGCAGTAATAATCCACACACCCAGAATGATTTCTGCCACCACTGCTGGTCTGAGTGAATTCCGTCTGAATCAGTGATTCATTTGGGAACTGAAAAGTCAAAAGACCTAAATCTATCCTCAAATTGCAAATAAACAGAAAGAAAACAATGATATTCGTGGCTAGGATTTGAAGTTTCTTTTGTTGACCTTTTGTTGAAATAGTGTATTTTAATGCAATTTTTTAAAATCTCATCTTTTAAATTAAAATATAGCATTCTACCTTGAATACTTTTTGATACAAATCCAGATATATATAAATGAAATCAAATTAATACATAGTAACTAAGTTTTAAAATAAACTTGAGCTTCTTATGCTAAAATAATGATGTATATTTACTAAGAAAAAACATCCAACATGCATTCATTTACTGATAAGTGCCATCAAGTTGATTCTGACTC
>NW_006408601.1:11178810-11183155 GCF_000296735.1 Chrysochloris asiatica | reverse complement strand
TTTCCAAGGAGCAGCTGGTGAGTTTGAACCACAGATCTTGCAGTTCAAACTGACCTTGCGGTTCAGTGCATTACCCTGCAGCACCACACCAGGACTCCTAGGAAATACAGAGAAACATAAAGATTTAGGATTCAGGCCCTAAATTGTGCCACAAGGAATTTTGGTTATGATTGTATTCCATTTACATTAGATATCGAACACACTTAAGGGTCAGACCCCTAAGCCTAAAATACATGAGATTCCAACATCCATCCATTGCTCTTAGAAATGTTTTAAGCATTTTTGTGAACTGTAAAGCATTATACAAATTTAGCTGTTACAAAAATGACTACTGCAATTAATTATACTAAGAGTCAAGATCCACCTATTTCTGAAAAAACTTGGGCTAGATTATCTAATAAGGACTGGGCTGAGGGGTTTTCTTGGTGCCTCTAAGGCATACCCATTATGAATAAATCTCCTTTCCGAGGAACTTAACTATCCAGTGAAGCTCTTGACCTAAGTATGCTAGTCAGCATCCCCCAAATCAAAGGATCATGTTGACAGGCAACATTGCAAGGATAGCATCTGTCATTGTTACCGAGTTTTACAGTTTTCCAAATTCTCCCATACAGCACAAACCATATGTGTAATATGATTGTCATCATGGGAACAATCTCAGTAATCAGAGAGGTGGCAATGACAAGTCAGGAAGTAAAGGCCATAAGTTTGCCTTAAAGCAACACTATGCGATAGATTCAATACATAGCTATACAAAGATGTATGCTCCAAACTGAGCTGTGAACAAGTTGTATCATTTATTCAGAGTCCTGGTGTGGCACTGTAGGACAAAGCACTGGGCTTCAAGGTTGTTATGAATTTCAAGGTTGGCAGTTCAAAGTCACCAAGCCATCCCTTGGAAACCCTAATCAGGGTGACTATGAGTTAGAACTGACTAGATGGCACTCAACACCAACAATCATTTATACAATGTACTTGAGATTTGTATCTACTCAGCATCCATTTCCTTTTTCCCACTCCTAAATTCTCTTTGGAAAAGCATCATTCTTCATTAGGCCTCTGGGTACTTTGGATGGTTCTGACCTCACTTTTACATCCTGAAGAGGAAGACCCCCAGCGAGATGGATTGGCAAAGTGGCAGCATCAATGGGTTCAAGTATGACAACAGTAGTGAGGTTGGCCCAGGATCGGGAAGAGTTTTGTTCTGCGGTACCGATGTGATGGCACCTAACAACAACAACAGTGGACCCTGATTGCTCTAAGCCAATCTAGATAACCCTGACTTCCTTATCATTATTAAGGAGTGGTTCAATCACAGTGAAACTGTGAGATTTGGAAAGCACCTTTCTCCCTCCAAATTTTTTCTTTTTAGTTTTAATCGAGCTTTTAGTGAAGAGATCATGAAATAACAGTTTCTTGTCACTGTACATTAAGACTGCATGTTTTTGAAGATGAGGTCAGTCATCAGAGAATTGCTTTTCTATGACATGTGGCAAGCCATGGTGCAGCTCTGACCTGAATTCCTACGCTTCCAGGGATGTGAACTCAGCGTTGATAACAGTGGCAGTGGCTGGTATGGCTGTGTGTCAGGGTACCCCACCCCGCTTTCTGGGAAGGGCCCAGAGGATGTGACTCCTTTTCCAGTTCCAATAAAACTGAACAGTTGGAACCCCACCCCTTCGAGGTATTTGTGGATAGGTCTCTGCCCAACTAGGGGTCCCTCCGGGGGTGTGG
Source organism: Chrysochloris asiatica (assembly GCF_000296735.1). Lineage (NCBI taxonomy): Eukaryota > Metazoa > Chordata > Mammalia > Afrosoricida > Chrysochloridae > Chrysochloris > Chrysochloris asiatica. The sequence goes on along the minus strand of NW_006408601.1, from coordinate 11,181,421 downwards.
TGGGGGAAGACCAGTGATGGGTGGGATACACAGAGGCTCCCCTCAGCAACTGGCCCCATAAGGCCCCTAACAAGTGGAGGGGGTGCTGGGAGCCTCCCTGTCCCAGGTGAGGTCTGTGGTGCAGCATCTCAGGCTGATAATTTACAGAATAAATAACAGGTGAGGTGCGGAGAGGTGGGGTCCTGGTAAAGAAGCAAAGTGGGTTGATGGAAGCTGCGGATCCTAGGAAGGGGGTGCTGGGTAGTGTCAAGTCTCCTAGCACATCTACTCCTCCTCCCTTTTCTCCCTCTAAATTTGAATAAGAAAGTGTGTAGCTCAGTCTACTACTACAGCCCATAAATGAGACTATGAATTAAGTTGATCTCAGGACAAATATACAGCCAAGCAGAGCGGAGCAGAGTAGAGAGGTGCACTGTGAAAAGAGAGTTGAATTCATCTCTGGACTTTCCTGATATGAACTCCAATGCATTCTCTATATACCTAAACTATTTTGAAATGGGCTTTTTGTTACTTGCAACTCGAATCATCCGAAATAATATGTTGTTGTTGTTGTTGTTATGTGCCGTTAAGTCAGTTCCAACTCATAGAGATCCTTTATAGAGTTTCTGAGGAGTAGTTGGTGGGTTTGAACTGCCAATCTTGTGGTTCAAACCAATCTTGTGGTCCAGTGGTTAGCCTACAGTGCCACACAAGAGCTCCATCCTAAATGATACAGCTAATATAGAAAGTGGAGTCCTAGTGTGGAGTGCAGGATGATGTGCTGCACCAGAAGGTCAATTTGAGCTTCAAGGTCGGCAGTTCAAACCCACCAACCACTCCTTGGAAACACTATATAGGGTTGCTGTGAGTGGAATTGGAGTCCTGGCATGGCTCTGTGGGAAAATGCACTGGACTGCAAAGTTGGTTTGAACTGCAAGGTCGGCAATTCAAGCTCACTAGCAGCTCCTTGGAAACTGTATACAGGGTGGGTCTCTGTGAGTCAGAATTGACTCGTCAGCACTAAACAACAACAACAACAACACTATAAAAAGTAGTTTTACACCATGCATTGTATAATTAATGAGTCCTGGCTGTGCAACAGTTAAAGTGCTCGCTGCAAAGCAAAAGGTCAATGGTTGGAACCAACCGGCTGCTCTGAGGGAGAAAGATATGACAGTCAGCTTCCACAAAGATATACAGCCTTGGAAACCCTATGGGGCAGTTTTACTCTGACCTATAGTGGGGTCCTGGTGTGGCGCTGCAGGATAAGGCTGCTCTTCGGAAACCCTATACAGGGTCACTTTGAGTTGGAACAGAGTCGACAATAACAACAGCAAATAGGGTCACAACTATGAGTTGGCATCAACTCAACAGCAGTGGATGTGGTTTGGTCATTACTAATGAGTCTGTGGAGTGTGTTTTAGTATGCACCCCATTTTAGAGAAGAGGAACGGAAACTGAAAGAGGTTGAGTGCCCTACTTGGGGCACCTATAGGGTAAGCATTAGAGCAAGAAATAGAATCCAATATGCTGATTCTAAAAGCACTTTTGGTATGGTGCTGTAGGATCAACACTGGACTGAGGACCACAAGGTCAGAAGTTCAAACCCCCATCCCCTCCTCGGAAACCATATGCAGGGTCCCTATGAGTCGGAATCTACTTGATGGCACTTAACAACAACAACATTCTGGTTCTAAAATCAATTGCTTTCTACTTTATACCATACTTCCTCAAAGGTATGGAGTGAAGCACAGATTTTCAAACTTTCATGACCTAGAAAGCCTATTAGATTTTGTGATTATTAATGTATTAAAACAAGGTTAGCAACTGTTACAAAATTCAAAACCTCACTCTTAGGTTGTAACTAGCGATTGGACTCCTAATTTTAAAAGCGTTTTGTCACATGGTTCACAGGCTGTGGTTTCAGTAGAACTCTCAATGGGTGTTTTGCAGTGCTAGATCTGCACTATGCTACAAGGCAGCAACATGGATCTTCAATTATTTGAAAGTTAGGATTATAAACCTATGATGGTTAATACGACTAGTCTTGATGTTGAGAGTATTTAGTGGAAATCTTCAAACTGCTTACAGTTTCAAAGTAAGATTCCTTGGAAGCAAGATTAAACCCTATATCAACCTATTGCTCCTACTAAAAAGTCCGTCCTCCAAGATCCCGGAAGTGGAATCTCGCAATAACACGGCAGTCACTTCCTAAGGATTCAACTAGTATTCATTCAATCATTTGTCAAACATTTATTGAGCCAAATTCTGTGTCAGAAATGACTAGAATCTAGAATTACGCATCTGAATAAAAAGGAGTTTATTCTATCCTTAAACTTATACTGTCCTTTTGTTTTAATTCAGTCAGTCTAACATTAGTTATAAGGAGCTCTGTAGTGTAGTGGTTATGAAACAGGCTGCTAACCTCAAGGTTGGCAGTTTGAAACTACCAGCTGTTCTGCAGGAGACAGATGAGGCTTTCTGCTCCCATAAAGATTTACAGCCTCAGAAACCCTGTGCAGCATCACTATGAGTTGGAACTGACTCCACGGTACTTAACAACAACAACAACATTAGTTATGGGACTTCTGGTGTGGTGCTGTGGGTTAATATGCTGGACTGCAAAGTCAGT
>NW_006408601.1:11157913-11177740 GCF_000296735.1 Chrysochloris asiatica | reverse complement strand
AGCTCCTTTTTACAAGACTTACCTCCACTGATTTGGCTCCAAATTAAATCTGTTTCAAGCAAAGACCTCTGTTTTCTCAGCTGGGGTCCTCATCCATAAAATGAAAGCACAACTAAAATTTTTTTCTATGTAGTGACCCTGATTATTTGATTATATGATGTAAGAAATGGAAGTTTTTATGTCAGCTAGGATGCTCTCTGTTGCAAATAACAGAAAACCAATTTTGGTTTTGACTTACATTGTCTTTCTTATAGTCATTGGTGAACAGGCTTGAGGCATGGTTTGATTTGGGCTCTCTTTTTCACTGTAGATTTCCCTATTTTTCCCTTCTTTGTGTGATGGCTTTTACTCAGAATTACTTTCCATGTTGTTCTAAGTATGGTCCTCAGACAACACTTCACCATTGAATCAGAATCCCAGGGATGAGGGAGTATCTCAATGAATCTGTGTGCTTAACAATATTCCTGGTGATTCTAAGGCACATTTAAGATTGGGAGCCATGGGATAGTCATGAGTGAAAAAGACGCTCAGAGAACAGAGCGGATTTCAGGGTTTCCATTCACAAGTATATAGTTATTTAGGCAACATAGGACTTTAGTTCCACCAACACCATAACTCAAATGCATCAGTTCTTCTACGGTCTTCCTGATTCACTGTCCAACTTTCACAGGGAGGCTATTGAAAATATCATGACTTGGATCAGGTGCACCTTAGTCCTCAAAGTGACATCTTGCTCTTGAACACTTTAAAGAGATCTTATGCAGCAGATTTGCCTAATGCAATACATTGTTTTATTTCTTGACTGCTGCTTTCATGAGTGTTGGTGTTGATCCTAGAAAAAAAATCTTTGACAGTTTCAACCTTTTTTGCATTTATCTTGTTTGATCCAGTGATGAGGATTTTTGTTTTCTTTATATTGAGGTGCAACACCTACTGAAGGCTGTGGTCCTTGATCTTCATCAGTAAGTATTTTAAGTCCTTTTCTCTTTCAGCAAGCAAGGCTGTATCATTTGCATATTGCAGGTTGTTAATGATTCTTCCTCCAATCCTGATGTCATGTTCTTATTCACAAAATCTAGCTTCTCAGATTACTTGCTCAGCATACAGGTTAAATAAGTATGCTGAAAGAATACAACCCTGGCTCACATCTTTCCAGATATTAAACCATTCAGTGTCCCCTTATTCTGTTCGAACGACTTCCTCTTGGTCTACTTACAGTTTTCTCATGAACACAATTAAGTGCTCTGGCATACCCATTCTCCATAGCTTGTCATGATTCACACAATTGAAAGCCTTTGTAGTTAATAAAGCACAGGAAAACATCTTTTTGGTATTCTCTGCTTTCAGTCAAGATCCCATCTGACATCAGTAATGAGATCCCTCATTCCATGTCCTGTCTGAATCTGGCCTGAACCTTTGGCAATGTAACTGCTGCAATCATAAAGTGGAAAGTCATGAAAAAGAAGACTGGGCAGTGTTTCATTCTGTTGTGCAGAGGGTTGGAAATGACTCGACGGCACCTAACAACAACAGTAAATACTTTACTCATTTGTTCATTTGATGGATGCTTATTCACTTGCTATTTCCCAGACAGCAGACACTTGCCAGCTGATTGGTCTGACGAAACTGAAACTCCAAGAGGTCATCACCATTTTTCTGTATTCACTGGTCTTATAGGTCCAACAAAATGAGTTATTTATAGGACCAGATTCTGTGAACTACAGAGTGTTGTGAAAATGCAAGGAATTCATATTATTATCAATATCATTAGGAAGCAGAGCTGAGTATAGGGTTCCTGCCTTCAGGTTCCAGGAGGACAGAGTCTTGTGTGGTGAAGAAACTTCAAAAAGTACATTTAAAAAAAAATAAAAGTGCCAAATAATATGGTTGTTGTTAAGTACCTTCTCATCGATTTCAACTCATAGCAACCCCATGTAACAGAGGAGATCCGGAGAGCTTCATAGAGTTTCTTGGCTATAACCCTTCTTTAATAATGTTGTTTGTTAGGTTTTTCTCTTCCAGAGAGACTGGGTAGGTTCGAACTGCCAGTCTTTTGGTTAGCAGCCAAGTGACTAACCATTTGCCCCACCATGGTTTCTTGACTCTATGGTAGGAGCTGGGGATCTAGCAAAGAACAGGAGGAACACATTCTATGCCCTGATGGAACTTGCAATCCTGTGCACTAAAGGCCTAGGAATGGACACCTTAATGTCTGCCATTTCTTGGGGTCAATCTTGGCCAAAAGTTCTTTCTCTGAGAGACCATTTGCTAGAGACACAAGGATTTAAAGGCAAAACAAAACTAACAACCACCACCAAAACATTTTACCTGTCCTTGCTTGCAGAGTACTCAAAGACACTTTAACAAGCAAGTAGAGTGACCTGTTAAAATTGATGTCATCCAAGATGTTCATGTGGAACTACAGGCCCTGATAAAGTGGCTGTTGCTGCTAGCTGGGTGTGTGTGTTGGGGCAAGGGGGACCAGCATAAACCAAAAGAAAACAGTGGCAAGAGTTGAGCTTGGAAGGACAGAGTGGAGTTCACCAGACAATCCATGAATGTTGGGCTAAGATTTTATTCTTAATGGTATTATGGTAACATTGGACCACTCAAAATACACAGCTCCAAAAACTGTCCAAGCAGAAAGAACGCCTGTAAAGCTTAATCTGGCTCATTTACAAGCACAGTTATTGCAAAATCAGTTTCCTTCTGATTTTGTGCAAAGTTCCCCAATGAGATCTTGTCATTAGTAACATACCACTATGAATATTAGGTGTTTGGGTTTGTAGTGTGGTTGATGTGCACACTTTTCCACGTATTTCCTTATTTTAAGTATATCTCACCTACACTCCTTTTGCCAATATGAACAATGACACATAAGAACAAGGGGGGGATAAAGGGAGGAAGGGAGATTTTCTGGGGCACATTCATTGGGAGATTAGGATCCAGTGCGAAAGAGTTCTAAAAAGCAGCCAAGATCAGGCACCAAATGAGGTGTAAGACATGCATGTTGAAAGAATCAAAAGGATAATGACCAAAGCAAACAGTGAAATAGCCAAAGATTCATCAGAAAAGAACGGTGATAAAACAACACTCAGCAGAGTTTATTCCAAAAACAGAAACCCAGGCTATCACTCTGCTTACTATAAGAAAGTGTTCAAAACATGTCAAAATTTACCTTCTTGCATGCAATCACCTAAAAAGAAACATTTCATCAGCAGAAGGAAAGAAGATAAAAATTGGCATTTGGCACACAGAGAAAATTACAATTGCATATGGTGTGCGAAGTGAGCAAGCTGAAATACTGTTTCCCCAAGGCCAGGGGAAATTATTTGGAGAGCTTATTATTGGCTTTCAAAGGGTAGTTTCTTGCCTTGTCTTGCTTGTAGCCCAGAGCAATTACCCACTTTAATGTAATTCCTTTTTGTCATTTGCTATAGTTTCATTTAAAAAAAATCCTCAACTCTTGCAAGAGAACAGTTGGACTAGGCTCTGGGGTAGTTGACAAAGCCATCCTATTTCTAATGCGATGGCTGGATCCTAGAAAGTTCCATGCCTTGAAAATGGCCGAATCTCAGGCAGCTGCACATGACTTGATTTTCAAATAGAGTCCCAGGACCATCCTTTTCCCCAGGGTTTTGCCTTTAAGCTGCAACACGACAGGCGTCAAATGATACCCATCCTCCACCACCAGGGAGCCAGGGGAGAATTTTTCTGATTCACAGCTGAACCAAACTTCACAATGAGCGAAGGAAGAATTGGTAAGAGGTTGAGCTAGAGTGACGGTCCTTAAATTGGAATACTAATGATGACCTTTAATGAAGCCTGACAGTACAATCTGTTTCGCATTGTTGCTTAAGTGCAGGCTCCCAAGCACACCCTGGCTTTCGGGGCTGGGACGGCCTGGGATAAATGGGCCCTGCTGGTGAGCAGGCCTGAGCACAGCTGATCTTTCAGCCAGGATTAAATTAATTAAAGAGATTCTCGTGGCCAAAGAATTAGTCTTTTTTATCTGTCATTATTGTATTGTTTATTAATCTCCAATGGGGGCTAATTGGTATCTGAGCTTCTAGAGGTGTGAGGGAGCTTCCAGTGATAGGGATGAAATTGTGCCCATTTGGATTGGGGAGAAGTGGAAGCAGTGTGAGATTACCCAATAAGTAAGGTAAACATGACATTTTTTTGTGCTTACTTACCTCTATGTAGTAAACATTTTTTTTTTTTTAACCATATCAAAGTTTCTCCTTCTAGATATAACTGGTGTCTTTCTCCCATTCCTACAGAACCTTCCTACAGAATCAAAGCCTCTTTTCAAATTTACAATCCTTGACAGGTTCAGAGTACTCAGTAAGCAAGGTAAGCACGGGCTTATTTGTGTTTACTAATCTGTAGTAAACACATGTGAAATTATTGTTCTCTACAGATTAGTAACTAAGCACAAGTAAACACGTGCTTATTTTGGTTATTGGGTAATCTGCTCCTGAATTGAAGGGTTGGCTTAATTATAGATGAAAAATTAGTTTGTTAATGTAAGGCCTTCATCAAAAGACTACAGCAACCCAAGGCAACAACAATAAAGTAAATAATCTATATGTGGAAAAATATGCCTGTATTGGCTTTGTCCCATATTGTTTATTAATAAAACAGAATAGTAACTAAGAAACATACTACATGCCTAGCACAATAATTATTGGGGGACCCAACAATTCATATGCCTTGGCTTCACAAATAAGGAACACTCTAGGCAAAGACATACATACATTAAAGAGATGCCTTAGAGAAACCTGGGGTAGCTTAGTTGATAATTAAAAGGTTGGTGGTTCAAACCCACTCAGCAGTTACAGGGAAAAAGGCCTGAGGATCCACTCCCATAGAGACTATAGCCTAGAAGACCCTATGGGGCAGTCTGCTCAGTCATATGGGGTAGCCATGCGTTGAAATTGACTTGATAGCACCTAACAAGAACAAGGAAATTGTAGTCAACAGTGATGAAATTCATCAAAGCGAGGGTATTTCTTAGGCTTAGAACACTAGAATGTCAGGAGAGCCCTAATGGAATAAGATCTTCCCTTCTATTCTGCTTTCAATGCACTCTCAGGGTTAGGGGAAATGTGGAACGGTGGTTTGCGGAACTGGGCAGATATGGGAAGTGTATTTACCCAAGACATATTGAGACAGCCTTGGGTAAATACCAAGCCAGGAAAAGAGAGAACCAAAGTTCTAATAAAGGCTTTTTAGATTGCAAGTGACAGGAATTCCATTGTCTTTTGCCTTCATGGCCATTCTAATATTCAAGAAGATATCCTGGGGGAATTATTATTCTGAAGGCTGTTCTGCTTTAGCAAGCACTTCATTTCCTTTTGGTTTGAATTCTGGGATCTAGGGATTACCTATAAAAATGATCAATTACAAGATGTTATTTTTTTTAAAAAAATAAATGTTTTATTATGAATTATGTGATAGTTTACATGGGAGACCTTTGGTTTTACACAAGATGTTATTTTTGTAAGCTTGGGGAGTCTCTGGCAAAATCGGCCCTTAAAACTGAGGCAGTCAGTTAGTCTGATTGTATTTTGTCAGTGTCCAAAGGTGGAAATCTTGACTCAGGATCCTTGGACATAGAGTCTATCCTGTGGTTTCTATTTCTTAGCAACAGTCTTGCCAAGCTGGTCATCTCCCTGACTCTCAGATCGTGAAGTATTACCATGCCCTCTGCTCTCCCTGGGTGATGTGAATGGCCAACCACTTGGCTGCTAACCAAAAGATTGGTGTTTTCAGTCCACCCAAAGTCACCTTAGAAGAAAGTCCTGGTGATCTACTTTCAAATAGTCAATCACTGAAAACCCTATGGAGCACATTTCTACTCTGACACACATGGGTTGTTATAAGTTGAAATCAGCTCTACAGAAGTTGATTTAGGTTTGACCTCTGTTAAGCAAGTTAACAAATTCCCTGAGTGGCATTTTGACTACTAACTGAAAAGTTGGAGGTTTGAACTCACTCAGGAGAACTTAAGATTGAAGTCTTGAAAACCCTGTGAAGCAGCTCTGCTCTGCAAATCAGGGTCACCATGAGTTAGAATCTGCTGGAAGGCAACTGTTCAGCAAAATAGCAGCCTGAAATGAGAAGCCCAACGGATATTTCTTTTGCCTCCAGTCTGTATTCTAGTGAACAATGTTTTCAAGAGTCAGAAAGGGAGCACATAGTAGCTGGTTGTTAACAGGCACAGAAAGAGTCATACTTCCCAGACCTGTAGTTATAACTGATCTCCATATTGTTTTCTGGTTTTATTCCATCTTCTTCCTCTCTTTGTATTCTCTATAGGATAGAGTAAGGAATCCAGCTTTCTCACCTCAAGACACAACCATCTTGAATTCTTGGCCATACCGGGTCACAACAAAGTCTGTTGTTGTTGGTGCTCTCAAGATGGAGGTGTGTGTGTCATAAAGGGCTAGATTTGTAGTGGCCATCTCTACTGTGCCAATGTGAGGGAAAGTGTGCCCCTTCAGTGCTGGTGCTTGCCTGGTGTAGAACTCCTTCTCAAGGGCTCCTTCCCACAGGGACCACTCCCACCATTGCTGCCATCCCTGATGGGAAATGAAGGCCTGCTGATTACTGGCTAGCCCCACTTTGGAGTAGGCTTGAGAAAATCAAAAGACCAATGTCCCAAAGAAGTCCACCTCCAAGATTCTGCAGCTAGAGAGCATGGCCTTTCCTTGGGCTTTTGCTGTCTATACCCATTTCTAGTTCTAGGTTTCAGGCTTCCCCAAGCCCCCACTTGGAAACTAAACTCTGTCTTGAAAACTTGTAAGCCAGCCACTTCATGCCTCTATAGTCTCCCAAACTTAGCCAATGTCTAAGTTGCCCATTCCTACCAATCCTGTGTACTGAAGGGATAGACTTGATCCTTGATGTGAAGACTCCTTCCCTCTCAGTTGGTATTTTGAGCTACTACATCCATAGGTCAAGTTCAAGTTAATCAAATTAGAGCAATTTATACTTGCTTCCTTTATCAAATTTCTTTATCTTCCTCTAAATGAGTTCTGATCATCAAACCATCAAAGCTAGGTCAAATGGGTACCATCTGCAAGTTTTGGCATTCTTGCATGCCTCCTCCCACTTCAGATCAGCTGGTCACTTCATTCTCAACTCTAGCCTCCAGTAGCTAGGTCAATGTCCATGGGTTCAGGGGTTCCCAAGTCTCCCCAAACTTCAGACTAACCAGTTCTTCCTCTTCTCTCTCTTATCTCAAGGTTGACGGGTGTCTATGGGACATAGTTGAACTCAGCCCATGTCTTCATTGCTGCCTTTCCCCCACTTCCACTCACAATTACACCAAGGCTATCACCAGCGAGCTTACAAGAGCAGACTAATTTTTTAGTTGATAATTTTATATGGCCTTTGAATGATATTATAAATTTTGGCAGAAAAAAGTTTCCCCATCCTGAATTCTAATGGCATATAATCGCTTCAGTGCAACATTCCTTACCCATTTCCTTCCTCTGTTTCTATTTCCACTCTTTCTTCTCTCCTAACACTTTCAAACTTTGTCCTTGGATAAATGCTGCCCTTTTGATCTCAAATGGCTGGTTATTTTAAGGTGTGTGTATCTCACTAATGTTATTGTTCCCACTATAGATAGACCTATTGTTTGGCTGGAAATTGAGTCATGATTGTGAGTTCATGTCCAGACCTGAAGAGTGACTAAGGGTCATGGTCTTAGGGTTCCACCAGTCTCTACCCAACCAGGAAGCCTGGTCTCTATTATGATTTTGAGTTTTGTTCCACATTTTCTTCGACTCTACCCAGGATCATCTAATGCAATCCTTGTCAGAGCAGTTTGTGGAAATAGTAGCTGGGCACCATCTAGTTCTTCTAGTCTCAGGGTTGTGGATACTGATGTTCATATGGTCCAATAGTTCACTGGACTAATTATTTCTATGTATCTTTGATTGTCATCACTCCTTTTACCTCCAGGTAGGGAGAGACTAATAGGTATAACCTAGCTTTTAAGACCCCAGTCATGAGTCACCAAAGTAGGATGTAGAACATTGACTTTTTGCACTATGTTATGCCAGTTAACCTTGGTGTCCCCTGAGACTATGGTCCTGGGACCCCATGCCCCGCAAATGAATCCCTCAAAAATTTTGGTTATACCTAAGAATTTTTCATAACTTTGCCCACCATATGCTCCTCCACATTCATGGATATATTTGCAGCAAAAGTAAATACTCATGTACAAGTAGTATGTATTCTCCTACTCTCTCTCCCACACTTGTTCAGCCTGCATGTCTATTAAATTGTATTTTGTCTTCCTCTTCACCCAAGTAATATGTGCATTAACTTTTCCCAAAGTTTTAAACATTCTGTTCTATTTTGAAACCTTGACTTTGTCTCAATTTTGAAGTTATGTAATTATACTATTCCCACTTTTTACTTTGGAGTTGTCATTGTTACAAATTGATATCTCTGATTCCATATTTTCAGCATTATAGGTTTGTTTTACTTGGATAGTTCTAGATTTAGATTGACTGTGGATTGTGTTATCATGCATGTTAATCTCAGGCTGTTGTCTACTGTTGTGGATTCTTTGTCTGAAGAACTCCCTTTTAGTGTTTCTTGTAACACTGGTTTGGTTTGGAAAATTTCTTTAATTTCTGTTTTATCTGGATATGGCCTAATTTTACCATCATATTTGAGGGATAATTTCGCTGGGAATATTATTCTTGGTTGGCAGTTTTTTTTCTATCAGAGTTTATATATGTCATCCAATTACCTTTTTGCTTGTATGGTTTCTGCTGAGAAATCAGAGCTTAGTTTTATTGGTTCTCCTTTGTAGGTTACTTTGTTTTTCCCAAGCTGTTCTAAGGATTCTTTTCTTGTCTTTGGTTTGAGGAAGGTTTGATTTTAATAGGCCTTGATGATTTTTTTGGGGGGTGTATTCTGTTTGGAGTTTGCTTACATTCTTTAATGCATATCTTCTCACCTTTCATGATGTTAGGGAAATTTTTTTAAAACAACTCTGATAATTTTCTCTGTGTTTTTTTTTGTCTCTTCCTGTTATGGAATTCTGATCACATGTACATTATTTCTCTTGACAGTGTGACATAATCTTATGCTTTCTTCAGACTTTTTTTTCTTTTTTTTCTCTAGCAGATTAGCATTGAGAGATTTGTCTTCAAGTTCACTAATTCTGCCTTCCACAGATTCAAATTTACTCCTTTGCCCCTTCAGTGTATTATCTATTTTTGAAATCTTAGAATTAATCTTCTGGATTAATTTTTGCTATTTTTGTATGGTCTCTAAATTTTTGTTTATTAAATCAATTTATTCTTGGAGTGTTTCCCCAAATTCTTTTACATTGCTTTTTCTTTCTATGTTCTACTTGCTTTCATATGCAACTTTCTCAATTTGTCTCTCAGTCTGCTGCAGGTACCTAAGTATCATTATTTTGAATTCCTTATCAGGTGGTTCCGATGCCATCTTTTCCTCAGAAAAGTATATTGACTTAATATTTTAGTTGCTTGTTTGAACCACTCTGGCTTGTTTATTGATGTGAGCTGAAATTGTCTGTTTTCTCTGAGACATTATGGTGGTGTTGTATGTTGATGCCTTCTTATGCACTCATCACCTGTGTCCTGGTGGGTGTGATAGAGCATGTGAGTGTGCATAGTTTTCTGTTCACTGTTCATGTAGCACAGGTAAGGAGGAGCTTGGCTGGTGCTGGCTGCTATTGGTGATAAAGTAGTAAAGTAGTGGCTAGTGGTTCTCACCCAATAGGTGGGGCTACATGAGTGATGGGTGTGACTGGACCATATGGGCACAGTTATCTCCATCCATGGGACAAAGAAAAAACAAGACAAGAGAAAAAAACTAACAAACCACATCAAAGAAGAAAGAAAAAGCAAGTTGTAGGATAGCAGGCAAACAACAACAAGAGAATTTAATAACTGAAAAGAAAAAGGAAAGGAAAACAAAAGCAAGGGAAGGTAAAAAAGAAAAAAAAAATAAGCAAATCAGGTGAATAAGGAAAAAGGACAAAGAGCATAAACAGTAAAGAAAAAATTTAAGAAAAAATATAAAAAAAGAGAAAGAAAAAGGGACAAAGAAAAGAAAGGAAAAAAGAAAAGCAGAGAAAGAAAAGATAAAAATAAGGGAAAGGACAGGACCCAAAGAGGATAAAACTCAGGTGGAGGGGGAGTTGGGGGGAGGAAAGTACAATGGCATGGGCCAGCACCTCTGAAAACCAAGGAGCTCATGGCATAGGGGTGGGGGCTGAAGGAGGGGGTTGGACGCTCAATGCTAGATGAAATTCTTGCTGGCCTAGATGTTGGTCAGGACACCTAATTCAGATGTATTTTTTGCTGGCTCAGAAGACAGTTGAGGTCGGTGCTTGTTCTTGGAAGGAATTATTTTGGGTCCGTAGGGCAGCTAGGGCAGGGAAGCCAGTTATGAAAGAAGTGCTTGGCCTCCCAAGGGTAGCCAGGACCCAGTACTTCAGGGTCTGCTAGTCTGATGCAAGGAGGTCAGATGCCTCCAGACTGGGAGAAGGTGCACTCAGCATAGTGCCAATCTCAGACTGAGCCAGGACTATGCAGGGCAGGGGATTTCACTGACCACTGGATGGGTGAGGGTGGGGTCATGTTTTGGGTCACCATGTTTCGGGTCACCAGAAGGATGTGGGAAACAAGGGAAGAGTTCACCTTTTGTTTCTAGACACTGAAGTATGTTTGTGTTGTCAGGCTACTGTCTCTATTGAACATTGTTTGCAAAAGTTCAAAATGACTACCGTCTCAGGCCAGTCGACAGTTCACCCGTCTGCCTCCTCTCTCACTACATTTATTTAGTTTCTTCTCCTATCTTATCTCTATCCTTTCCTCTAGAGCTTGGGGTTCCAGAATTATCATTCAGGTCTATTTCATTTGGTCTCTTGTGTCTTTATTGTAGAGGGTCTGTTTAGCAAGTCTGCCTTGTTCTCCATCTTGCCGGAAGTCCTGTGTTTTCTTTTTTAAAATAATATTTCATTGTGATTTAGGGGAAGGTTTACTTAGCAGTTCTGGTTCCTATTCAATAAGTTCTACAGTGACATTGGTTATATTCTTCACATTGTATGAATATTTTCATTATTTCAGTTCTGTTTGTTCGGTTTCCGTTAATCTAGTTTCCCTGAACCCTTATAGTTCCTTCTTTGATTTAAAATAATGGTTGACAATTTAGTCTCATATATGGATCTCTTCCAGTTGGCTGGTCATGTAACTGTCTTCCAAATTTCTCAGCATAGGTGAGTGAACGCTTCTGGTGTTAAATCTCTTTGTTGAAACATGTCAATTGGTATTGTGTCAATTCCTGGAGCCTTGTTTTCCGTAAATGTCTTCAGTGCAGCCTGGACTTCTTCTTTCAGCACCATCAGTTCTCAATCATATGCTACTTTCTAACATGGTTGAACATCAACCAATTCTTTTTAGTACAGTAACTCGGTGTATTCTTTCCATCTTCTTTTGATGCTTCTTTCAATTGTTCAATGCTTTGCCCAAAGAATTCTTCAGTATTACAATTAGAGGCTTGAAGATTTTCTTCAGTTATTTTGCTTGAGAAATGCTGGGTGTTCCTCTCTGTTGGTTTTCTAACTCCAAATCTTTGCACATTTCATTACAATATTTTAGTCTGTCTTCTTGAGTCACCCTTTGAAATTTTCTGTTCAATTCTTTTACCTCATCCTTTCTTCTATTTGATTTAGCTACTTTATGTTCAAGAGCAAGTTTCAGAGACTCTTCTGACATCCATTTTGGTGTTTGCTTTATTTTCTTTCTTTAAGTGACCTTTTGCAGATCTTTGGCCATTAGTGTTCAGTGCTTCAAATCTATTCTCTAGATTGTATATGAATTCAGATGGAATATAGTCAAAGTCGTACTTTAGCTCGCATGGACTTGTTTTAATTTTCTTCAGTTTTAACTTCAACTTGGTTAGGAGTAATTGATGGTCTGTTCTGCAGTCAGCTCCTGGCTTTGTTCTGTGTGATGATGTTGAGCTTCTTCATCATCTCTTTCCACAGATACAGTCTATTTGATTCCTGTGTTTTACATCCAGCAAGATCCATACGTATACTTATTGTTTATGTTGTTGACAAAGGTATTTCTGAATTGTTAGTCCTGCAAAATTCTATCAAGCAATCTTCCACATCATTTCTATCATCAAGACCATACTTTCCAACTACTAATCTTCCTTCTTTGTTTCTAACATTTACATTCCAATCAGCAATAATTATCACTGTATTTTGATTGCATGTTTATCCAATTTTAGACTGTAGAAAATCTGAATAAATTTAAAAATAGAAAACACTTATAATGCTTGCTTGGCATTAGATACTCTTTAAAATGTTTTTTATATACAAACTTAATTTCACAATAATCCTATGAGGTAAGTACCATTATTCTATGCATTTTTAAGAAGAGGAAACTATACAGACAGTTTAAGTGGCAAACCCAACATTACACACAGCTAGTAAGTGTTGGAGCTGGGATTTGAACTCAAGTAGTCTAACTTAGCATCCTGGTATGGCACTGTGACTGCAACACCACTTGAACTTCAAGGTTGGCAGTTCAAGCTCACCAGCTGCTCTTTGGGAACTCTATACAGGGTTGCTATCAATCGGAACCAACTCGATAGCACTTCACAACAACAAGGCTAACTTAAGTCCATGCTCCTACCTACCATGCTATATTGACTCAACTATTGTTATCAAACATCTTGGTGTGGTGCTGTAGAATAAGCTCTAGACTGCAAAGTTGGCTGTTCAAACCTACCAGCCTCTCCTTGGAAACCCTATACAGAGTCTCTATGAGCCGGAACTAATTCGACAGCACTTTATAACAACATTGCTATCACACACCTAGTGATATCAGTTACTGAAGAATGGATCCAGCCACACCCACTATCACCACAACATACAACACACATTAAGAACTCCCTAAAATCAAAGTTACAAAGTATTTAGACTATTACTGGAAAATGTAAAATAATAAATCCAATTGCTGTATGATTCACTATTTTTTTGTTGTTGTTAAGTGCTGTCGAGTCGGTTCTGAATCATAGTGACCTCCTAAAGGTTTTCCAAGGCTTTAAATCTTTGCAGAAACAGAAAACCTCATCTTTCTCCCATGGAGCTTCTGGTGGGCTCAAACTGCTGACCATGCGGTAAACAGTCCAGTGCTTATCCTTGAGAGCCACCATGCTCTCACTATTCCCATAGGCTATTAGGATTCTTGTTTTCTACCAACATACTCCCATGTTTTCTTCTTTATTCATTCACATAAATACATTGGCACATACAAATACACAGATCCTTTAGAAAAACTTGACCATTATGTTTGTCTTTCTGAATTATTCTGACTCTTCACACTTGAGGCTTATAGCTCCTTGAGTTGCAATATGCCTGAAACAAAAGAGGGGATCAGTTGAAAAACATGAGTGGATTTTCTTGGACAATCACATGCTTGCCTCACAGAGTTGTTGTGAAGATCAAAGCATGAATGTGTGTGACCCCGCTTTGAAACTCCCAAAGGCCTACACAAATGTAAGGGATTGTTATTGTCACCATAGCCAAATCAAAACACCAAGTCCTCCCCAACAAAATAATTCCCCAAACACAATCAATGGAAAGGCAGGCCTTGTAGATCAGTCATTCTTTTTAATGTCTCAGACTTGAGAGTCTGTGTTTTTTCATTGATGTTCCTATTTGTCTCACTGGGGATGCAGGAGGTTGAACAAGATTTGCACAAGCTCATTGCAGACGGAGCATTAAGATTCATTTATGAATTGGTCCAACGGAAGACACACTTTTTTCAGGGAAATTTGCATTTGTTGTTATAATAATTGCATTCACTGCTCAACACAATTAGTAAATTCCCTAACCCTTGAAGAAGTCTTTGTGTCGTGCCTGGAATTTAGAGTATTTCTTTCTATCAAGGCAAGGCAAATTCTGCCTGAAATCAGTTTGTTTTTAAGGCACAAAAAGTACTGAGTTGGTAAAAAGACATTAAGATGATCTTCCAGAGATGACAGCTTCAGTTCAACCAACTTGTCATAAAGCTTCTCAGGACCTTAGTTTTTCTGGTTAGAAATGGGAAGAGTGGACAAGAACTTTGTGATTCATTCAAATTCTATGTATGACTTTGTATTTTTATAACTCCTCCCTTGTGAGGTGTCCTACAGATCAAATGTGGTGCACCAAGACTTTAGCAATGGATAAACTGAAATATCTCAGAAGGAACTTGAGACTTCAACCTATCTTCGTTACAATACAAAATATGTATATCTTACTTTATAGTAAAGTGTTTGCACACGTATTATTTCATTTGATCCCAATCATAAACCTTAAAGTAGAGGTTTTAACTTATTTATAGATGACACTAAGATTCTCAATGATTAAATGTTTCTGACATATTGCCACACAATTAATGATGAATCCAGGACTCGAAACATGGATTTTGGAGTAGCATAATTTTCAAAGTGTTAATGGTTAAGTCTTTTTTACTCCCTCTGTGGACTGTAAATATTGGTGTTAAAAATTATGTCAGTTACCCATTTATTCTTTCATGAAACAATGATAAGAAACTGTTTGGACAAGAAAGTTGTCACTTTTATTGAGTCAATTTTTAGAACCATTGTGAAGCTAAAAGTTCCTCAAAAAAATAAGTGTTATATCTCAATATTCATTTATTCATGAATTCAGCACACTTGTCAAGTTTCTACAGTGTTAGGAAACACAGCATTGTGTAAGGCAAAGTCCCTGCTCTCATAAAATGTGTAGTCTAGCAGGAAAAACAAATAGAAAGTGGGATGAATGTGATTCGAGAAAATGGTTAGCATTCTATGGGATCATAAAGTACAAATATGTAACAGTCTGGAAAGTTAGAAAAGGCTTCCCAAAAGAGATAGTGTCTAAACTGAGAACTAGAAGAAGAGGAGTGATGCTTAGTAATGTAAACCTGAACCCAACCCAATTCACAGAATGGATCCTGATTCTTAGTGACCTTACAGGACAGACTAGGACTGCCCCAGAGGATTTCCAGGCTTGTAAATCTTTATAGAAGCAGGCTGCCACATCTTTCTTCTGTGGAACTACTGGTGGGTTTGAATTACTGGCTTTTCAATTAGTGGAGTGCTTAACCATGGTACCATCAAGGCTCCTTAGTAATGTACAAGGAAAGAGAAATGTTCTATGTAGAAGGATTATTGCCAAGACAGTCTTGCCTTACCTTTAGTAAAGTTATTGCCTCTTTTTCAAATATGTTCCTAAATTATTATAAATTTCAAAATAATATGAACACGTTGTGTGAAAACACATAATATAAAGGCGTAAAAAGGATAGGTAAATATTCTATTTCCACTTTTCCTTCCATTTCTACCCAACCTGTATTTCTAGTTTTTGTGTAGAATCCTCTTCTCCCTTCCTGTCACTCTGTTGTGATGTGGCTTGTTTAGAAATGCTTGGACCCAGAAAATATGATAGCTGTATATATTAGTTGGTGTAAGCACACTGCAAGAACAATCTTTGTCCTAATCCAGAAATGCCTACTACCACTTCTTCAACAAGTTTCATCTATGATCAACAAAAGGACACTTTGCTGATTAATATAGTGTATGTTAGAAATGCGTTTTCATTGGTGAAATTAGTAGTTTTTGAGCATAATAGGTATTAAAAATGAGCTCATTGGTAAAATTCATAATATTCACATATTCAGCTTACCTAAACTCTTCTGAAGGCCCTCCATTCCCTGGCATGAAAAGGGTCTAAAACAGTAATGATGCCTGTAGCTTACCTCTTGAGAGCAACCTAAATTTGCATCAGGTGCCTGAGGCTTGATCCTAAAGGATTCCCTGTCAAATTTGGTTGAGGATCTCAGGTGGCCCGATGCAGAACTTAAAGCAGAAGTAGGGAATGTCTGGCCTTTGGGCCATAAAAGGCCAGCAAAATCATTTAGTATGGCCTGCCAAGGCAACCGCAATTCAGCCATCACAGCTGTGAGTTAATTAAATGTTTATACAAATATAGCAGGTTAATTTTTAAAGTGATAGTGTTGTATGGCCTGAGAATAGTGTTGTAAATATCCAAATGGTCCTTGGTAGAAAAAAAGATTCCCCTCACCTGCCTTAAAGGAAATAGAATCATGCTTTTGCAATATTGTCACATCTGGCTCAAGTGAACTTGTCATGCAAGACGGTGAGTGGTGGTGGTAGTGGTGGTGTGGAGCGAGTAAAAAGGACAGAGCTGGAGTTACTTGAGTTTCCAGAACTGGTGGTATTTACCAGCTTGTTTTTGCTTTTTTTGCTAGTAAATGTTTGTATACACAGCAGAATTGAGTCTGAACATTTTTTCTTATAATGTGGGAGTGGGATTGTAGAGAACTAACTAACATTCACCCATCTAAAACGTTTTGGAGGTTAACATTTAATCTATTAACATTGAATAGATTCTAAGAGCAGTGCATCTCTAAATGGTTTGTTTAAATTAACTCACTGTTCCTATAGCGATCAACATAATGTGCACACACATATTTGTAGCGATTTAAAAAATTAAGATGTATCCTATCAAATGTTACTATAATAAGCATCCTTGAACTGTTATCCTTATTTATTGATGTTTTTATCTATATGAAATATAAATGTATACATTTTTAAAGGTATAATTGCTAGACCAAATGGAAATTTAATATATTCATATAAAACATATTTTAATATATTTTTCAAGATTACTTTCCAAAAAGTTTACAGTAATTGAAAAATTCTCAGTTTATTTGAATGATGTTTTCTAGCATCTCTAGCTCTCTATGGGATTGTTCTTTTTATTGGTGCCCATTTGATGGATGAAAATTGTACCTGGCTGGCACTGTGTTTGTCATTTCCCAGACTACCAGTGAGGTTATATATCTTTTTATGTGTTTTAGGACATTTGGAGTTCCACTTATGAAGGAAATTTCCTGTCTCTATTATTTGCCCACTTCTATAGTTTGCATTCAATTCATAGGAACACAAAGTAAAATAGAGATACTAAGTTTCTATTTGCCATACAGTTCAGGATTTTTCCTAGGCTATCACTTGCATTAGATTTTGTTATGAGAGATATATTTTCCTTCATGGTTTCTGTTCCCTATCTTAATTAAGAAGGTCTTTCACAAAAAAGGTTTCTACATATTTTTTTCTAAATGTTTAATTTTATTACTGTATTTTTTTTTTAAAAATTGGAATGTTTAATTCATCTAATTTTATAAGGATGTGAGTTGGGGTCTTCTTTCTTCCAGGTGGACAACTAGTTCCATTTACATAATGAATCATCTAATCCTTGTTAGTTGTCTTCAAGTGGATTCCAACTCATGGTAACTGTACATGTGCAAAGTATAACTGCTTCATAGGGTTTTCAAGGTTGTGACCTTTCAGAAGCAGATTGCCAGAACTTTCTTCTGATATGCCTATAGATAGATGTGAGTTACCAACTTTTTCTTTAGTAGTCGAGTGCTTAGTGGCTCACATTTGTCCTCAAATGCACTAGATCTATTTTGAGATTCTCCATCTGCCTCCCACCGTCTATTTTTTCTTTCTTTGTGCCAGTCCTATCTTGAGAAAAAAGTAGATTTATGGTAAATTTTAGGAACTGACAAGTACATATTTGGTTAGTTGTTATTTATTAATAAAAGTAGATTAATCAAGTTAAGAAAGCAGAGTTTTAAATATAAAAGCTTATAATTAAAGCAGGAAAAACAAAAGGCAAATGGAAAAGGGCAAGAAATCAGTTTTACCTAACTGATATATCTGGAAAAGCATTTTTCTCAGCTTCACTTTCTTCAGATATAATATGTTGTTGTTAAGTGCAATTGAGTCGGTTCTGACTCATAATGACCCTGTATAGGGTTTCTGAACAGCAGTTGGCTGGTGAGTTCCAACCACTCACCTAGCAGTTCAAACCAACCTTACAGTCCAGTGTTTATCCAATAGTGCCTCACCAAGACTCCAATTAGCAACCCCTATTTTACAGCTGTGTGATGCTATAGGATAAGCACTGGATTGCTAACATCAAGACTAGTGGTTCAAATCTACTAGCTGCTCTGTGATGATGCTTAACAATCACAATTATCACTGGCTCCAAAGGAATGCATTAAGACCCTAAGGAAATAGGAAAGGAAAGTAGTTTGTAAACTCTAAAGGAGCTCTGGTGTGGTGCTGTAGACTAATGCGCTGAATGGAAAGGTCAGTTTGAACTGCAAGCTTCGTGTTCAAATTCACCTGCCGCTCCTCAGAAGCCCTATATAGGGTCGCTATGAGCTGGGCCCGACAAAACAGCACTTAACAACAAAGGAACCCTGCTAGCATGTTGTTGTTGTTTTTAAGTGCCATTGAATCGTTCCAACCCATAGAGACCTTGTATAGGATTTTCGAGGAGCGACTGGTGAGCTTGAACTGCCGACCTTGAAGTTCAAATGGCTTTGCACTCTGGCATATTAACCCACAAAGCCACCCCAGGACTCCCCCTGGTAGCATTTGTTGTTGTTGTGAAGTGCTGTCGAGTCGGTTCCAACCCATAGCGACTAACTGCCAGATCAGTAGTTCTAATCTAGAAGTCTCTCCTGGGGAGAAAGATGAAGCTTTCTGCTCCCATAAGGATTTACAGCCTCGGAAACTCTATACAGGGTGGCTATGAGTCAGAACCAACTCCACGGACACAGCCACCACCAAAGGGTGTTAGTTATTTCATTCACTTACGTTACAATGTAAGAGAAACCTTATTACTCTGTGGAATATGTCTGAATATGTAAGCATGACATTTTGTAAAATGTCATGAGCTTGATTTTATCTCTTTCCACACAGAATATACAAACGGTGTACATGGTGCTAAAGTCACATATGTTTTCAAAGCCCTGGCCAGCTAATCGGGAGGAACTATAGAAAAAGAAAAAAAAAAAGGCTCTGAGAAGCAATGTCTATGGAAAAGCTGCCTTCCCAAATCCTCAGGTTAAATAGACTTAAGCATCCCATGTCATGGGCCTTGCCTGAGGATTCTAAGAGGATCATTCTCCCAGGGCAGGCTGGGTAAAAGGTGAAAGGTTAACAGGCCAATCCTAGGACAAGGTGTTGACCCAAATTAGATATTTAGAACATTTGCTGAAAGACTTAGTCAGCTGAGTTCTTTATTTACAACAGCAAAAGTGTTTAGGAAACAAAACAGACTTTTGTGTAGAAGAATTCTAGAAGTCTTGCTAGTATCTCTCTTCTTAAAGGGAACCAAAAAGTTAAAAAAAATTTTTTTTCCTATTTTAAAGATGAAAACCATTGAAACTTGTTTTGTGTTGTCAGAACCAACAACATATTGTACAACTCCCTGATCAATAGGTCTATATGTTTCACTTGGGATTACTTTTTCATGGAGTCCAACAAGAAGCACAGATGGTTGCCCGGAATTCTGGCACCTAAATACTCCTAATATCTTTATTACTTTTCATGGAAATGAAGGTTCTGATTAAATCTAGGTTTGGGTCTGAGGCAAAAAGAGGGAGACAATTGTACTGAGAAGTTAGTATAATAGACACCTGAGTTCCCACCCCTATCTTCACCCTAACATATATAATCAAAAACCAGAAAAGGTTTCTTCTGCCAAACTGTGAAGTACTGAACCACAGGGTTTTTGGCTATGTTGCTATCCAAACATGGAATTCCCTAGCAATGAGAAAAAGTATCTGGAAAACTGCATCTTTGAAAAGAGAAAACAGAAATACTTTGGACACTTGGACAGCAAATTCTGAAAAGGCTCCTGGCCAACTTTTTTTTTTTTTTTTT
>NW_006408601.1:11135152-11156478 GCF_000296735.1 Chrysochloris asiatica | reverse complement strand
C
This sequence comes from Chrysochloris asiatica, assembly GCF_000296735.1. Classification (NCBI taxonomy): domain Eukaryota; kingdom Metazoa; phylum Chordata; class Mammalia; order Afrosoricida; family Chrysochloridae; genus Chrysochloris; species Chrysochloris asiatica. The sequence continues at coordinate 11,156,477 of NW_006408601.1, read as the reverse complement.
TATACTCCCATGTAATACAGAGGCTCCTCAGTAAACCTCCTTCACTGGACACATTGTAGCCCCATTTTAGGTATTCTAATCAGTTATAGGCAGACGCTTTCCATGTTGATATCTCTGGTTATTCCTTTCTCTCCCCCTCCAGTGTCCATTCTATGATGTATTGCAAGGAAAACCAAGGTTCAAAAAATAGCCAAGCATCTTAACATTGTTCCCCCACTTTCCCCATTCCATCCATGTCTCAGTCTCTGTATTCCAGGGCCCTGTTGTTCTAAAGCTGTGCCTACATCATTTTTTACCTCTCCTGGCCAACTTTTATCTAGTTTGTCTCATGAATCTCCTGTCTGAATTCTGAAAATCTTAGCATAGATAAAGTGCAAAAATCACATTAGCAAATCATTATGAAACTGGCATCAGTCAAATAAGAATTTACCCTGATTTTGCACTGACATGCCAAAAATTTTTTTAGAAATGAAAGCCATTGTGCATGGACTCATCCCAATTCCTATAAACTACAAAATTAAGTATCCATGAATATCTAATTCAGATAGAAGAGAATTGGGGTGTTTGTGTGTGACAATTATTCACTTTACAGAGGACTGACAAATAGAATTCATTCATACATCACGATGCCTTATTATTTGTTGTTCTAGGTGCCTTCAAGTCAGTTAAGGCTCATAGCAACCCTATAGTCAACAGAATGAAACACTGCTTCACATCTTGCAACATTGTCACAATTGTTACTACCTTTGAGCTCACTGTGTCAACCCATCTATTCAGAGCCTTCCTCTTTTTCACCGACCTTGAATCCTGGTGTGACGCTGTGGGCTAATGCACTGGACTGCAAAATTGGTTTGAACCACAGGGTCACCAGTTCAAGCTTACAGACTGCTCCTTGGAAACCCTACACAGGAGTGCTATGAATTGGAACCGACTGGATGGCACTTAACAATCAACAACAATACTTTGCCAAGCATGATGGCATTCTCCAGGAGCTTTAAAAAGTAAGAGGGAGTTTCAAAAAGTTTGTGGAAAAATTCAGTTACAAAGGAATGGAATTTTTCCATGAACTTTTGAAGCCCTCTTGTATGTGAAAAGAAGGCTTGTCATCCTTGCTTCTAAGGAGTATCTGGGTGCACGTCTTTCAGGACAGATTTGTTTTCTGGCACTCCAGAGTATATTCAATATTCTTTGCCAACATCATAATTCAAATGCAGCAATTATCCTTTGATCATCCTCATTCATTATCCAGCTTTCTCATGCAGATGAGATCATTGAAAATACCTTGACTAGGGTCAGGTGCACCTAAGTCCTCAAAGTAACATCTTTGCTCTTTAACACTTGTTGTTAAGCACTGTTAAGTTGGTTTCAACTCATAGCAACCTTGTATAGCATTTCCGAGGAGTAACTGGAAGGTTTGAACGTCCAACCTTGAGATTAGCGTCCAGTGCTTATCCCACAGCACCACACTAGAACTCTCTTTAACACTTAACTCTATTTTCTGGCATGTTGGTTGTGGATCCAAGTAAAATGAAATCCTTGACAACTTCAATCTTTCTCCATTCTTCGTGATGTTACTTATTGGTCCAATTGTGAGGATTTTTGTTGTAAGGTGTAGCCCATGCTGAAGGCTGTAGTCTTTGATTTTCATCATTAAGTGTTTCAAGTTCTTTTAACTTTTAGCAAACAAGTTTGTGCCAGCTGTGTACCACAGTTCGTTAATGAGTCTTCCTCCAATCCTGGTGCGGTGTACTTCCTCACAGAGTCCAATTTCTTGGATTATTTGCTTGGCATACAGATTGAATAAATATTATGAAAGGATACAACCATGATGAACACCTCTCTTGATTTTAAAACATGCAGTATCCGTTTGTTCTGTTCAAATGGTGGCTTCTTGGTCTAAGTACAGGTTCCTGAAATGCAGTGAATTAATTCTTATGTCTTTTCTAACCATAGTCTTCTAGGCTCAGCCTTCAGTGTGGATTGTACCTCAATGAAAAGAAAACTAAAATCCTCACAACTGGACCACTATATAACATAATGATAAACTGAGAAAAGAATGAAGTTGTCGAAGACTTCATTTTGCTTGGATCCGCAGTCAACACTCATGGAAGCAGCAGTCAAGAAATCAAACAACACACTGTATTAGGCAAATGTGCTGCACAAGACCTCTTTAAAGTGTTCAAGAACAAAGATAACAATTTCAGGACTAAGATGCGCCTGACTGAAGTCATGGTATTTTTAATCGCCTTATATGTATGTGAAAATTGGACAATGACTAAGGAAGAATGTAGAAAATTCAATGCATTTGAATTATGGTGTTGGAGGAGAATATTGAAAAGTACTATGGGCTTCCAGAAGACCAAACAAATCTGTTTTGGAAGAAGTTCAGCCAGAATGCATTTTAGAAACAAGGATGGTGAGACTTTGTCTCTCGTTCTTTGAATGTGTTGTCAGGAGGGATCAGTCCTTAGAGTAGGGTATCATACTTGGTAAAGTGGAGGGTCAACAAAGAAGAAGACCCTCAACAAGACAGTGGCTTCAACAATGGACTCAAACATAACAATAGTGAGGACTGAGCAGTGTTTTGTTCCGATGTGCACTGGGGCACTATGAGTTGGGACCTTCTCTAAGGCACCTAACAACAGCAGCAACTACAGAGTTTTGTCACATTGCCGAGCTGGGCAGAGGCCAGGCTGAGGGGCTTAAGGGCCAGAGAGAGGCCTACCTGTGGTCACGACGGAGGACAGGCTGTTCTGACTAAAATTGTGGCCAACATTTTTATCCTGCCTTGTAACCTATTAACTCTTGTACTAAACCCCACAACTATGAGTATGGTGTCTGAGTTCTTCTGTTTGGACATTGCAAAAAATAGAGAGTAGAGAGTGCTTTAGGAGCTATGGTTGTTGCCATTTTAATTTTTTTCACTTCTTTATGACCTCAACAAAGTGTTCTGGAATTACCATTCTTCACAATGTTATGATCTATACAACTGACTGCCTTTGCTTAGTCAACTGCATAAACATTGATGAACATCTTTCTAGTATTTTCTGCTGTCAGCCAAGATCTATGTTATATCTGCGATGGTCTCCTTGTACTATGTCCTCCTCTGAATTCAGATTAAATTTCTGGCAGTTCCCTGTTGATCTAATGCTGCCAAAAAAATAAAATAAAATAAAAATTTGTGTGTGTGTATGTGTGTGTGAATATAAGCTTTATATATTTGAAATGTACACATGGAGTTCTGGAGTGGTGCTATAGGATAAGCACTGGTCCAAAAAGTCATTTGAACTGCAAGGTCAGTGGTTCAAACTCATCAGCTGCTCCTTGGGAACCCTATAAAAAGTTTCTATAAGTCAGAACTGACTTGACAGCACTTAAAACAACAGTTATTGTTTGTTAGGGTCCATCAAATTGGTGCAGAATCATAGTGACCCTCTGCACAACAGAATGAAACAATGTCTAGTTCTGTGACAACCTCACGATCGTTGCTACATTTGAACCTACTGCTGCTGTCACCGTGTCAATACATCTCTTTTCTCTGACTCTTCACTTTTCCAGGTCACTTCTGATAATGTGTCTGAAATATGAGAGATGAAGTCTGGCCATCCTGGCTTCCAAGTATGCATCTGGATGTACTTCTTCTAACACAGATCTATTTGTTTTTTTGGCAGTCCATAGTACTTTTAATATTATCATCCAACACCATAACTCAAATGCATCAAATCCTTTACAGTCTTCCTTAGTCACTGTCCAACTTTCACATGCATATGAGGTTATTGAAAATACCATGGCTTGGCATGGATAAGAAGCGCTTTAGTCCTCAAACTGACATCTTTGCTCTTGAAAACTTTCAAGAGGTCTTGTACAGCAGATTTGCTTAATGCAATACATTCTTTGATTACTGCTTCCATGAGTGTTGATGGCTATTCCAAGCAAATTGAAGTCTGTGACAACTTCAATCTCTTTTCTCCATTAATCTTGATGTTATTTATTGGTCCAGTGTGAGGATATTTGTTTATTTTTCATTAAGATACAACTCATATGAAAGGCTCTGATCTTTGATCTTGATCAGGAAGTATTTTAAGTCCTCTTTGCTTTCAGCAAGCAAGGTTGTATCATCTGCATATTGCAGGTTGTTAATGAGTCATTCTCAAATCCTGGTACTATGTTCTTCTTCAAATAATCTAGTTTCTCAGATTATGTGCTCAACAAACAGACTGAATAAGTATAGTGAAAGAATACAACATTGAGCACACCTTTCCTAATTTTAAACCATTCAGTGTTCCCTTGTTCTGATCAAACAACTGCCTCTTGATCTATGTACATGTACCACATGAACATAATTAAGTGTTCCAGAGGACTCATTCTCTGCAATGTTATCAATAGCTTGCCATGATCCACATAATCAAAAGTCTTAGCATAGTCAATCAAGCACAGGTAAACATCTTTCTGGTATTCTCTGTTTGAGTCTAGCTCCATCTGATGCCAGCAATGATATGCAAATGCTTTTAAACTAAGATGCCTTCATGAATTTAAATAACATGATATACAGAAGCAAAAATGTGAATCCTATACCCAATGTATGAGAGGAATCAACCCAAACCAAACTAGTTGCCATCAAGTTAGCTCCAACTCAGGGTGACCTTATGTTTGTTAGAGCACACGTGTGCTCTGTAGGGTTTTCAATGGCTGATTATTTGGGAAGTAGACTGCCAGCCTTTTTTTTATGAGGCACATCTGGGTGGGTTTAAACCTCCACCCTTTTGTCTAATAGCTGAGTGTACTAACAGTTGACACCATTCAAGGACTCCTAAGATAGAATCAAATACAATAGCAAGGACAAGCCCAAATCTTAGTCCTCAACTCCACGGGATCCTCATTTTAAGCCTTTTGCCATCAAGTACACATCCTAGAAAGAAGACCTGTTGTTAGATGCTCTCAAGTCAGTTCCAACTCACAGAGACCTTATGTTCAAGAGAACAAAATATTGCCAGGCCCTGTACCAGGCTCACATTCATTGATATAGTTCAGCCAACTGTTGTAGGCATTGGGCCAAACCATCTCATTGAAGGTCTTCCTCTTTTTAGCTGACCCTTTACTTTACCCAGCATGATGTCTAATAGTTAAGGTTTTGTGTCAACTTGGCTGGACCACTGAGAATCCTTGATGAGATCCAATACATGATATGATCCAATATAATACATGACATGATTGATGTAATAAATCTTAATTTGATAAAAATTATCCTCTGTGTTGTAAATCCTCACTTCTAGGATGTTAATGAGGTCGGATGCAATCTACAGGATTGGGTTGTATCTGGAGTCAATCTCTTTTGAGATATAAAAAGAGAAAGAAGGAAGCTGAACTCAGATGGAATTACTACCACCAACAAAGAAAAACTGTGAGTGGAGTGTGTCCTTTGAACCTGGGGTCACTGCATTGTGAAGCTCCTAGATCCAGAGAAAGATTGATGCCAAGACACAAAATCTCCAAAGAATGTTGCTCTGAATTTGAACTTCTAGTTTACTAAACTGTAAGAGAACAAATCTGTGGTTGTTAAAAGTCACCACTTGTGGTATTTCTGTTAAAGCATCACTAGGAAACTAAGAGAGTGTCCTTCTCCAGGGATTGGCTCTTTATGATGACATATCCAAACTAAGTGAGAGGAAGTCATACTATCCTCGCTTTTAAGTAGCATTCTGGCTGTACTTCCTCCAAGTCAGATTTTTTTCTTTCTTGTGGCAGTCCATGGTATATTCAGTATTTTTTGCCAGCACCACCAGGTTACACAGGGTTTAAGGTTATACTTGTAGAGGATGAAACAAAAGTTCCTCTGCTGGAAAGCCATCCCAGATGATTCCATAACCCTGGACCAGGTTAGTGCCTGCTCTCTACTTCTCTTGCTCCCTGTATCTGTGTACCTTCACTGTACCCATCCTACACAGCATCCTGCCTGCTTTTCTGCTAGAATATGAACTCCTGCTGGGCAGGAGAAGCTAACTTTTGGTTTTTAACTCCGCCCCCCCTCCCAGATACCTAAGCACATGCCACTAGGTAGTAGACATTCAATCTCATTTCATCAAATAAAATAAGCAACAAGTTCAGAAAAGAAGCTCTGAACTCTTTATAGTTCTAAGAAAAGGTGGCTGCTGGAGCTGTAATGATTCAACCAACATTTAGTACACACCTCTGACTGTCAGACACTGTGCTAGATGCCAAGGATAAAGATGAGCAACACCCAGTGCCTGCCTTCAAGAAGTTTTTAATCTATTAGAATACTGTAAGGCCAATACAGTTTTTAACAATGGAGATGGTGAAACATGGAAAAAAGTATCATGAAAAGAGGAAAGATTTTCTAGCTGGTATAATCCTTCCTGTTTGTTCATAAGCTGTGTTTAATTGATAACCAATTAATATTAGTCTCACCCCTTAAATGACTTAGCCTTTCTGGAAAGTTGGGGATAACACTTACTTTATTAGGTAACTGTAAGAATTAATAAAGTATGGAACGATGTCTATCGTGAACAGATATGAGCAAAACTCAGTAATGTTCAATTTTCTCCTGCTTTAATGAAAAAGGCAGAATATAAAATGATTTCTATGCTATGACAACAACTATGTAATTAAGTTGTATATTTGTGGACCAGGACTGAAAGAGATCATATAAAAATAATTAAAACTGTGTGTGAGTGGGAGATTCAAAGTGATTTCTTTCTCCTTTTTCTGTTTAATTTAGGCTTTTTTCATTTACAGTTATCGCGATACTCTTGGGGGAAATAATCCAACCTATCATAAGGAAGCATGGACGCTTCATGGGATAACCACTGAATCAAATCACAGGGTTGGGTAAGCCCACCATTCGCTCCTCTGGAGAAAGATGAGGCTTTCTGCTCCTCAAAGATTTAAAACCTGGCAAACTTTATACAGGGTCGCTATGAGTCATAACTGACTTGACAGTACTTAACAGCAACAACATTATAAGGTTGTCCCAGAAGGATAAGGAATACCATTTAATGATAATGGGTATGTAAATTTGCTAGTTCCAGAAAAGATCATTTGTGGAAAATCAAATCATAACATATAATGGTTTCTTCTCATTGATAAGAGAGTTTTAAAACTCTCTCAATCTGCTTTTTCTTTTATTTATATTTTATAATCAACACTCATGGAAGCAGCAGTCAAGAAATCAAATGATGCCCATGACAAATATGCTGAAAAGACCTCTTTAAAATGTCAAAGAACAAAGATGCCACTTTGAGGACTAAGGTGCACCTGACCAGGGTATTTTCAATCACCTCATGTGCATGTGAACATTGGACAAGGGAATAAGAAAAACCATGGAAGAATTGGTACATTTGAACTGTGGTCTTGGAGAAAAATATTGAAAGTACTATGGATTGCTAGAACAACAAACAAATCTATGTTGGAAGAAGTACAGCCAGACTGCTCCTAAGAAGCCAGGATGGTGAGACTTTGTCTCTCATTCTTTAGACATCTCGTCAGGAGGGATCAGTCCATAGAAAAGAACATCATAATTGGTACAGTGGAGGGTCAGTGAAAAAGAGGAAGGCCTTCAATGTGATGCACTGACACAGTGGCAGTAACAATGGACTTAAACCTAACAACAATTGTGAGGGTGGCACAGGACTAGTCAGTGTTTTGTTCTGTTGTGCTTAGGGTTACTTTGAGTCGGAACTGATTCAGACACCTAACAATAATAAGTCTGTTTTTATTATTATATAAACCCCACTTCTTTTCTTTCTGTTTGTGCCAAAGGTCACTTGCATTTCAAAGGCCCACAGGCCAAGAGGACTCACACAGAGGCTCTGATGTATCCTTAGTTCCTGGTGATGTGAATGGATATCATGCATAACTGTTAACTGAGAGGTTAGAGGCTTAATTCCACCCAGAGCTTCTGTAAAATAAAGGCCTGGTGGACTATAGCCATGGAAAACCTTAGGGAACATAGTTCGACTCTAAGTCACAATCAACTATATTTGTTTCCCCCAACCAAAAGAGGCGCATTCCCTGAGGAGAACTTTGCCAACTTTTGCAAGGGTTCTCAACATTGATGACCATAATAACCAAAGAGGCACCATAAATGTGTGAATCAAAGGGAACATAAAACAAAAGGAGATAGTGGGTCCTGAGATAAGCTAGCTTTCAAATTCCAAACTTTTTGTTTTTCATTTTTTAAACAAGAGAAAGCAGACAGATATATGTTGGTAAATGCTATCTATCCATATTCACATAGAAACACAGTATAATCTTCAAGCCGAATATACAGAAAAAGGAAGAAAAAAGCTGGAGTTCTATGTACTACTACACAGGGGCCAAGCACCCTCCAGCTTCCAGCAGGGCCAAGGGAGCAGAAGGTTTTCTTTTTCCCACAGAGCATGGTGCTGTGCTGAGTCCATTGTTTTTGTGAGTTTCCTCACAGTTTTAAGGTTTACATATTCTTCTTGGATTTTCATTTTTTTGGTATGTTGTAAAGTGTTAATTTTCTTTGAGGTTGCCTTATAGTCTGTTAACTTTTCTCTCCATTAAGTACAGTCTATTTTATCCTGAGTGCTCCTTGGAGGCCAGGATGGCTAAGCTTCGTCTCTCCTACTTTGGACATATTGTCCAGAGGAAACAGTCACTGGAGAAGGATGTCATTCTGGGTAAGGTGGCGAGTCAGAGAAAAAGAGGAAGACCCCTAACGAGATGGATCAGCCAGGTGGCATCATTGATGTCATCAAGTGTGGCAGCGGTAGTGAGGTTGGCCCAGGATTGGACATTGTTTCATTCTGCTGTGCATGGGGTCGCTATGAGTCGGTTCTGACTCGATGGCACCTGACAACAATAACAACAATTTTATCCTGTAATCTACCTGACCTTCTCATCATCTGGATCTCTGTTCCTATGTGTTTACTTTCTTTACATTGTAATTGTTTTGATCATAGACTGATCTCCCAGATTCTCTGAGTTTGTTCTTATAGTTTTGTTCTGTTCTCAACTCTTCCTTCTGTCGATTTAATCCTGGGAGGTGCTGCCACGTATGCCAATCTCTGGTTGTTGTCTGCTCTTGTTGATTCTCAGTCCACAGAACTCCTTTTAGGATATTTTGTAGGGCAGGATTAGCTTTGCAAAATCCCTTGCTTCTGTTTATCCTGGAATATTTTGATTATCCCTTCATATTTGATTGACAGCTTTGCTGGGTAAAGGATTCTTGGTTGGCAGTTTTTTTTCTTTCAGAGTTTTATATATGTCTCCCCATTGCCTTCTTGCTTGCATGGTGTCTGCTGAGAGATCCGAGCTTAATCTGAATTGCTTGCCTTTGTATGTAACACTTCTGTTTTCCCTAGCTGCTTTCAGGAGTGTCTCCTTATCTTTGATTTTGGAGAACTTGATTACGATATGTCTCAATGATTTCTTTGGGGGTCTATCCTTCCTGGGGTTCGTTGAGCTTCTTGAATGTTATCTTTTCACTTTTCAGGATGTTAGAGAAATTTTCTTCCAGAAGTTCTTCAACTATTTCTTCTGTGGACTTGTGTGATTCTTCTTGTTATGAAATGCCAATAATTCATAAGTTATTACTCTTCATGTTGTCCAACATGAATCTTAAACCTTCTTCAGATTTTTTAATCCTTTTTTTCTGTTTGCTCTTCTATCTTAGTGGTATTGAGAGATTTGTCTTCAAGTTCATTGGTTCTGCCTTCCATCTCTTCTATTCTACTCCTTTGCCCTTTCAGAGCAGTGTCTATTTCTGATATTCTATTATTGATCATATGGACCTCTTTCTGTAGGTTTTGAATTGTTTCTAATGATGTATCTATCTTATTTGATTGTTCCTGTTACGCTTTCCTGACTTCTTCCTTATTTTTCTCAACTCCATTGTAAAGTGTTTTGAAATATTTTATAATCATTTTTCTGAATTCCTTCTCAGGCATTTACAAGGCCTGCCCTCCTTCCAGAATGAAGTCCAGGTCTACCTCTAGGTCATTTGTTTCATACATTTTATCTTGTTTCTAGACACATGCTGATATGGTCATTTGCTTTTGCTTCTTGGACATGTTTAGTGTTTATCTGTCATCTTAATACTTGAGTATGTGTTTTGGTATTTTTTATGTTTTCTGGTTACTTCCAGGAAGATGTGATCAGGATGTGGGCTTCCATTTTCACTCTTCTTATAGCTTAACTCAGAGTAACTTTCACAGGTGTTGTCTGTTTCCCTGGTATATGGTAGTTGGTATTGGTTCTTGCCTGGATTTTGGTGTGTTATAGAATGTGATTATAGCTTGACTATATGACAGCAGTTGTTGACTCTTCTTGGGAAGTAAAGGAGAGAAAGGGTCCCCCAAAGGTAGAAAGAGGATCATAAAACAGCAAAACAGCACCAGCAAAAAGAAAAAAAACAAGAAAACAACAACAGCAACAAAACAAAACTAGACTGAATACTGCGATCTATAATCACAGAAAAGGAAGAGGAGGTAGAGAAGAAGAAAAAAATTCTGTAGCCTAATATGAGTATGACTTTAATATCCTCTCTTCAGCTTCTTGCTTTCAAAGCTGTCTGAGAGATTTCAAGATGCCACTGTTGGGTGTTATGCTATACCTCAGGCTTTAATTTAATTTTCAGCCTAGTTTGTTTTTAAACTCTACAGCCTTTTCCTGGCCTTTCTACAACCCTGTCCTGGCCTTTCCCATATTAAAAAAAAAACACACAAAAACTGTTCAGGGCCTGCTTTTGAGCTAAGAATCTCTGTGCATGCGTGGCAGAAGAACCCACTAGTGGTGAGGGTGGGGGGGTCCACTCACTCAGGCCCCCCTCGGTCACCAGAATGGAGGTGCACAAACAGTTGGGGGGGGCAATGACCAGATACCCCTCCAAAAAACAATAAAATCAGAACAAAGCAAAATCGACAAAGTGTATCATCCACCTTTGCTCTAAGGTTGCCTCAGCATTTTTCTGTGGTGTTTCTGATCCCCCGCTTGGTCTTGCCATTTGGTCTCACTCAAGATGTAGGCTCCAGGCCTCCAAGCCTGGCAGATTCGAAAGTACGTGATTTCTTACTTCAGCTTCAAGTTCCACTAGCTATAAGCCTTCAAACTTTTAAAATATTCCTATCTCTGTGGTTCTGAGTTTTGGAATTCTGCCCTGGATCTGCTTTGCCTGGTATTCTGTGATATGGCTGATGGCAAACCTCACTGCACCTCCATCATACCTGCCATCAAGCTCCACCCTGAGTCTATAGTTTTTGTTGAGACAGGAATGGGTAAACATTAATTTGGGAACAGAAAGGCATAGAGATTCTTTCCCCACTGTGTTTGCTCAAGATATTTCCCCCCAAAATAAGTTGAGAACAATGGTGTAGAGGAGAGAAAAGAGACCTCAATAGCAGGGCGACTGAGCACAAGAGTGAAAAGAGAAAAGAAAGAGAGAAAAAACTCCACTGCAACTTGCTCCTCCCAGGGATTGAAGAATATTTTTTAAAATGTTGGAATCCATCAGTGTTCTTGTAAGTCATCTCTTTCATTCTTGTCTCCCTCATCATCTTCATCTTCTTCCCCTTCTTTGTCAATATCTTCCAAACCTTCTTCAACATCATCATCTTCATCTTCCCCTTCTTCATCATCCATATCAGGAACCAAATAGTACTGTAATGGGTTTGGCCAGATATCATCTTTGATGACCTTTCCTAACTCATTTGAACAATCAGTAAGCCAGGTGAAAAGGCTCTCTGGTTCTTCCATCTGCCTCTTCCTGCTGCCTTTATTCTATGTTTGGCTTGAGCATTTAATCAAGTCTTTTTCAGATTTCCATTTGATTTCTGTTGATTTTGAGGATGGATCGCCATGCTCATTCAGATGAAATTCTTTGGAGAGAACTTTATTTTTGAAGTAAGGATTTTCATCAAAATGAAAATCTATTCTGTAACTTGATTTAATATCTTCAAATTCTGTCACTTCAACTCTGGTCAAATAAAGCAATGCCTCTTCATTCTTCTCCCCAAGTTACGTAGACACTTGTGTATGGTTCACAAATGTTACCCGAAAGTTTGGGATTTTGGCTATCAATTCTGACTTATTCTGAAAGAATGGTTCACAGAGTTTGTTGTATTTCTGTTCTACTTTCAAAATCTCCTCACTGGCTTGTTCATAAGTCTGTCTGTATAATTTTGTACTTCATCAATATGTTCAATTGCTTCCTGCTACTTTTTCTCCCTTTGGCAAATTCAGAGAGGCTGAAGTCTCCAGCAGCTGAGGTTTCTTTGTCTGAGGCGGTAGTGAAGACGAGCATTTGGAGGGCATGCTGCAAACAGAGTCCAAGAAGCACAAAAAAGAGGAGTTGCTTGCGTGGCCCAAACTTTTTAAAACACAGTGCCAACATAGGAGAACTCCTGGATTTGGGCTCTGGATAAATATAACTACAGGTCTCAGGGGTAGAGTGAACTTTCTAAGTTGTGCATATATTATGATCCTGCTTAAAGATCTCCTGTGGCTCCCACATGCCCAACAGATATCAATTTCTAGGTACACAAACAAGTGTTCTGTCTTCATTTGCAGATTCTCAGCAGTCCTTTCTCCTTGCTCCCTTCCTGGCCCACAATAAAAAGATGAGCTGTATGTTCACAGAATGCAAGTACATGCTATTTTGACTTTACAGAGCCTGTGTTGGTTTCTCTTTCTTTGTTCATTTTGAACAAACCCCAAACTCGCATCCATAGAGTTGATTCTGACTTATAGTGACTCACATAGGGTTTCTGAAGCTATCAATCTTTACGGGAGCTGACAGCCTCATTTTTCTCCATCAGAGCAGCTGGCAGGGTTGAACTGCCAACTTTGTGGTTAGCAGCCCATCATCTTTAACAAGCAAACCCTAACTCATTTTTTAAAACAAAACTTACATATCTTGTTAGACCAGGGTTTCTTAAACTTTTTGGTCTCAGGAACCCTGTACACTCTTAAAGATTATTGAGAATGCAAAAGGCGTTTCTTTATGTTACTTATGTGTTGACATCTGCAGTATTAAAAATTAAAACTGAAAAAACAATTTAATGCTGATTTATTAATCCATTTAAAATTAACAGTAATAAATGCATTGGATGCTAACAAATAATCTAGTCTTATAAAAAATAATTATTTTCCACAAAACATTTAGCAACCAGAGTGGCGTTACATTTTTGAAAGTTCTTTATTGGATACGTCTGTATTCAAGGTGTTGGGATATGTTACTTTTTGGTTCAAGTGTATCAAGTAAATCAGGGCCACCAATATCCTAATCTCTGGAAAATGATCTATCTTTTTGATAGAGGTTTATGAAATAGTTTGGGGTAAGACTGTTGCTTAGTACTTGGTTGCCTCTAGATGAACTGGTTATTCACTTCCGCAGTTCATTTTCTGAAATTCTTGAACCAGAGATATGTTTCAAAATTCAAATAGAAAAAAAAAAAAACCAACAACAGAGAATGATCATATATTAGTATACGTCTGTGACAAAATGTGTATAAATGGGGTATAAAGATTATAAGCAGCTTCATGTCACTTCCTGCTATAATTTCCTACAAAATTATTATGAAAGCAAAACAACAAACTGATTTTCTGAGCTTTTTGGGATTTTGGAATTACAGAGAAGGACTGTGGACTTGTATTGGGCTTTGGGTTAGCAGAGGTTGGACCCAACCCTATCTGGTAGTTACCTCACCAAGTAAATTGAAGCCCATGGACCTCTCTCAGACACCCCCCTTTAGCTGTTAGGTTCCTCAGATGCACTGCACAGGGTTCACCCTCTGTAGGTGAGAACCCTCATGGAATAGCCTTGAGTCACACACACACAGAAGAGGAATTAGGTGCAATTCCAGATTGTCTTTGCCTGATGGATTTTGGAAAGGCAGCATTAAGTGGTGAATAATGTTGAATAAAATGTTCCCTCATTACTTCACAGCAGTTTCTCAGGCCCTTCTATCTCCCTGTGGGGGGAGAGAGAAAGAGTGAAACCCTACCATGAAGTGACTCTTATGTTGCTGTGTATGCCTAAACACCCAATGTCTGGATTTATTAACTTCATATCTTTCAGCTAGGCATTCATGCCAGACCTACCGCAGGCCTAATGATGGCTCCTGCTGGCCCCCCAATAGGAGGCCAAATGGTAAGGCTAAGAGTGTAAGCACAGCATGAATAGGCCTAAATTAGGCCAGGCCTAATAACCCGTTTACTAACACCTGTATTAGTTCTCTATCACTGCAGCGAACTGCTGTTGGACAAACCATAATCCCATAAGCTTCATTTGCATATCCCTCATTAGCTGATTAAAACTTGAAGGAGACAGGTGTCTGTAGCTGGTGAGCCCATTCCTCCACACTGTCTGCCTGGGTGGCTTTGGAGATGAAGTCATGTACTGGCTGTGAGGTTTATATGTATGGAAGGGATTAAGAGTATTAGAATTTGTGTGAGCTGATGTTACCACTTTCTCTCTTCTGGAGCCCAGTAATTGGATGGGAGGAGAAATGGCAGACCCATTAGTTTTGTTTGTTTACTCAGGAGCAGGGTGCTAGAGATTCAATTTTGCTTTCTTTGGCTCCCTCGCCTTTGTGAAGCAGGCCTGCTTTGTCTTTTCTGGCCCTGAGCACCTCCAAACACCAGCCCTGCTAAGGCGATTCAGTGACAAAGAAGAAGTGTTGGTGACTAGGGGCCTGAGGAAGAGAAAATACAGCCCTGACTCAAGTACTACTTGAAGGCGACCCAATCCTGCCGAGTCCAATCCTGGGATAGAGAGCAAGAGATAATTGAAATTTATAAACACTTCTGGGGGCTTTTTTGATTATTTTATTAGTTCTCCACATTTGGGATTAACAATCCTCAGCATCAAACACACCGCAGCCTCCTTGTTTGGGAAGTGAATGGTTAGACATTTCGGAGACTTAACAAAGCAATTGTTGTATTTGCTGGGCTTGCATAATTTTAATAGGCGAAAAATAACACAGAGAAAAAATCCATTTCCTGTGCTGTTTGTACAGCTGGAGACAGAGCTCCTTGTCCTTGATGAAGTAAGGATGCAACATTGTCTCGCCCCTCACCCCTGACAATGTGGTCCCACTAATGTTGTTAACAAAACCAGACTGGGCAATTCTGAAAACTTTGAAGCTGAACATTGTTTCCAAAGTGTATGTGGGACACAGACAGGATGATGTTTATTCATCAGCAGTGCTGGGATTTGCAAAACGGGTAGACAAGGACATGCACCAGCAAAGAACAAGAAAAATGTGGACTAGTCACAAGGCCAGAGCCTGAAACCAGAGAATGGAAGCGTAGGGGGTGGACGGCAGGGGATGGAAAGTTTATGTTTCTTTACTAAAAAATATTAAAGAAATATAGAAAACTATTTCAACACACTTTGATTCTATGAAGGTTTGTTTTATTTTGATATTTTCAATTTGCTTTATTAAAAGCTGCAGCCAAAAATAAAAAGTCTGAGTCTGACATGGGAAACTGACTGCTCAGGCCATTGAATCTCTTGCTAAAAGACTCTGTTTTAATCTGGTTCACATCTTTAAGTGTCTCTAATGGAGTCCTGGTGTGGTACTGTAGGATAAGCACTTGACCTCAAGGTCAGTTTGAATCACAAGGTTGGTGGTTCAAACTCACCAGCCACTCCTCTGGAAACCCTATACAGGGTTGTTACGATTCAGAACGGACTCTATGACACTTAACAACAACAATGAAGGCTGCTCCCACAAAGGTTCATGACCTTGGAAGCCTTATACAGGGTTCCTGTAAGTCAGAATCAACTTGACAGTACTTAACAACAACAACAGCAATGAAGGCACAAATGAAAATACTCAGTACATGTAAATCTACAATTCTATGTTAGGCCATTTGCTGGGTTTTTAAGTGAAATCATTCTGCAAAATTAAGGTATTCAAATGAGACCCTTGCAGGCAACACAAAAACAGCAAGACCATCAATGTAAAAGGTTTCCTCCCACTGTAAAAATCAAGATGAAATCTTTAAAAGAACAAATCAAACAAACATAAAAGCAAGCAGAAAAACACTCCATGGGTAAAGCTATGTATGTTTTACCAGTCAGACAGACAGTACAGTCCTGGTTACTTGTTCATTTCTATTTCCTTCTGCCTTTACTATAATTATCCCCACCCCACTTCTGTCAACATTGCTAGTAACAGCAATTGAATTGCCTATGCTTGATGCTCTTAATTCAGCTATGGTTTTTGAGGTTAGCAGTTCAAATCCACCAGCCACTCTTGGAAACCATATACAGGGTTGCTATGGGTCGGAACCGACTCAATGACACTTAACAACAACAAGAGCAACTTGGTGTTATGTTTAAATTGGGATTAGAAAAAGGATCATTCATTAAAGCATGCAACATTTGAACCACAACTTGGTATTTTTTTGCTAACTGAAGCTAATTAGCGGAGTCCTGGTGTGGCGCTATAGGCTAATGTCAGACTGCAAAGTCATATGAACTGCAAGGTCACAATGGCTCCGTGGAAACCCTATACAGGGTTGCTATGGGTCGGAATTGACTCGACAGCACTAAACAACAACAACGGACATTTAGGAAATCTTTTTGGAAACATACTGAGGAAAGGGAAGTAGGAGAATGTTTTTACCCTAGCTTATATAATTGTTACTATCTTACTAATGGGAATTCTCCTGGATTTCTAGCAAGGAGTCACAGATCTGGGCGAGGTGTTGGTGATGCAGGACACAGATGTGTGAAGGAGCAAGTTTAATAGAAAGTGAAAGTACACTTGATAGGTGAGCAGATCTATCTCAGAAAGCCAGTGAGATAGACCTCAAGTGCTGCTCTGTCTAGGAGTCTCTATGCTGTAATAAGCCCATCTCTGATGTTCTGCTAACTCATAGGCTCTCCATTCTCTCGCCTCCTACTGTATTATCTTGTCAAGAGAGATGAGACCCTAAAGCTTTAGGGAGTGGGATGATGAAGTCATGCTGGCTACTTCCTGCTGATATGGGATAGTCCTACCTACAGGGTCTCAATTTCAGTTCACCCTATTCTAGATTGTGAAACAACAGTGAAAGGAGGATGCCAACTGGTCAGTGGGGCCCAGTGATGTTGGGAGGATGGTACATTCTTGATAGCTGTGTATGATTTGGATTTTAATAGCCTAGAGATGAGAAGAGAACCAATTTGACTAGAAGATTTAGTTAACTGGCCCCAAAGCTAGAGTGATTATAAAGATAATTGTTGGCATAACCAATGAGAAGAGCAGGGATTGTAACCGTGAGGATAATGAGGACAGTCCCAATGATGGGATTCTGTTACCTATTTTTGTAGCAGTTTCCAGAATGCTATTGATGTTTTCTTGTACCTACCCTGATTGGTTTATATAAAAACAGGACTGTTCTTTGAGATACAGGCATGTCCCTCCTTCTGTGGTGGTAAGAAAATCTAAAGCTCTGCACTAATGGCTTTTAGGTCCTGGACTAGCCACCCTTTCCCATTAGGTTTCTAAGTGCTAAGATGGGAGTGTTGTATGGGGAAGCTTTTTCTATGAGCATGCCTAGATCTTTATGCTGCTGAAAAATAGGAGCAAGTCCCTGTCGCCCTTCATGGAGTATTTGGTACTGCTTCCTCTGAGGGTAGCCCACTCCAGGCTTTAGGGATATCTGTACCAGGGAAATGCCTTTTGTTATAGCAGGCTTCCTGTTAGCCCATACTAGAGGATCAATATTCCCAGTTTCTTGTGGGATATTTGGCTTCAATTTGGCTTCTCTGGCTGTTCTTTGAGGGGTGCTATCAGGGAAACTGACATAAAAAGAATGTGAGTTTTTATTTTTGCCAATAAGTTTCTCCTTGAAAGTGCTGCTGGAATATCAGTGTATCAAAAACCAGTGGGAGGGGGATAAGACTCTTGTGGTTCAATAGTGAATAATTGCTATTAGGAGTGATTGTGAATGTTGCAAATGTAAAGGTAGACATTTTGTAACAAAGGGAGTGGTCAATCTTGCAGTCCAGGAACGGAGGCCACTGGGACCATCAAGGGAGAAGAGTCAAGTGTGGGACCCTATCCAGTGACACCAGAGATGGAGGCAGAGACAATGACGTGGAGAGATGGAGTGGCTGGGGACTCTAGACTCAAGACTAAACGACCCTTTGGTTGTATGCATGGTTACATATTTCTGAGTGCTTCGGTGTACATCACCCCCCCCCCAAAAACAAAACAAAACAAAACAAAACAAAAAAAACCCCGCTAACAAACACCAGAGGGATTGGAAGCAAATGCTGTTGAACGATGACACATGGAGGGGACTGAAATCATTGCAATGAAACGAAATATGACAGGAAGAGTGTAAAGCTGATGCTTTCTCATGTGGGCTGTCACTCAATTCACAATAAAAATTTAGAAGAAAAAAAAACAAAACAGTAGGAGAATAAGAAACTTCCCCACACACATGGGAGGGGTCTGGAGAAAATCTTCTTGACCAGTCTCCCTTCTAGTTCTATAATTGCGATGAAGTCGGGGGAAAGGAGGCCATAGAGCGCCTGGAGGACCAAGTAACGAGCTACCATATCAAGAAGGAAGGTTACTGGCGACTTCCGTTCCTACTCTTGGCTCTTCAAGGCAGGTGCGAATCATGACTGGATCCTTCTCCATTGTGGATGGGGAGCTAGGGCCCCATCAGTCAGTTGTTACGGGACTTTCTTGGGACACTTACAAGGCCAGTGAGTCAGAGAGCCATATTTGAAGCAAGTGGCCGGGAGCAGCCGTTGTCTCCCAGCCTCTCTGCCTCTCGGCGCTCCTACCCTGCACTGGCTGCTCCAGTGTCCTAGCTTTCTGCATTGGAGGCACGTGCGCTCATCCGAAACTGTCAAGGTCGCCTGTTCAGACCTTCCTTGGGGGAGGATGTTGGCTGCAATGGTGGCCCCTAAATTTTCGCCTTCTTCTTGTATCTCTTTCCCTTGGCCACATCCTGATCACTAAAAAATGTAACCGCTAAGGTTAATCGCTCATTTGAATCATTCTGAGGTTCCATGACCCTCCACTGGAATTTGCGCTGAAAATCAGGAGCTGACTGGCTTATAAAATGATTGTTAAAGACAATTCTGCCCTCTGGGGATTCGGGATCTAGGTTGGTATATTTTACATCACATCAAATTGGTGTCCCCTAAAAGCTGCTGGATTTTCATCTTTCCCCTGGGCTACTTCAGTAAATTTTGAATAATTAAAAGGTTTAATTTGGATGGCACTCATCCCATCCAGTAAACGGGTCTGCATATAATCTCTCATAGCTCTTCCATTTACTCCTCTGTCCAGGCTGATAATTCTCTTGTGGGTCTACTTCAGGGATGGCCTGCGCCCCATCCACTAACTGGGGATTAGTTATCCTTTGGGTGTCTGCCTTGTGTCTGGCAGCATCAATAATACATCACTTTTCATTGGGGTGACAGCAATATGCGAGGAGGGTTAGATCAAAGATAGGACATTTTGGAATTGCTCAATAAACTTTTCCAGGTCAACTGAGAAAATCCCCATCTTGTCCTTGCAGGTTTTAAGGTCTCCCACAGAATGGAGGAAGACTCATTAACAACCTGCTATATGCAGATGAGATACAACCTTACTTTCTAAAAGTAAAGAAGACTTAAAATATTTACTGATGAAGATCAAAGAGCACAGCCTTCAGTATGGATTGCATCTCAATGTAAAGATAACAAAAATCCTCACCACTGGACCAATAAACAACATTCTTACCAACAGAGGAAAAATTAAAGTTGTCAAGGACTTCATTCTTGGATCAACTGTCAACACTCATGGAAGCAGCAGCCAAGAAATCAAACGACGTATTACATTTGGCAAATCTGCTGCATAAGACCTTTTTAAAGTGTTGAAGAGCAAAGATGTCAGTTTGAGGACTAAGGTGCGCCTGACCCAAGCCATGGTATTTTCAATAACCTCATATGCATGCGAAAGCTGGACAGTGAATAAGGAAAACCGTAGAAGACAGATGTTTTTGAGTTATGGTGTTTATTGAAAGTGCCATGGGCTGCCAAAAGAACCAATAGATCTGTTTTGGAAGAAGTGCAGCCAGAGTGCTCCTTGGAGGCCAGGATGGCCAAATTTTGTCTCTCATACTTTGGATATATTGTCAGGAGGGACCAGTCACTGGAGAAAGATATCATGTTTGGTAGGGTGGAGGGTCAGAGAAAAGAGGAAGACCCCTAGTGAGATGGACTGACAAAGTGGCAGCATCAATGGACTGAAGCATAGCAATGATAGTGAGGTTGGCTGAGGATCGGGCAGCATTTCGTTCTGCTGTGTGCATAAAATAGCTATGAGTTGGTACAGACTCAGTGGCACCTAACAACAACATACTGAATGGGACACAAACTCTCATAAATTCTCCATTATTCCTAGTGACCTCCTGGGGAGGGGACAAGGATTAGTAAGGAGGTTGAGGCTGGGTTAGTGGCTGGGGCTGGGAAAAACCCTCATGAGCGCTAAAACCTTCTCTCTGTGGGCTGGGGAGTTCATGGTTCTCATTCCTAAAACTGTTTTCAGGGTAAGGTGGTGGGGCACATATGTCTAGGCACAACCTGTCCTAAGGAGGACTGCTGTGGGCACTGCTGGCTTGGGGTCTGCTGTTAGCCTACATTGTGTTTATTATTCGGAGTGGTCCCATAGCAGCATGAAGGCCTGTATGTATGGCACCTCAGAACACTTCCCTTGCCCATGGCAGAAGAGGTCCAGTTGTAAGATAGTATTAATATTTAAGGAGCCTCCAGCTGGCCAAACTTCTGAGTCACCTACAGAGTACTGAGGCCAAGCTGTGGCACAAAAGAAAATGAGTTTCTTTTTCCTCAGCATGTCCAACTGTGGGTTAAGCTTTGTCTAGTTCTTAAGGAGAAAAGCCAGGGCGGAGCCCGTGAGCTCTAGTTTCCATGAATCTTGTTCTATGGTACTACTGCGGCAAAGGGGAGAAGAAAAGGGTCTATCAGGAATTGGTCCCAACATCTTGGAAGAATTCTCCTGCCACCAGCTACAGTCCTGAGGCGTCCCTTGGGAGCTGACCAAGCACAAAACCCAGTCCTGGGGAAACCGCTTCTTCCCCAGGTCCCAAATAGTCTGCTTACAGCTGGTTTGTGGGCTCCTCTGCACAGAAGCAGTACTGTCTCTGACAGTCCACAGCAGATCCTTTCCACTCCCTTTATCCTTCCTTCCTCATGCCTGAGGACAGTATACCACCCAGGCTTTCATAAGGTATGTTGTTGTTGTTGTCAGGTGCCATCAAGTTGGAACTGACTCATAGCGACCCCATGCACAGCAGAACGAAACAATGTTCGATCCTGGGCCAACCT
>NW_006408601.1:11123865-11133082 GCF_000296735.1 Chrysochloris asiatica | reverse complement strand
AGATGTAGTCAATTTGATTTCTATGTGTTCCATCTGGCGAGGTCCATGTATATAGTCGTCTCTTATGCTGTCTAAAGAAGGTATTTGAAATAAGCAAATCATTTGTCTTGCAGAAATCTATCATTCGTTCTCCAGCATCATTTCTATCACCACGTCCAAATTTTCCATATAGAGCATCTGAATTATGGCTTCACAATTGCCTTCTGGGTAGTCACTGAAATAATCTGTCCCCATGGAGAAAACAACTTCTTCCTGTGAGGCCTTCTGCCTGGGACACCAATTTTAAGGCCTTAAAGGGGAGATTCATACCTTACCACTGCATGTCCCACAATCACCAAACACGGCTCAGAAAGACTTCTATTACAAGAACCTGGTGGGACAGTGGGGAGTTCCACTATCTCCTGGAGCACCCAGGACAATGGTTTAAGGCCCACCCAAAGGCCCACTGTAAGGTGTCTGAGAAGGGATGACACAAAGGTGATGGGCCAAATCCTCCCACACTGCCAATTCCTCCTGATGAAGGCCCTCATAAGGACAAACTGCCAAGTTTGATTAGTACTGACAAAATGGGCTGGCAGACTTATTTTTCCCAAGGGAAAAGACTCCCAGAACCCAGCAGAGAAAATTTCTCTCACGGAGTGTACAGAAAGACAAGCTTTGAAAGAGACTGTCTCCCAGTCTCCTTCTCTAACTGGCAGAAGGGGAAATGAACAATGTGTTGCTTGGGCTTCTTCCTCACTCAGCCTATATGAGCTGGCAAGGGCTACCATCTTACGTGTCATGGATTTTGGCATGGATGGCTGGGCACAGGCAGTCCGGGTCTTGACATGACCCCAGATGTCCCTGCTTGTCTGGCTCTTTTCTCAAGTTCCCCAACACTCAACAGCTAACGAGAGAGAAAGAGTCTTAACTAGCTACCCCTCACTTTCTTCTTTGGACCCTGATGGGCCTCATGCACTTTTCCTGTCTCTACCTGTGTTCTGAGGGCTGAACCAGGCTATGTCTGAGAGTCCCCCCCAAGAAAGCAAGGAACCTGGAGCCTCCACTTAGAACTCCTGTCTTCGGTATGCAAACAGACTTATTTTTCTGTGTCTAAAGTGGGAGCTAGTCGAGAGTGACAGAGAGTGACAGGCACACTTAACGAGGCACAGAGACCCAACACAAAACACACACAAGAAAGTCATACCCCCATATCTTACTTCCCCAAACATAAAGGATCCCAGACAAGTCCCCAGAGATGTTACTGAACAGCTCATGGGAATTCTAGCAAGGAGATGCTGATCTGGTGAGCTGTCAGATATGCAAGACACACAGGCACAGTGACAAAATGCAGGAAAGCTAGTTTAATAGAAATAAAAGTACGCTTGGTAGGTGAGCAGGTCTACCTCAGAAAGCTAGTGAGACAGACCTAGGGCAAAACTTTGTCTTGGGGTATTTATGCTATAATAGGCCCATCTCTTCTGTTCTGGTAACTCAAAGGCTCTCTATTCTCTCCTTAGCATGTCATCTTTATCACTCCACCTGTGGCTGTTAATGGTCTCACTCCACCTGTGGCCACTGATGTGTTACTTATCCAGCCATCTTGTCACTTAGCTGTTAGCATCTGGCTATCTTGTCACTTAGCTGTTAATCATGTTTCTGTGGGGGTGGTCTGCTCCTCTTACCCCTGTGGTGGGGTGGAGGACGTGTCTGTACCTCTTTCCTCACATCCCTGTTCTATCGTAATGACTCATGGAACAAGATTTTCATAGTATCTCAATATTTAGAAGGAACCTTAAATGTTCTTAAGTCCATCTATGAAAACAACAAAACTCAGTAAAAATTCAATGGATCTACTTATCAGTTCTAATCACTTATGACTTATCATGTTCTTAAATTTTTATAATACTGATCTATAAACTGATCATGCAGTCAATTTGAAATTCTCTTAAGTTTATTTCTGGATAATATATTCTTCCTAGGAAAAGAGGTTGACATATTTTAGCACCTACTTACTAAATACCCTAAACCTACATTGGAGTTCTTGGGTGGTATAAATACTTCATTTACTTGCTTAAGAACCAAAGTTTGGAGGTCTGAGTCTGTCCAGAGGCACATTTTGAAGAAGTCTTAGTGATTGACTTCCAAAATTAGTCAGTGAAAACCCTGTGGAACACAGTTCTACTCTGACACATATGTAGTTGTCATGAATCAGATTCAACTCAATGGCAACTGGTGCCTGGTTAGATGCATAGTATTCTGTGACTTGAAAACAAGCATTTTCATTTATAGGTAATCAAACAGAGGCTCAGGGAGGTTCCTCAATTTATTCAAGAACACAGTTGCTAAGCAAACAATGGTCTGACCTCCTGCTACATAATACTCCAAACTTTATGGTTTAAATACAATAACCAGTTTATTATCGCTCATGATTGAGTGGCATGGCTGGGAAATTATGTTGGGGCTGGATGGTCTAGGACACCCTTATTCACAGGTCTAGGTTTCAGCAGGCAGGGTTGGGGGTGGGTAGGATGACCGAGGCTCTCTGCACATTCTCTCTCCTCCCTAAGGAGGTTAACCTTGCACAGACAGGTTCACATTGCCAGCCTGCTGAGATGCAGGCTCAGAACACATGGTCACATTCCTTGCCTTTTATTGGTTAAAACAAATCACAGGGACAGTCCATGTTCCCAGGTGGAAAATAACCTCCCCCTCATGAGGGGACAAGTTGCAAATCATTTTTGGCAATTTACAAATTTAAACATATGGTTATGGCTAGAGTCTGGGCTCTTAAATCTGAAGCCAGTCTGTGTTCAAATCTTGGCTCTCCTAGTTGTTGTCTATGAAGCCTTGGGAAACATACTAACTTCTTTCAGTGAGGACCTGAAAACAATATTCTAACCATAACCTCCTCATGGAAAGTTTATAAGAACTGAGTTATATTTGAAAAGCTCTTAGTATACAGCCTAGTACAATCAGCACAATGTGTTTGTAACTATTATTATTGCTGTTATTAGTAGACCATATGTTGCTTTCCACCACTCCTTTATCAGTCAGTTTGTCATACTGTGGCGGCTTATGTGTTGCTGTGATGCTGGAAGCTATGCCACCAGTATTTTTAATACCAGCAGGGTACCCCCATGTGGACAGCTTTCCATGGAGCTTTCAGACTGACAGACTAGGACGAAGAAGACGCAGGCCACTTATGAATAGTGAGCCACTGAAAAATTTATGAATAGCAGCAAAATATTGTCAGATTTAGTGTCAAAAGATAGGACCCTCAAATTGGGAGAAACTCAAAACATTAGTGGGAAAGAGCTGCCTCCTCAAAATAGAATTTACTTAAATGACGTGGATGGAATTAAGCTTTCAGGACCTTCATTTACTGATGGGGCACAATGCAAAATGAGCAGAAACAGCTCCAAACATCCAAATGTGGAATGTATACAGAATCAATCTAGGAAAATGTGGAACCGTTAAAAAATAAAAAGGAACACATAAAGATTGATATCCTAGGCATTAGTGAGATGAAATGGACTGGTATTGGACATTTTGAATCATTCATATGCTTTACTATGTTAGGAACAACAAACTGAAGAGGAACGGCATTGCATTTATCATCAAAAAGAACCTTTCCAGATCTGTTTTGAAGTACAATGCTGTCTGTGATAGGGTAATATTCATACACCTACAAGGAAGATCAGTTAATAATACCATTATTATTCATAGTTATGCACCAACCACTAAAGCTAATGATGATGAAATTGAAGAATACTGTCAATGCCTTCAGCCAGAGATTAATCAAACATGCAATCAAGATGCATTGACCATTTATGGTGATTGGAATGTGAAAATTGGAAACAAAGAGGAAGGATTAGTAGTAAGAATATATGACTTTGGGGATAGAAATGATGCTGAAGATCACATAATAAAATTTTCAAAAACCAGTAACAGTCACACCAAATGCCTTTTTTAGCAAGTGCTCTGGTAGCGTAGTAGTTACTAGTCAGGCTGCTAGTTTCAGGGTCAGCAGTTCGAAACTACCAGCAGTCCCGTGGGAGAAAGATGAGGCTTTCTGCTCCCATAAAGATTTACAGCCTCAGAAACCCTATGCAGGGTCCCTATGAGTCAGAACTGACTACACAGCACATAACCACCACCACCACCTTTTTCAGCACCATGAATGTTAATTATACACATGAACCTCACCAGATAGAATACACAGGAATCAGATTGACTACATCTGTGGGAAAAGACAATGGAGAAGCTCAGTAATATCAGCCAAACAAGACCAGGGGCTGACTGTGTAACAGACCATCAATTGTTCATACGCAAGTTCAGGTTAAAGCTGAAGGGTATTAAAACAAGTCCATGGGAGTCAAAATATAACCTTGAATATAACCCATCTGAATTTAGATACTATTCCAAGAATAGATTTGATGCATTAGATACTAATGACTCAGGACAAGAACAATTATGGGATGACATCAAGAACATCATATACAAAGAAAGCAAATGGTCTATTAAAAAGAGATGAAAAAAAGAAAAGGTCAAAATAGATGTTAGAAGAGATTCTGAAACTTGTTCTTGAATGAGATTTATATACATGACAACACCATCCAGAATTCAATCTAGATATAGATGTATTTAAAGTAAAACAAACCTATTGTTGTTTTTCTAAGTGCCCTTGAGTCAGTTCAGACTCATAATGACACTGTATAGGGGATTCCAAAGAGCCACTGGTGGGTTTGAACCACCAACCTTGCGGTGAGCAATCCAATTCTGATCCTACAGCGCCATACCAGGACTCCAAACCTACAAGACTGAAAATAGGGAGCCAGATATATCAATTCAGCTACAAAGCAAAAAGAGGCACTAGTGTAAATACAGATCTTCCAAATGGCTAGGAAGTCAAGTATATTTCAAGATAAAGCAGACTGTTTTAAACAAGGAAAAAATTAATAAATTATGGGGTAACCTCAAAGAAAATGAATACATCTTATCAAAATAAAAACTGAAAAATCAGGAAGATTAAGTAAACATAACACAACAGCAATGAAAATGAAAAGAAAAAAACAAACAAAATGAATTCAGTGCAGGAAATTTTGTTGAACAAAGAAACCAACTCGATAGCACATAACAACAACAACAAGAGATGAGAACACAAAACAAAGGAATGGGTGGAAAGGATTTAGTATTTATTTTGTTGTTGTTGTTGCTAAGTGCTGTGGTTCCAACACATAGCAACACTGTATAGTTTCCGAGGAGCCGCTGGTGGGTTTGAACTGCCAACTTTCTGTCCAAACTGACCTTATGGTCTAGCACATTATCCCGCAGTGCTGCACATTTATGTTGGCTCTGTTCTGGGTGTTTGCATGCCACATTTAATTTAGAATCTAGTTGTTTTGACTCAGAAACCCTGGATAGTGTTTCCGAGGCTGTAAACCTTTGCAGCAGCATAAACCTCATCTTTCTCCCATTGAGTGGCTGGTGGACTTGACCACCACAGGGTAAGTGTTATTCTCCCTATTTAGAGCCTCATCTTTCTCCCTCAGAGCATCTGGTGGGTTTGAACTGCCAAACTTTCCATTAGTAGCCCAGTGCTCAACCCACTGAACTCACAGGGCTCCTTACAACATTTGTGGGAATCTAATATAGTCCCTTTTCTTAAAAAACCCAAATTTTATTGTGGTGAACATTACACAAAAATAACACTTGTTAGGTTATTTCACAAGACACTGAAGAACACTTAACTCTCTGGAACTCAACAGCAATTTTGTCATCCCTGGATGCTGGGGAGCAGAAAAGTAAGTATGAAAAAGGTCATACAGCTAGAACAGAGAAGAGCCTGGACTAGAACTGGTGTCTTCATATACTCCACTCTAGGATTCTCCATGATGCCCTGGTGTCTCTCTCATTTAAATTAATCTTTGTCATATGAAAAGGGAAAAGATCCTCAGAACTTGCTGAGAAAAACTTAGAGGAAGTCAGAGTAACTAAATGAAGCATAATATGAATATATAACTCCTCCAGTTGTTTGCTACAATCATTTTTGAAATGGTATGCCTATTAAGCTGGCATAGCTACACTAATGCACCATGGCCTTCTCAGGACTAGAGTTAAAGCCTAGTTCATAAACGTAAGAAGTTACTGGCTTGGAGAATAATCAGTTCACAGATGCTAAACATTAATCAAAAACAAGGATGGACACTATTGGACCAGCTTTAGAACAATCATGGATATACTGTTTAATTCAGGGTAGTCACAGTTCCAAGTCAAGGACAGATGGGCACATGTGGCCTCATTTTGCACAGTAGATGGGACAAAGACAAGTCATCAGCAAGGGCAGGGGTTGGATATGGACAGACCTGGCTCTGCCACTTACTGGTTGTCAATCTTGGTTTTCTAATCAGTAATAATAGATAATTTTAAAAATGGCTGCAACCATACACTGATAGAGAACTACCAGAGGTTCAAGCCAGATTCAGATGAGGACGTGGAATGGGGGGATATCATTGCTGACGTCAGATGGACCTTGGGTGAAAGTACAGAATATCAGAAAGCTGTTTACCTGTACTTTATTGATTATGCAAAGACTTTCGATTGTGTGGACACAATTGTATGGACAACATTGTGAAGTCTGAGTATTCTGGAACACTTAAATTGTGCTCATGAGGAAACTGTACACAGACCAAGAGGCAGTTGCTTGAACAAAACAAGGGAACACTGAGTGGTTTAAAATTAGGAAAGGTGTGTGTTCTTTCACTGTATTTATACAATCTGTACACTGAGCACATAATCTGAGAAACTGGATTATTTGATGAAGAATATGGCATCAGGACTGGAGGAAGACTGCTGCGAAACGCAGATGATACAACCTTGCTTGCTAAAAGTGAAGAGGACTTAAAGTACTTACTGAAGAAGACCAAAGACCACGGTCTTCAGTATAGGTTGTACCTGAATGTAAACAAAACAAAATTCCTCACCACTGGAGCAAGAAATAACATCCATATAAATGGATAAAAGACTGATGTTGTCAAAGACTTCATTTTGCTTCGATCAACCACTAACACTCATGTAAGCAACAGTCAAAAAAAATCAAACAACATATTGCATTAGGCAAATCTGCTGCACAAGACCTTTGTAAAGTGTTAAGAGCAAAGATGTAAATTTGAGGACTAAGGTTAGCCTGACCCAAGCCACGGTATTTTTAATAACTTCATTTGCAAGTGAAAGATGGGCAGTGGATAAGGAAGACCTTACTTAGGAAAATTGATGCATTTGAGTTATGCTTTTAGAGGCGAATATTAAAAGTATCATGGACTACAAAAAGAACAAACCAGTCTGTCTTGGAAGAAGTACAACCAGAATGTTCTTTAGAAGCCAAGATGGCCAGACTTCATCTCTCACACTTTGGACATATTATTATGAGGGACCACTTCCTGGAAAAGGATATCATGTTTGGTAAAGTGGAAGGTTGGAGAAAAAGAGGAAGACCACCAACTAGATGGATTGACACAGTGGCAGCAGCTATGGGCTCAAACTTAGCAACAATTATGAGGTTGGCACAGAACTGGGCAGTGTTTTGTTCTGTTGTGCATAGGGTTGCTATGAGTCGGTACTGGCTCAATGGCACCAAACAACAGTAACAATAATAGTTGCTTCTTTAGATGACTGCACATAAAGCACTTAGCACAGTGCCTGGCACATAGTAAGCCCTTCTTATTGGAAAAGGATGAATTGGAATTTTAGAGTACAGAACCCAGAAATGGCCAAATCCTACCCTGCAACCACCTCTCTGTTTGAGGGAGTTAAACATATGAATTTCTGGTTTGGTGCTATGGGATAAAGCACTAGACTGCAAGGTTGATTTGAACTACAAGGTCGATGGTTTAAACTCAACCAGCTGCTTCTTGGAAACCCCTTACAGGGTTGCTATGAATCAGAACCAACAGGATAAGACTAAAAAACAACAGAAACAACAAACATATGGGAACAATAGCAAATGGAAATCAAGTACCATTTTGGTATTTTCTGCTAGCATGTCCTGAGTTCTGGAAAAGTTGTGCTAGAAAATATGGTTTATGCTTGAGGTCTAAGCAAGGCCCTCTTATTCTTAATTCACATCTAAATCTCAGAATCTTCTACTTTCTGGCAGGCTTCATTGGAATAAGGAGATCAAAGAAGAGAGAAAATTCAAGTTGGCCAGGTTTGCAAAAAGAGATAGAGAGAGAGATGGCTGAGGCAGTCTGATATACCAGGTTCTATCTAGTTCTATTCACCACATGAAGGTTGGAGAAAATTGCTTTTTCCACTGAGGCCTTATAACACAGCAACTGTGGCTACTAATAACCACGACCTACTCAAAGTGTTAAATTTCCATTATTCAGATTAGCAACTCATCTTCCCTGGACAGGAGCCAAGGAAGAGACAGAGCGAAGATTCAATTCCCCAACAGCACTCAGTAGAATGTAAGTATAACTACTGCCCTTGCCATCACTGCTGCTCCTGTTGTTGTTACTGCATGCCTGTGTCTCAGTGTTCCTACTATTGTTGTTGTTCAGTACCGTTGAGTTGGTTCCGATTCATAGCGACCCTGTATAAGGTTTCTGAGGAATGGCTGGTGAGTTTAAACCATTGATCTTGCGGTTCAAACCAACCTTACAGTTCAGTACCTTAACCTGCAGCGCCACATCAAGACTCCAACTATAGTGACAGGGAAATGAAATGGTGAAGACTAAGTTTGCTTTCAGCTTTTAATTAATGATAGTAATATTTCAGAAAAACTGTAAACAAAAACTAATAATGATAAGTTCATTGTTTTCTAATGATACATTAAAAGCGAATGTAGCATTTAAAAAAAGAATACAGCAAGAGAATCATACGTCAGCAAGTGATTTAACCTCATCAGTAACTAGTAATTAATGATAACTAGCTCTCAAAGTTGGGAGAACTGGAAGCTAATATATGATAATGCTTGGTATGTGGTCAAGGTTCACATATCAAGGGTTATCTATATATAAATAAAAATAACTAGAAATAACAGTTATTAATTACTACAATATTTTAAGGAGCTCTGGTAGCGTAGTGGTTACGAATCGGGCTGCGAACTGGAAGGTCAGCAGTTCGAAACTACCAGCTGCTCCGCGGGAGAAAGATGAGGCGATCTGCTCCCGTAAAGATTTACAGCCTCGGAAACCCTATTCAGGGTCGCTATGGGTCGGAACCGACTCGACAG
>NW_006408601.1:11122974-11123765 GCF_000296735.1 Chrysochloris asiatica | reverse complement strand
CGCGGGAGAAAGATGAGGCGATCTGCTCCCGTAAAGATTTACAGCCTCGGAAACCCTATTCAGGGTCGCTATGGGTCGGAACCGACTCGACAGCATTTAACAACAACAACAACAACAACTACTGAATATTTGGTATAAGATTCTTTGTTAATCAGTTCTAATTTTTATTATAGTACTCCATGTACTTCTAATTTTTCAGCTTTACATCATCATTCTGCATCTCCCACCACCACCCTGACCTCCCAAAGTACTATGTCAAGATAGATTGTAACAGTAGAAGGATTATCAGATTCAGAATCAAGAAGAATTAACAGAGACTCCAAGATCTACAATTTAACAATTTTGTGATTTGGATAAAATCATT
This sequence comes from Chrysochloris asiatica, assembly GCF_000296735.1. Lineage (NCBI taxonomy): Eukaryota > Metazoa > Chordata > Mammalia > Afrosoricida > Chrysochloridae > Chrysochloris > Chrysochloris asiatica. Next base: position 11,123,401 of record NW_006408601.1, on the reverse strand, counting down.
TACCTTCTTTAAAACTTTTTCTCACCTAGACAATAATTCTGTGACAAAACTGCTATTTGTCTATCCCAATATTCATTCTCCTTTTCCTTTTCACCTGGGCATCTTGTTCCCAGGCCAAAAGACTACATTTCCCAGCTTCCCTTAAAGCTTGTATGGCCACATGACTAAGTTCTGGTCAGGGAGTTGTACTTGAAAGTATTTTATGACCCTTCTACTATTCTTTCCTATTTCTTGGAGAAAAGCCAGATGGCTGGAGCTCAACAATGTTCTTGATCTTTGTTGTTGTTGTTGTTAGGTGCCATCGAGTCGGAACCGACTAACAGCGACCCCATGCACAGCAGAACGAAACAATGTCCGATCCTGGGCCAACCTTACTACGGCTGCCACATTTGACACCATCAATGATGCCACCTGGCTGATCCATCTC
>NW_006408601.1:11107191-11119427 GCF_000296735.1 Chrysochloris asiatica | reverse complement strand
CATTTTTAGGAATTCCTTCTCAGGCATTTCCAAAGCCTGCCCATCTTCCAGTATGGAGTGTAGGTCTACTTCCAGCTCATTTGACTCAGTCACTTTATCTCATTTCTGGACATGTGCAGATATGGTCAGCTGCTTCAGTTTTGGGGGCATTTTCAGGGGTTATCTGTGGACTTAATACTAAGATGGGTATACATTTTGGTATTTTTTATGCTTTCTGAATGCCTCCAGGTAGATGTGACCAGGAAATGGGCTTCCCTTTTCACTCTTCTTCCTGAGACGTTTCAAGATACCACTGTTGGTCGTTTTGACGTAACTTAGGATTTAATTTTTGGCTTATTTCCTCTTTTGTCTGCTTGTCCCACTCCACAATTCCTGTTCAGGCCTTTTTTCTAGTTGTAAACAGTTCAGGGCCAGCTGTGGCTGTTTGGTTTTAATCGGAAACTCTCTCTTTTAATTTCGAGGAGATCTGTGTGCATGCATAGTAGAACCCTCCGAGGGTGGGGCTGGGGTGCCCACTAGCTCAGGCACCCCTATATTCACCAAAATGGAGGTATGCAGATAGCAAGGGACCAATGAACAGATACCAAAAGAAAAGAATGTCCACACCTTTATCTTAGCGGTTCTGCCAGGTGTCTGTGGCCGCTCCGATCCTTCCCCCACGTGGTCTCACCCAAGATGGTGGCTCCTGGAGCCGCCGAGCGTCCCAGACTAGAAAGCAATAGATTTCTTGCTTCTGCCACAAATTCCCCCAGCTGTGAGCCTTCCAACCTTCTAAGTATTCCTTTATATGTGGTTCAGAGTTCTGGGACCATCCCCTGAGCCTGCTTGGTCGGATAGTCTGTATTGTTGTTGGCAGAGCTCTTTACTACACGTCCACCGGATCCGCCACCTTGTTTGTTCTCTCCCACTGAACATCTTTTATATGAGTTTTAAGAAGTAATTTATCTTGTCTAAACTATGCTTATTTTGAGTTTTCTGCCACCTATAAATATCTACTTTACAGGTCACATGTGAGGATTAAGTAATAGAATAACTGTTAAAGCACTTGGCACATTCTAGGCACCCAATGTTTAGTTTCCTTGTCTCTTCTGCCATCAAATCCATTCTCCTTATAATATCGGTGAAAAACCAATTGCTGTTCAGTTGATCTGACTCAAGGTGATTCCATGTGTGTCAGAATCCAACTGTGATCCAAAGGATTCTTAATGGTTGACTTTTCAGAAGCAGATCACTGTGTGTTTCTTCTGAGGCTCTCCTGGGTAGACTTGAACCTCCAGTCTTTTGGTTAGCAGTCACACATATTAACCATTACAGCACCCAGGGACTGCCTCCCTACTATAGAGAGAATTTCTTAATTTAAAAAATTAAACAACAAATTCCTCAGATGTGTTCATATAATTTTCATTTCTAAGTCCTTGATGGGGTCATGATGAGGGATTTCGCTAAGAGTACTTGTGCATTTGTAAAACTCAAACTAAATGGGAAACATTCATTAGAGGTTTTAGGTTTTAGCTCAAAAAATTAAATTGAATTTTTATTCTATTGAATGATACACTCCTACTTACATAAAGGAAACTATACTGTTTAAATCACAGGTCTTTAAGTAACCTGTGACTTTGAGAACTCTGTTTTGTAGGCTGTTTCTTCTGCCAGAAATGTCATTCCTTGGACTTTCTCTTTCCTAGCCTCCTGTGTAAAAACATTATATTATTCAGCTTATATGGATTATCTAGAATAAGCAAATCTACAGAGCACAAAGTTTATTAGTGCTTATCAGGGATGAAGAGGAGAGAGTGGGAGGAGAAGACTTAATGTCTAAGGGATGCTGAGCTTCTATTGAGGGTGATGGAAAAATTTGCTAATGGATGATGGTGACAGTTGAGTAATATGATGAACCTAATTAATGTTCATCTGTATGCTGAGCAAATAATTAGAGAAGCCGGACTATTTGAAGAAAAACATGGCATCAGTGTTGGAGGAAGACTATTTAACAACTTGCGATATGCAGATGATACAACCTTGCTTGTTGAAAGCGAAAAGGAATTAAAATACTTACTGATGAAGATCAAAGACCACAGCCTCAATGTAAAGAAAAGAAAATTCTCACCACATCAATAAATAACATCAAGGTAAATGGAGAAAAGATTGAAGCTGTCAAAGACTTCATTTTGCTTGGATCAATCATTAACACTCATGGAAGCAGTGGTCAAGAAATCAAATAATGTATTGCATTAGACAAATCTACTGACCATGGTATTTTCAATAATCTTATATGCATGTAAAAGATGGACAATGACTAAAGAATACTATAGAAGAATGGATGCATTTGAGTTATGCTTTTGGAAAAGAATATAAAAAGTACGATAGACTGCCAAAAGAACAAACAAATCTTTGTTGGAAGGAGTACAGTCAGAATGCTCCTTAGAAGCCAGATAGCCAGACTTTGTTTTTCATACTTCGGACATATTATCATGAAGGACAAGTTCTTAGAGAAGGGCACTATGCTTGGTAAAGTGGAGGGTCAGAGAAAAAAAGGAAGACCCCCAATGAGATGGATTGGCATGGTAGCAGCAGCAATGGGCTCAAGTGTAGCAACGATTGTGAGGTTGGCGCAGGACTGGGCAGTTTTTCATTCTGTTGTGCATAATAAGGTTGCTATGAGTTGGTATCAATGAATGGAATCTAACAAAAATTGTTGTTTAATGCTTCTAGTCAATTCTGACTCATAGCAACCTGTTCAGGGTCTCCAAGGAGCAACCAGTGACTTCAACCACTGATCTTGTGGTTCAAACTGACTTTGCAGTCCAGTGCATTAACCCACAGCACCATATTAGGACTCCTGACAACAATTGTTGTTGTTAAGTGCTACTGAGTTGGTTCCAACTCATATTGAGTAGAGTTTCCGTGGAGTGGCTGGTTTGCTTGAATTGCTGACCTTGCGGTTCAAACCGACTTTGCAGTCCAGCACATTAACCTACAGCACCACATCTGTTTGTGAAAATTTTTTAAATAGAAAATGTTTTGTTACATATATCGCTGTTGTTGTTAGGTGCCATTGAGTCAGTTCCCATTCATAGTGACCCTATGCACAACAGAATGAAACACTGCCCAGTCCTGTGCCAACCTCATAATTGCTACATTTGTTGCTACTATTGTGTCAATCCCTCTGGTTGGGGGTCTTCCTCTTTTTGGCTGACCCTCCACTTTATCAGGCATGATGTCCTTCTTTAGAGACTAGTCCTTCCTGATAACATGTCTGAGAGATGAAATCTCACCATCCTGGCTTCTAAGGAACATTCTGGTTATGCTTCCTCCAATACAGATTTGTTTGCTCTTTTGGCAATCCATGGTACTTTAAATATTCTTCTCCAATACTATAATTCAAATGCATCCATCCTTCTATGTTCTTCTGTATTCACTGTGCAACTTTCATATATATATGGGGTGATTGAAAATACCATGGCTTGGGTCAGGCACACATCTTTGCCCTTGAACACTTCAAAGAGTTCTTGTGCAACATGTTTGCCTGCTGTGATACATCATTTGATTTCTTGACTGCTGCTTCCATAAGTGTTGATGGTTAATCTAAACAAATGAAGTCTTTGACAATTTCAGTCTTTTATCTACTTTATCATAATGTTATTTATGGATCCAAATTTAAGGTTTGTTTTTACATTGAGGTGTAATCCATACTGAAGGCATGAAGTATCACTACATACATATTTACCATAATAAAGAAAAATATTCGTGATTTCTCTAAGCCAATGTAGTCACTCTCTAGCATGTTGTACTCTACATGTTGTTGTTGTTGTTGTTGTTAAGTGCTGTCGAGTCGATTCCGACCCATAGACCCTGTATAGGGTTTCCAAGGAGCAGCTGTTGAGCTTGAACCACCGACCTTGCAGGTCAGATGACTTTGCAGTCTGATGCATTAGCCCACAGCGCCACACCAGGACTCCATACTTAAGTATAATAAATCCACTATGGTACTTAAGGTTCTATCTAAGCTGGTTTTTTAATTTAGTTTTGCAGGGTGTTGGTGTTGGTGTTGGTGTTGGTGTTGGTGTTGGTGTTGGTGTTGGAAAAGGTTGTATCTTTCCTCTGTAATATTCTCCAGCAAAATGGTTGCAACGTTACACCATCACCATTACTACAGGCATCATACCCTCCCCCTTAGGGCCTAATACCATGCCTAGTGCATAATGGTGGTGTGCTGTGGAGTTGCTTCTGACTCATAGCAGCCCTGTATAGAGTTTCCGAAGCTGTAAATCTTTATGGGAGCAGAAAGCCTTATCAAATTACCAGTGGAACGACTGGTAATTTCGAACTTCTGACCTTGAGGTTAGCAACCTGACTAGTAACCATTACACTACCAGAGCTCCTTAATACTTGCTCATTGAGAATTAGATGGAATGAATGAATGTTCAACAAATTACTGTTTCTTATCACATTAAATGGAGTTCTTGTGTGGTGCTGTGGGTTAATGCACTGGACTGCAAGGTCATTTTGAGCCACAAGGTCAGCAGTTCAAACTCACCAGCTGCTCTTCAGATACCCTATAGAGGGTCACTATGGGTCGGAACTGACTTGAACAATATCTTATAAAAGGAAAGGGGCAGCTTTGAGGACCGTAGACCTTGGATTTCACCCCCACGCACTGGCTAGTTTGGTCTTGGGCAATGCCACTGGCAACCTTCCCCATGTACATGGCTCACTACACTTCAAAACTGTGCCCAGGACCCTTCTGCATGTACAACGCAAAGATAAAAGCAACCAACTCAAGTCATCCCAACCAGTAAAATCTACCACCATTGTCTCAGTGGTCTCAGAAATGTCAATACTACAGAGGTTGATGCTAAGCTCCACCCCCACCCCCCCACATCATCAAATGCCCATTTGATTCATGTTTTGTCTGGTCTGTCAGCACCATTTACTGCTAAGCAGGTCCCTTATCTTTATTGATCACTTAATTTATCTTTTCTTAACTTCCCTTGCACCGTCTGGTGCCGTGTGTCCGTCTGTTGAGGCTGTCATGACTGGTTTGCTCTTGAAATAATAGGGGCAGCAGGTGGTGTGACTAAGTCGACCCTGCGCAGAATGGAGGACCATTCCCGGTCCCTGTCTCAACCTGCCAGTGCGTCTACACCCTCCCAGCTGTTCCACATTAAAGCAGTCAACTGTGACTTTACAGTCCGAGTGTTACACAACTGTTTTACAAACTGGGAAGAAGGTCTTTTGTCACAAATCCTTTGTCAGGCAATAGAATGGGGGGAGAGAAAGCCAGTTCCTAGATTTGGTGCATTTTAATGAATATGCAGATAGACACACACCCCTTTACTTTGGTGAAGGGGGTGTAGGTTGGGTCTGGTGGCTGGCTGGGAGAAAAGAGAGCAGGCTGACTCCTTGCTCTTGGGACAATTTAGTGAGAGAAGTTCTTTCACTACTAGTTTCTGCTTTAAACAGACCCTTACTCTGTGAGAGCCTTCATTGCTCTTGTAAAGGGGAAATAAGGGCAGTTAGAGCCCAATATCCCAGGGTCAGCACTCTGGGGGCAGAGTATTTATAGAGCAAGAAAATGATCAAAAGTCTTTGGGATCAAAAGTCAAGTGCCTTTATGATTTGGAGCTTGTAATTACATTTAAGTAGCAATGTGACAAAGTAAAAGGAGCACAGAATTTTAAATCAGACAGCCCCAGGCTCCAAAGCTAAGTGACTTCAGCATAATTATGTAGTTATTATGTAGACTATAATTATAGAAATTATTAATATAGTATATTAACATTTCTACTTCTTAAAACAGAAAGCTTTGATATGACAATTATGACTATTAGTTAGATGTTAATTCATTAAATAATTAAACTCTTGGTGGTGGTGTTATAAAGTGCTGTTGAATTGGTTCCAACTCACAGTGAGCCTGTATAGGGTTTCCAGAGAATGGCTGGTGAGTTTGACCCTTGTGGTTCAGTGCTTTTTTCCACAGTGCCACACCAGGACCCCAAACTCTACTTCTTCCTTAAACATTGTTGTTGTTGTGAAGTGCCATTGAGTCGGTTCTGACCCATAACAACCCTGTAAAGGGTTTCCGAGGAGCAGCTGGTGAGCTTGAACTGCCGACCTTGCAGTTCAAATGGCTTAAACATAGACACACCTATATTTTGGTTACAAACTAAAAGACAAAGGAAAAAATAGTTTATGCAGGGTCACTATAAGTCAGAAATGACTCCATGGCACTTAACAACAACAACAAGGTATATGAATTGGGGAAGAGATGATGATGAAGAAGGAGGTAACACAGAGAGTGGAGCCACTGCCTCTTTTTCTACTTATTCACAAAGGACCACAGAATGGGAATGATTGCCTTTTGTTAAGTACTGAAAGGTACCTTGAACCATTCTTCTCTGCCCCACCCCCTTTACTCCTTGACTTCTTTCGAAGTGGGAGAGGGCTACAATCTGATCCCGTGGACCACTTCTCCTGGGTACTGTGGGGTATTAAGGTTGTTGTTTTCACAAGGCTTGCTCTTCTCTCTTTCTAGTTAGCTGATCCACAGGTGATAGGTTCAACATTGTCCCTCCAGCATTCACCATGTCATCCATGTAGTGAGCAAGCTTGGGTTTGAGCTCAGGAAGCAACTTTTGTAGCAGATATCACCAAAATGTGATCTGGTGACTAAAATGGTTGTTGCCAACCAATATTGGCAATCCAGACACTGTTATTAAGCATTAGAAATCTGTCGATCTAACCTAGATTACATAAATTATCAAATGTAAAGTAAGCTCATTTTTCACATAAAATCTTTAAATACTGATATTGTTGTTGTTAAGTGCCATTGAGTCAGTATTAACCCATAGAGATCCTTTATAGGGTTTCCATGGAGCAGCTGGTGAGCTTGAACAACTGACCCTGTGGCTCAAACCAGCTTTGCAGTCCAGCACATTAACCCACAGTGCCATACCAGCAAATAAATATAAGAAAAATAATTATAACTTTAAAAGTTTGTTTCAGAAGTTGTTGTTGTTGTTAAGTACCAGTGAGTTGATTCTAACTCATAGCGACCCTGTAAAGGATTTCCAAGGACTGACTGGTGAATTTGAACCACAGATCTTGCAGTTCAAACAGATCTTGCAGTCCAGTGCTTACTGTGCCACACCAGGATTCCTGTATAGAAGTAAGCCTTTCAAATAAATCATGAATCAATAATCTGAAAGTATACTTTTTGAGAAATTTAAAAAGAGCAAATTAAACCCTACACAGAAGGAAGAAAATAGATAAGAACAGAAATCAAAATAAAAAACAGAAAACAAATAAACAAACAAAAATATATGAAACCAAAACTAGTTATTTGAAAAGAGCAACAAAATTAATAAATTTCTAGTCAAACTGGAAGGGAGAGAAGAAGGAGGAAGACACAATGATGACAGTGGTAGCACAGATTAGCAAGGGGACATCACCTGACAGAAATGAAAAGGATAAGGGACTATTGTCAGCATCTTTACAACAATAAACTTGGTAATATAGATGAAATAGAAAACATTGCTTGGATGATACAAACTACTACAGCATATGCAAGAAGAAAAAGATATATGAACTGTTCTTTATTATAATTAAAGCAACTGAACTCCATTAAAAACTCTCCCACAAAGAACATTTTAGATCCAGATGGATTCACTAGTAAATTTTATGAAACAATTAAGAAAGAAATAATACCAATCCTATATAACTCTACCTGAAAATAGGAGATGAAGAAACATTTCCTAAGTTGTTTTATGAGGCCAGCATTACCCTGATAGAAAAACCAGAGAGAGACCTTATAAGTGAAGAAAATAGGCTAATAGTCCTCTCCTCATACTTAAACAAAAATATTTGAAAAAATTTTATCAAATTGACTCTATCAAATTATGAAAGGATGATCAATCATGACCAAATGGAGTTTATCTCAGAAATGCCAGGTTGGTTTAAGATTTGAAAATCAACCAATTTAATCAATCATATCATCAAATAAAAGATAAACAAGAAAAATGCTATGATCAGCTCAGTAGATGAAAAAAGGCATTTGGAAAAATGCAAATCTATTCATGATAAAGATTTCAGCTAGTTAGGAGTAGAAGATAACTTCTGTAACCTTAGAAAGGACATCCATGAAAAAACTATAGCTACCATCATACTTAAGGAGACCTGATGGCTCAGTGATTAAGTGTTTGGCTTCTAACTGAAAGGTTAGTGCTTCAAACCTGCTAGTGGCTCATACAAAGGTTGAAAGAATACATAGAGTCACCATAACAAAAAGAAATGCTCAATGTTCAACCATTTCAAAAGGTAGCATATGATCAAGAACTGATGCTACTGAAGGAAGAAGTCCAAAAAGCACAGAAGTCATTGGTGAAAAACAAGACTCCAGGAATGGATGGAATACAAATTTAAATCTTCCAACAATCTGAAGCAACACTGAAGGCACTCACTCATCTATGCCAAGAAATTTGGAAGAGAGCTATCAGGCCAACTAATTGGAAGAGATCTATATTTGTGACCTTTCCAAGGAGAGGTAAGCCAATGGAATGCAGAAATCATGGAACAATATCATTAATATCACCTGCAAGGATAATTTTGCTGAAGATAATTTAAAAATGATTTGAAGAGTACATCAACAGGGAACTGCCATAAATTCAAGCTGGATTCAGAAGAGGATGTGGAACAAAGAATATCATTGCTGATGCTAGATGGTCCTTGGATGAAAACAGAGAATACCAGAAAGATGTTTATTTGTGTTTTGTTGACTATGCAAAGGCTTTCCATTGTGAGGACCATGACAAACTATGGATAACATTAGAAAGAATGGATATGCCAGCATACTTAACTGTGCACATGAGGAACCTATACATAGACCAAGACACAGTCTTTCAATCAGAACAAGGGACACTTAATGGTTTTAAATCAGGAAAGGTGTGTGCTAGGGTTGTATTCTTTCATCATACTCATTCAATCTGTATCCTGAGCAAATCATTTTAAAAACTGTATTATATGAAAAAGAACATGGTATCAAGATCGGAGAACGACTTAGTAACAACTTACAATGTGCAGATGACTCAACCTAGCTTGCTTGAAGAGAAGAAGACTTAAAACACTTACTGATGAAGATCAAAGACCATAACCTTCAGTATGAGTTGCATTTCAGAAGAAAATACAAATCCTTACAACTGGATCAATAAGTAACATCATTATAAAGTAGAGAAAAGACTGAAGTTGTTAAAGACTTCATTTTGCTTTGATCCACAATCAACTTGTAGAAGCCACACTCAAGAAATCAAAGGATGTATTATATTATGCAAATTAGCTACAAAAGACCTCTTTAAAGTGTTCAAGAGCAGAGGACTAAGGTGTGCCTTACCCAAGCCATGGCATTTTCAACAGCCTCATCTGTATGTAAAAGTTGAACAATGGATAAGGAAGACCATAGAAGAATCAATGCATTTGAATTATGATGTTGGAGAAGAATATTAAAAGTATCATGGACCGCCATAAGAACAAACAAATCTGCACTGGAAGAAGTACAGCCAGAATGTTCCTTAGAAGCAAGGATGGTGCTGTTGAATCATTTCTGATTCATAGTGAACCCATGTGATAGACTAGAACTGCTCCCATCGAGTTTCCTAGGCTGTAGTCTTTATAGGAGCAGTCCACGAAGCCTTTTTCCCACAGAACTGCTGTTATGGTTAGGTGCCCTCGAGTTGGTTTCTACTCATAGTGACCCTATTCGTAATAGAAACACCATCTTGATGATTGTTGCTAAATTTGAACCCATTACTGTGGCCACTGTGTCAGTCCATCTCTTTTTACTTACCCTCCACTTTACCAGTCCTGGTGCGGCACCATAGGATAAGCACTCAACCTCAAGGTCGGTTTGAACCACAAGGTTGGCTGTTCAAATTCTCCAGCCACTCCTCAGAAACCCTATACAGGGTTACTATGAGTTAGAACCAACTCTATGGCATGTAACAATAACAACCACTTTACTAAGTATGATGTCCTTCTCCCAATAATATGTCAAAAGTATGAGAGACAAAGTCTCACCATCCTTGCTTCTAAGGAACCGACTCGTCAGCACTTAATAACTACAACAATGAGGAAGTTCAAGGAGCTCTGGTAGTGTGGCTATGAATTGGGCTGCTAATCTCACGGTCAGCAGTTAGAAACTACTAGCTTTTCCGTGGGAGAAAGATGAGGCTGTCTGCTCCTGTAAAGATTAACAGCCTCAGATACAGGGTCTCTCTGAGTGGGAACCGACACCTCCACCATCACATATCAGGTATTGCGTTGCATACTGAAAATATATAAATTTGACAAATATCCTGCTCTACTAAATATAGGTGTTTAACCAATAATTATAATGTATGAACATGATTTAAACTTGACATACCAAGTCACATATTAGCAATCATGTCATTAAAGATACGTTAGGTGTCTTTGTTTATTTAAATTTTCATTTTATGTATTTCAGTAAAGTTACATTGTTGCTGGTTGTTTAAAAATAGGTTGTACATGTTTTGGTTTATATAAAGCATTATATTATTGTTTTTATTATTACCATGGCACCTGTTTTCCCATTATATTTTATAACTGGTTGCTTTTTTTCCATAGCATTCTAGTCATAAATTTTTATTAAAGCTAGATAATTATATATTACAATTAGTTTCAGTAGTATTTGAATTTATTTTGTTGGGTTTTCCACATAGATAATTATATTGTCTGTAAACAATTATAACTTGATCACTACTTTTCTGATTTTATACCTCACTTCTTCTGGTCTTTCATTATTCAACAGGATTTGGACTGTTAATTTTATATAGTTCTTCACAATGTTACATTTTAGTTGCATATTAAGTTATAGTATTACTTTTTGTTTATTCAGATTTTTTAAAAATCAGAAATATATTATAATAGATTACTTAATGTTAGACTATTTTGAGATTCAAGAATAAACTGTGTGGTGTGCTATTCTTTTAAAATATTATTCTAATAGGGTTACTTGTTGTTAAGAGCCATCGAGTTGGTTTTTATAGGGTTTCTGAGGCTGCACATCTTCGCAGGCACCATCTAACATAACACTGCTTTTTAAATATCAGGTTCGATGTCTAGTTTGATAGAGTAAAACTGGTCCTTTTTAGGTAAATAGTTGAATGAGTTTTACAATAGAGATACAGACATGAAGTCACCAGAGAAGATCTAAAATTCCCATCATTTCCCAAACATTCCTCATGCTAGTCACTGGCAGGTCTGATCCTGTCCTGTTAATTTTGTCTTGTGTGGAATATCATATAAGTGGATACATAAAGTACTAAACCTTTTTTTGTCTGACTTCATTCACTTAGCACAGTGCTTTAGAAATTTATCTATACTGTTATATATATATCAACAGTTCATTTCATTGTTAAGTAATATTCCATTGTATGTTGTTATTTTTGTTAAGTGCCACGGAGTCAATTCCAATTCATAATGACCCTGTATAGGGTCTCCAAGGAGTGGCTAGTGAGTTTGAACCTCTGACCTTGAGATTCAAACCAATCTTGTGGTTTAGTGGATTTTCCTGCAATGCCACACCAGGACTCCTTATTCCACTGTATGTTGTTGTTGTTGTTAGGTACCATCAAGTCAGTACCAACTCATAGCGACCTTATGCACAGTAAAATGAAACACTGCCCAGTCCTGGGCCAACCTCACAATTGTTGCCACACGTGAGCCCCCTGATGCTGCCACTTTGGCAATCCATCTCGTTGGGGGTCTTCCTCTTTTTCTCTAACCCTCCATCTTACCAAACATGATCTCCTTCTCCAGTGACTGGTCCCTCCTGACAATATGTCCAAAGTATGAGAGACAAAGTTTGGCCGTCCTGGCCTCCAAGGAGCACTCTGGCTGAACTTCTTCCAAAATGGATCCATTGTTTCTTTTGGCAGCCCATGGCACTTTCAATATTCTCTTCCAACACCATAACTCAAAAGCATCAATTCTTCTATGGTCTTCCTATTCACTGTCCAGCTTTCCCATGAATATGAGGTTATTGAAAAATACCATGGCTTGGGTCAGGCGTACCTTAGTCCTCAAACTGACATCTTTGCTCTTCAACACTTTAAAAAGGTCTTGAGCAGCAGATTTGCCTAATGCAATACGTCATTTGATTTCTTGACTGCTGCTTCCATGAGTGTTGATAGTTGATCCAAGAAGAATGAAGTCCTTGACAACTT